>NC_141065.1:9450830-10048330 GCF_041138505.1 Cibotium barometz | reverse complement strand
AGAGAGAGAGAGAGAGAGAGAGAGAGAGAGAGAGAGAGAGAGAGAGAGAGAGAGAGAGAGAGAGAGACCATCATCGAGTTTGGCGTTATTGATGCCTTCACCTTCCATCTCCACTGCCAACATGCCCCTAGTTTTGCTAGCATCACCTGTAAACGTAAGCGCACGTAAGTGCTGCCGGCATCAGCACCGAGAACACCACCATCATGGCAATGATCCTGGGGAGGGCGAGGCGGCTATGTCTTCCTTGTTGATCTAAGAGGGTTAAGTAGGTGAGGGTGACGGTGCAGACATTGCCGGGATTGTGGCAATGTTATCGGAGGATTGCTCCAGCAGCATGGCTGAGCGGTTGTGGGCGATGGCAGAGTGGTACTCAGCGCATGCGTCCATTTTCTCTCTCTCTTTCGTGTGTTGTGCCCATTGCCTGCTCTCCCAGCCAGTGTGGCCTGCTCCCAGATAACTACTCGTGTCGCCCTGTCTCAGCCGCCTACGCGAAAATGAAGACTATTGCCAGCCTCTTATGCTTAGCACACGAAGCTAGAAGGCAAGCCGGTGGCACTTGGATAGGCACGTATGCAGACTGGTAGGCACTTTTTGTGGCCGGAGATTAGCGAGAAGCACCTGTGTTGCATAAGTTGTACATGGACCCATACTTGCTATTAGCCATCATCACTCCTCATGTGCTTGGAAAAGTACCTCTCTATGTGTGGCAACCTCTCTGTTGAACGTTTGTACCATTGCCAAGCTGATGCTCCCAGGGTGTGCACACTATGTATTAAAAAAAAGTAAGAAAATCTAACTATTTAAAAAAAGCAAGAAAAGTACTTGCTTGAGAGTTCGGACCTTGCAGCACAACAGATCAGAAAACTTGAAAGTGACAATGTACAAAATGAGCCAAGCGTGAAGAAGGTTACATCCAAAGATTGCATCAAAATATGTGAGATTTCAAAATTTAAAATTGTATTGAAAATGGTGAGATGAGATTCAAATTCAACTCCCCTTTTCTCCTTTCCTCAAACTCTCCCTTTCCTTTGGCCACGTGGATTCCCTAGCAAAAGCAAATTCAACTCCCCTTTTCTCCTTTTCTCATACTCTCCCTTTCCTTTGGCCACGTGAATCCCCTAGCATGCTCTTCTATATTTAAAAAAAACAAGAAAATCTAACTATTAAAAAAAAGCAAGAAAAGTACCTACTTGAGAGTTCGAACCTTGCAGCACAACAGCTCAGAAAACTTGAAAGTGACAATGTACAAAATGAGCCAAGCATGAAGAAGGTTACATCCAAAGATTGCATCGAAATATGTGAGATTTCAAAATTTAAAATTATTGAAAATGGTGAGATGAGATTCAAATTCAACTCCCCTTTTCTCTTTTTTTCAAACTCTCCCTTTCCTTTGGCCACGTGGATCCCCTAGCAAAAGCAAATTCAACTCCCTTTTTCTCCTTTTCTCATACTCTCCCTTTTTCTCCTTTTCTCATACTCTCCCTTTCCTTTGGCTATGTGAATCCCCTAGCACTTGTGCTTTATCTTGTATAGATAGATATAGATATAGATTTTTTTTTTCAAACTCTCCCTTTCCTTTGGCCACGTGGATCCCCTAGCAAAAGCAAATTCAACTCCCTTTTTCTCCTTTTCTAATACTCTCATGTGAATCCCCTAGCACTTGTGCTTTATCTTGTATAGATAGACAGATAGATATCTATACAGGATTAACCACAACCCCACCTCCCTCCACGTGGGCAAAGGAGGTGGGGCTATTTCAAAATACCCACTCCTCCTTCAAACGTGAGGAGGAGCCAAATCTCACATCTTCCAATGCAATTTTGAATTTGAATCTAAGAAGATCTCATCTCACATCTTTCAATGAAATCTTTGTATACATGCTTACATACCTATAGATACACACACTTATATATATTATGTATGTATGTGTATCTATAGGTATGTAAGCATGTATATATAAATAGTGTACATGTGTGTGTGTGTGTGTGTGAGAGAGAGAGAGAGAGAGAGAGAGAGAGAGAGAGAGATTATATGAAAGATGCATTTATTTGAGAGTGAGCACACCTCACCACTCATCCCTACCATTAAAATTTAATCTAAAATTTAATTAATTAAAATTATATATATGTGTAAATCTATTTAAGTGTGTGTGTGTGTGTGTGTGAGAGAGAGAGAGAGAGAGAGAGAGAGAGAGAGAGAGAGAGTTTCTATGTGAGAGAGTGTGCGTGAAGAGAGAGAGAGAGTGTGTGTGTGCATGAGAGAGAGAGAGAGAGAGAGAGAGAGGCTGAGAATTTCTATGTAGGAGATAGTTTGTGTGGGAAGAGATAGTGTGTGTTTTCATTAGTGTATGTACGATGTGTACATGTGTGTGTGTGTGTGAGAGAGAGAGAGAGAGAGAGAGAGAGAGAGGCGACATATAATTTCTACGTAGGAGATAGTTTGTGTGGGAGGAGAGAGTGTGCGTTTAGATTAGTGTATGTGCGGTGTGTACATGTGTGTGTGTGTGTGTGTGTGTGAGAGAGAGAGAGAGAGAGAGAGAGAGAGAGTATATGCATGCATGTGCGTACATCTGCATCTATGTGTAGAATGTGCTTGAGAGAGAGAGAGTGAGATGGGGCAGACCTGGAGAGAGAGAGAGAGAGAGAGAGAGATGTAATGAGGGAGGGTGAAAAGAGAGAGAAAAAGAATAAAAAGTATCTTTTAATAAAATATAAATTAAATAGAAAACATATATGTATATGTGTGTATACATGTGTGTGTGTGTGTGTGTGTTTTTATTTACATTTATATATACATACATATGTTTGTATATGTACATACATACATATGTATGTATATATATATACATATATATGTTTGTGTGTGTGTGTGTGTGTGTTGTGTGTATGATATATCTATCTATATATTTAAAAGTGACCACAACTTATCACCCATCTCCGTACATTAAAATTTAATCAAAATTAATTAAATTATGTTGATGTTTGTATTTATATTTTTTATTTAATTAATCAAAATTAATTAAATTATGTCGATGGTTGTATTTATATTTTTAAATACATGTATATATGTATAAGTATATGTGTCTATGTATAGGTTTATGTATCTAAAACATAATATTGTAGGGGAAAATAGTATTTTTAGAGATAAAATGCGCGTGCTTTTGAGAAAAAAACAAAATATTTGATCGTTTAAAAATTTTCCTAGAAAATGAAATGCTGTTTTCTTTTAACAATTATGCCTCAACAAGATCGAAAATAGTTAATTACGGTGAAAGACTCTCTTTTTTTTTAAAGGCATTTAAAGAAAAAACATGTATATATAAATAGTGTGCATGTGCATGTGTATATAGGCAGTAGTAGCCATTACGGTTTTTGAGTGTTCAAATTTATAGACAAGCATTAGGCCATTAGGGTTTTATATCTTAACCATGGACATTAGGTATGAAAACCTTAATATAATGATTGGCTAAATGAATTTTTATTTATGTCTACACCTATATGTTTTATACATTTTCACCTATAAGTATTGGCCATATGACTTTTTGATTTATGTCTTTACCTATATGGTTATGCATGTAAAAAGACTTATTAAAAAGAGTTGTCTAACGATAAAAATCTCATAACATCAACTATTTACATGAGATAATTAACAAAATGGACATTGAGTCATATGTTTATGGTTGTAGTCAGTCACCCACCCTAACCTAATCACAAGGGATAAAAAATAGTTGTTTGATGGATGGCATCATGGGGCTAAGAAGGATCATCCTTGGTGCACACCATTTACAAGAGATAATGTCCAAGTGTACAAATGTTAAAGTAAAGTCTTTGATGGTAGTCATTTGTGAGGACCATAGATGTGAGTCGTTTCTAAAGTAAGAGCACAAAATAAAAAAGGTTGCACTAGCCGTTGAATGGTTTGCTACTTCCACAATGTCATTGGTGGAGTATAGATAACTTTATGGTCTATTACGATTATAGGTGGATGTATGAGTTGAGTTGACAAGATAATTGTATGGTCTATTACGATTATAGGTGGATGTATGAATTGAGTGTGTGTGTGAGAGAGAGAGAGAGAGAGAGAGAGAGAGAGAGAGAGAGAGAGATTACATGAAAGATGCATTTATTTGAGAGTGAGCACACCTCACCACTCATCCCTACCATTAAAATTTAATCTAAAATTTAATTAATTAAAATTATATATATGTGTGTAAATCTATTTAAGTGTGTGTGTGTGTGTGTGTGAGAGAGAGAGAGAGAGTTTCTATGTGAGAGAGTGTGCGTGAAGAGAGAGAGAGAGAGAGAGAGAGAGAGAGAGAGGCTGAGAATTTCTATGTAGGAGATAGTTTGTGTGGGAGGAGATAGTGTGTGTTTTCATTAGTGTATGTGCAGTGTGTACATGTGTGTGTGTGTGTGTGAGAGAGAGAGAGAGAGAGAGAGAGAGAGAGAGAGGCGACATATAATTTCTATGTAGGAGATAGTTTGTGTGGGAGGAGATTGTGCGCGTTTAGACTAGCGTATGTGCGGTGTGTACATGTGTGTGTGTGAGAGAGAGAGAGAGAGAGAGAGAGAGAGAGAGAGAGTGGGAGGAGAGAGTGTGCGTTTAGATTAGTGTATGTGCGGTGTGTACATGTGTGTGTGTGTGTGTGAGAGAGAGAGAGAGAGAGAGAGAGAGAGAGTATATGCATGCATGTGCGTACATCTACATCTGTGTAGAATGTGCTTGAGAGAGAGAGAGTGAGATGGGGCAGACCTGGAGAGAGAGAGAGACAGAGAGACAGAGAGAGAGATGTAATGAGGGAGGGTGAAAAGAGAGAGAAAGAGAATAAAAAATATCTTTTAATAAAATATAAATTAAATAGAAAACATATATGTATATGTGTGTATACATGTGTGTGTGTGTGTGTTTTTATTTACATTTATATATATACATACATATGTATGTATATATATATACATATTTATGTTTGTGTGTGTGTGTGTGTGTGTTTAGATGTGTGTATGATATATCTATCTATATATTTAAAAGTGACCACAACTTATCATCCATCTCCGCACATTAAAATTTAATCAAAATTAATTAAATTATGTCGATGTTTGTATTTATATTTTTAAATACATGTATATATGTATAAGTATATGTGTCTATGTATAGGTTTATGTATCTAAAACATAATATTGTATATACTATATATTTACATATGTGTATGTGTGCGTGAGAGAGAGAGAGAGAGAGAGAGTGTAAGTGAGAGAGAGAGAGAGATTGAAAAAGAGAGAGAGAGAGAGAGAGAGAGAGAGAGAGAGAGAGCGCTTCTATGTGTGGGAGAGTGTAAGAAGAGAGAGGGAGTGTGTGCATGTGTGTGTGTGTGTATGAGAGAGAGAGAGAGAGAGAGAGAGAGCAGGTGTGTATATGTGTGTGCACAGGGTTCGGGAAAACAATTTTAGGAAAAGGAACTAAATCCTTTTCACCACTAAATGAGAAGGAAATTGCTATTTTGAGATGGTATTTTCTATGCACTTAGAAAATATAACTAAAACTTGTAAAATTTGAAAAGGTTTTATTTCCTTCTCATAAGAATTTGAGAAGGATTTTCTAAAAGTTGAACAAGTTCTAGGCTAAAGCGAACCCGTCTTTTACCGAACCCTGTGTGTGCATGTGAGAAGAGAGAGAGAGAGAGTTTCAACATTTGAGAGTGTGTGTACGTGGCAGAGAGAGGGAGAGGGTCATGTGCATGTGTATGTGTGTGTGTGAGAGAGAGAGATGGTTGTAGAGAGGGAATAGTTCTTTTCTGGAGACCTTGGTCGGCCGCAGCAACGGGCTGGTGCAATACTAGTAGATATATTAAGTGTGCGTTGCTCGCAGAACTGTAGGCTTTTTGGGTGAGAGTTGACTCTTCCTGCTTTTTCGACGAAGTTGAAAGGGGAGGGAGAGCTGTGAGTCGTGACTACCTACTGACCAGTCTTCTTCCTTGCCTTAAGGTAACGAGACCCAGTCGTTCGTTCTGCGTGCGTGGTAATCAGCAGGAGTGACACAGCTGTTCTTGTGTTGCGTGTTGCTCAGATCTTACCCTCGCGGTTGGGCACGATGGCGGGCTCGATCATGGAGCTCCTTCCTCAAGATCCTGCAGTCATGGCTGGCATTGCTGTGGCTGTTGTGGCCGTTCTAGCGGGCGCGGCCTATGTTTTCCTCTCTCCTAAGAAACCAAAAGGTGTGTCAGGGCTATGCGCATCTCAGTATTTTAGGTCTACTTCCTGTTCAGGGTTTCAATCTTGCAGGGTGCGTACCGATGCTATGACTTTTCTAGGGTATGCACATTTTGTTCCTCTAGGGTTTTCAAAATCGCTCCGAGTCATGCGAAGCACATGATTGTCGTATTCTTTGTTTGTTTATTTTTGGCTTATCTAGGGTTTCGAGAAACTGGCGCACATACGGGTGTTTGCTTCTTGGCATGAAAGATATGCTTTTTTTCTGGCCTTCTCAGAGACTTGTCTTGTGGTGGTTAAAATGCAGGCTCCTTGGACCCGGAGACATGGCGAAGCTTTAGAGTCGTGAAGCGCACACAGGTTAGCCACAACGTTGTCAAGTTCCGATTTGCACTGCCTACCCCAACCTCCGTGCTTGGCTTGCCGATTGGTCAGCATGTCAGCTGTCTGTAAGATACAGAACTCAGTCATCAACACTCTTTAGCATCAGAACTCTTTACTACCTTGTGCTTCAGTAATTGTCAGATGTTGTGCAAGTAAGAGCACTAATCAGATGATGGGTGTCGACCTTGAATTTTTTGTGTAGGGGCCAAGATAAAGACCGTGAAGAAGTCATCAAACCTTACACTCCTACTACGTTGGACTCAGATGTTGGCTACTTTGAGTTGGTCATCAAAGTAAGCATAGCTTTCAGGGCTCTTAACCTAAATGTCTTTGCCCCTCTGTTAACGTATGCTTCAAGGAGAGTTCTGAAATGTGGTGTTGTTTTCACAGATCTACCCCCAAGGTAGGATGTCACATCACTTTAGTAAGCTTCAAGTCGGGGATTCTCTCTCTGTACGCGGTCCGAAGGTGTGACCTGTGAATCTCTTAGATCCTAACATTACTCTAGCAGCAGGCAGTGTTTTCAAATAAAGAGTAATGGTTGAAGGTTTGTGTATATAGTTATCTGTAAGAACCTAGTATTACATGACTAGGCTTCCTTCTCGTAACAGCCAGTAGAAATTGTGGACTTTACTATTTGCAGGGTCGTTTCCGTTATACGCCAGGCCAGGTGAGGGCATTTGGGATGCTTGCTGGAGGGACAGGCATCACTCCCATGTTCCAGGTATATGTTGTGTGGGTTCAGATATAGAGGAATGGGTGGCTTTTGTGTGAAAGGGTGTTTTTTAGATCTGAGTATACTATGTGTCTCAGGTTGCCAGAGCGATACTTGAGAATCCAAAAGACAAAACTCAGATTTTTCTTCTTTATGCCAATGTTGCCCATGAGGATATCCTTTTGAAGGTATGGACTGGTTTTGGATGCTCTGTGCCCTAACATGCATCATGTGTTTTTTGCGTTATGTTTTCCTGGAAACTGTGTGTAGTATTTTGATGCTTAAGTTTGCATTGGGCCTGTGTGTCTGTCTGTAGGAGCAACTTGACAGCTTCCAGGAAAACTATCCTGGTCGATTTTCAGTTATTTATGTATTGGAGAAGGTGCTACATATGTTTTTTAAAATAAAAATGTTGTACCCTTTCATTATGTCAAGATTTTAAGTTGTCAACATGTTAAGATCTGTATTTGGAGGCGCTTAAGTCATAGTGATTGGCTTTATTGCAGCCCCCAGATAATTGGAATGGAGGTGTTGGGTATATCTCAAAGGATTTGATCAAATCTCATTGCCCAGCTCCTGCGTCGGATATTCAGGTAAAAAGTTGTGATCTTGAGAAACTTGAACAGTACAGAGGAAATGAGGAATGGAATAAAAATGACATTTTTTGAGGGGTTGATATAGGGAATGCCTTTTCAGGCTTTAGGGACATATATGTGATGGCCAAACAAGAACCATGAAACTCGAAAGAGAGAGGAAGATGAGAAAGCAAGAACTATGAAGGAAGTTGATGGGATGCGAATCGGAAACAGTTTTGGGCAATGTGTACAGCCTAATGGTACTTTACTGATGTAGAGGGAAGCAGAGATTTGATGTCCCATCATCAAAGGCACCCAGCTTAGATTGGTTTTGACAGGAAATGTGGATGATAAACATGTTGGCACTTGAAACTCAGACTTAGGTGTGAAATAGCGATAAATGGGCAGATGAAACTCAGACTTAGGTGTGAAATAGCGATAAATGGGCAGTTGAAACTTTTTCCACTCCTAGTTCTACCGAACTACATTTCAATTTATTGAAGAGCTGAAAAATTAGCAGCCTGCCTACAAAGAAGTATAAACAGCATGAGGCCCAAGCTACAAGCTCTAGTGGGAAGGCAAGTGTTGGCATGATGTGTGAGGGACGGGGTTGTATTAATATCAAAAGATTTCACATAAGTAGTCAAATAAGGAGTATATCGATGGGGGTGTGGTCTTTGTTTGCGACAAAGGCTTAGTGTAACATCACCGTTCCCTCCTAGAGATTAACGTATTTACTGAAATGATACACACAGAGAAAAGTCGAATAACTCTAAACCAACCGTGAGTGTGGCACACCTCCATGTCACCAAGACAGATCCTTGGTAGGCTTAGCAATCCCCAGGCACCTCCACAGATACATTGGGTAGCCCACATGGCAGCCAGGCAGCTTGGACCAGTTGGGCAGCCTCTTGTCCAGTAAGTTAGCCCCTGGGCAGGTTTGGGCAGCCCAAAGTCTAGTCTTGGGCAGCAGACCTACAGATTGACTTGCCCTTAGTCCCCTCCTCTTTTTTTTTTTTTTCCGGTAAAGAGATCCTTCAATTAGTTAAAGATAAACAGCCACAAAGGGCTAAGTACAACCATGAAGGGCTAAACACAAAGTCGCCTCATATAAGGGCGGGAAACAAGTGATCATGAGGGGAAGAGATGCTTCTCCTCTGGCTGGCCGCTCTGTGAGGAAAGGGCCAGGCCTCCAAAGTCTCAAGAAGGGGGTCACCGCCTCTATATGTGAGGAAAGGGCCAGGCCTCCATAGTCTTAAGAAGGCTTCCCACCGCTTTCGCATGCGGTTAGAACCTCCGTGTAACTTCCCCCACTAACCACGGAGGGGGTGAATGATATCGAGCCATATGCTTTTGATGGTCTCAGCCGGCGGAGTGTGGGTATCCTCGTTGGCCTCACTACGTCTACCACGCCAAATGTGCTGGGTTGTGATGCCTGGCCTCCGGTCACCCGTAGGGGGGGGGGCTGTGATTGGTATTGCTGCAATACGATGGTGAGAGACCTGAAGGGCTAGTCCTCCCCCATCCTCCTCATAAGCCATGATCGCTCTAGCCTCTGTGGCCCAAGCGATAGTGCCCCAAGTGATGATCCGGGTTGATACCCTGTCCATAGCGAAGATGCGGAGAATCCGTTGCCAAATATGCCGAGCCTTCGGGCAATTCCGAAGGCAATGTTGTTGAGACTCTTGATGGTGGCCGCATCGCGGACAAGCCGTTGACCGACCTCCAACTGCCAGCCAAGTACCGACTGCCAAACTCTTGTGTGCCATCAACCAAAGAAAAAGTGTGATCTTTCTAGGCCGAAAACTGTCCCAAAGCCTCTTCGAGAAATCTGAAAGGAAGCGTTGTGATAGGCCTTGTGTGACTGCCAATGTGCTACTGTTGTTGGTGTGCCATCTATCTCAGGCATCTGGATCTTGCGGCCTAGCCATGCTGTATATGCAAAGAAGGGGGCATCCTATGCTTTCTTGAAATCTAGGAGAAGCACAATGAGGTCCTCTTGCTACATCCCGGCCAAAGCTGACGCCTCCCAAAAGCTCCTCAGCAGTAAATGGTGCTAAACTGACCGAAGAGAAGGGGAACCACCTCCCTCGTATGCCGCCAAACCCTCTCGCGTGCGTCCACCACCTGTGAAGATGTTGGGGCGCCAGTGAGGAGGGATCGAAAAAAGTTCGTGGCGATGGCTCACACCTGGGGGGGGGGGGTCTGCAACGATAGCTCCATCTTGGCCACGCAACCTGCGAATACCATCTCTCCTCCTGTGGGGTCCAACTATCTCAAAGAAATCCCTTGTGACTGTCGTCTACCTGTGTCCAGAAAGAGGCCCTAGCATGATCTCTGTACTCCACCCTCCTCTCCTCTATGGATCTAATAGCGGCGGCGAGCTGACTCTTGATCCACTGGCTATCCGGGGACCTCTCCTAAAGTCGCTGTAAAGAGGCAAGACTACTCCTCAAACCCCTCCTGCTCCCGAAAATCCTCTAATATGCTCAAGGTTGCCTCCTGCAAGAAACTGCTAATCTCCCCTAAGCCCTCATCCAATGTGCATGTAGTAGAGCTTGAAAGAAAATCCAATCTCGCTCATATTTGCTCTATCCTGCTGCACGGGGTCTTGAATGAGGCTGTCTAGAATCCTCGAGCTCACATGCCTGTCATGCCTCCAAGGGTCCTCTAAGGACAAAATAACTGGGGCGTGATAAGAAAAGGAGGTACCTACCAAAATACGAATCATACCTCCTCGGTTGCAAGCGCACTCATCAACATAAAACCTATCAAGTCTAGAGAGGGGCCGGTGCTGCTCCTATCTGATCTCGAAAAGCAGAGGCTCCCAGGGCTATGCCCAAACTCTGGAAGATGCCAAGGGTCCTGTCCCCTGACTGCGAGAATCATCTCCTCCCAAGTTGAGTACTCTGCTCTTGAAACTGTGGCCGTGCCACCTCCAAGCCCGTCCTGTGTTGCCTCTATCATGTTAAAGTCACCGCCCAACCACCAAAAGTCAACCTTAGGGAGGGCCTGCCGTACTGAGCTCTAGAAGAGGGCTCTACGTGCAGCAGCGTTCGGAGCATAGATGTTGAGGAAGCCAATGCTATCCTCTAGGCGGTGGTATTGCAAGAGGCAGTAGGCAGCGCTACAAAAGGGACAGCGGAGTTGTAGGAGGCAGCAAGCGGATTTTCTAAGCGGCAGGCGGCAGTGGCGCTTGCGGTGGATCAGCTAGTGGTGGCGGCTCAGTCAACGGCGGTGGGGGTTTTGAAGCAGCAGCAGCTCTGCAGGACAGGATGGAGGTGGAGAGTGGAGAGGGAGATTTTGATGATGAAGATGATTATCTAGCCTTCCAAGATGGCTCTCCAAAATTTTTATGATCTTTCCAAGAGAGTACAAGCTTCTTATATACTTGATAGGGGTGCTTGCTTTTCCCAAGCTTTGCTTTTGTTTTATCTTCTTGCTTTTGATTTTTCTTTATTAAATATTATTAATAATAGTGAAAGTTCTTGATTTGTGCTTTTACAACTTCAAGGCCTTGCTTTTTGGCCTTAGAGTTACTTTTTGAAAAAGTGGCTTTTAGCTTTTTGATCTAGTTCGATGTCCACTTTCCAATGGTGCTCTTAGCTTTTGTTCAACATAGACTTTTTGCTTTTTTCTTGCTTTTTGACCAAGAATGGTGCTTTGTTCAATGCTAATTTTAGAAACCGTGTTCCCATGTATCCATCAACCTGTCCATGAGTCCGAGCATGAGTTCCATCATGTGAAAAGAGCTGGGAGGGCCAAATAGTTACATTCTCTCTCTCTTACATTGTAGTTGTCCTCAACTACGGACCACAAGTGTTTCAAGCATGTCCATATCTTCCAAGTACATCCATATGTTCCTGGTATATCCATATGTTATTGGTACATCAAGTACATCCATATGTTTCAAGGTACTAGTCCCATCTGGTGAGTGTGTGCAACTGGTCTTTCCCATATCTGTGGTGTCATCTGCCCATCTTGCAACATCTCAATGCCTTTTCTTTGACCAATAACTTTGTTCTTGATGGTACTTCGTTATGGCCTGTCACATGTGTTAGATAAAATAAATGCATACTCACCTTCTACAAAAACTAGACACAAGCTAGTCAACAAACAAGTATGCATCATTCGCGTCGACTGGGTATTCCAGGTAGTTTGGAGCCCAGTGGACTATCACATGCCATAAATCCAAGCATTGTCCACACATCAAAAAACAGCACACAAAGTCAAAGAAATTCAAACATACATCAGTATGTAGTGCACAAGTAATGATCCTCCTGTTCATGGATTATCTTGTCTGGTTTCATTGAAATCGTGTTGAGCCATGTGGTTCTCGAGGAAACCGCTCAGACTATCCTCAAGGCCATCTGGTTACTAGGACCGCCTGAGAGTTCTTCCATAGTCATTTTGACCATCTGGTCACATTGACCGCCCGACTATGAGATCCAATACAATCATATGGGCCATTTGGTCGCAATGACCGCCTGACTGCGAAATCCAATACAGTCATCTGGGCCATTTGGTCGCAATGATTGCCCGACTGCGAAGTCCAAGATATCTGGCATCGTTGCCGTCCAATGGGTCATCTAGCATTGTTGCCATCCAACTAGAGCGTGTCCAAGTAACCGTTAGAAGCTAAATAATGATCAATTCTAGTCCAATATATATACAATGAAGAGGGATGGAGGTACAATCCCTCCCTCTTGAATCTGTCTTGATCGCAAGACATCCATATCTGCACTTCAGATACATCTGGACCAACCACTTCCTCAATGCTCATAAGCTCGAAGTATATCTGGATAGTCCTAGAAGTACTCCTCTGGCATCCATTTCGCGTCCAATAGCGAATAACTCTCGAATTCCAAGAGGAACTTTCTGACCACTGTCTTTTCTCTTTTTCTCACAATCTCTTCTGGCTCTTCTAATATTGGCTCGTCTGGGGGTAACCTTGTACATGGTTCCAATAAACTGTCATGGAAGGCATTATGTATCCTCCAATGATCTGGAAGGTCCAATCGATAGCATAGATCGTTGATCTTCTCAGTAACCTGAAAAGGTCCATAGTATCTGGGGCCAGGCTTGGGTTCCTTGTGCTCCTTAGCTTCAGACTTTCTAAGTCTCGCTTTTTCAAATCGCAAAAAGACCCAATCCCCTTCTTCAAAGGTGACCTTCCTTCTGTGTTTATTTGCAACTTTCTTTTGCTTGGCTTGAGATGACTTGATAGCCCTTCGTACATGTGCAAAGGCTGCATCCAAATCTCAAACAAACTCGTCCGCATGGAAGATATCTTCCTTGGTCTTAAGAATAGGCAACACCAATGAAACTCGCGGTGCCCGGGGGACTAGGGCCTTTGACACACTTGTTGATACCATCAATGCATATTAAAACATTAAAACATGGCCACAGCCTTAACACATATCCATCATCTGCATAAATCATAAAAGCTGGACAAAACATCCACAAATGCTGAAAATGGAGCTTGCACATGTGACACCGCAGAGAGGTTGGAATGGGCCAACCCTGTCCTTGGAGTATTTTATTACCCAAGGAGAAAAGATCATGTATAAGCTTTGAGGGCCTTACTCTCTCCACGGGAGATGCTAGATTATCCAAATACAAATGCCTTAACACAGCCCAACACGGGGCAACCAAGCCGGAACACAGGATGTAGAAATGCCGAGCCAACAATATAATCCATATACTTCCGTGTGGGTATTGATTCTTCCTAAAAACCACGGGTCTTCATGCAATAGAGCTGGTACAACAGGTTCAGCTCTTGATTCAGCCGGTACAAGTACAGTGGTTGGTACAATAGGTACAGTGGTTGGTACTGTAAAGTCCCAACCAGATAAACCCTACGATTAAGCATAAGCATGGAAACAAAAGGACATAGCATCAAGCTCACCGGCCAACCATAGAGCCATTTAGGCTTACCCCCGAGCAAGGGGGACAGTAGCATCCGAGACACAGCTCCACGTGCAAAGTCCTTGGCATCCCATACCACGAGTACACACCCGTCGGATGTAAGCACGGAGTAGTCTCAAGGCCTCGAGTCCAGGTTTGAGGAGCTCTCTCTCAAAATTGATCCATAAAGTGACTTATATAGGTCTCCTATAAACCAGGAGCCAAATATAGCACATGTCTCATAAAAACTACCGATTCCCCCACTTAAGATGCCTAACCTTGAGCTATGGTTAACCCAACCCGAGGGTCTCAACCCTAGTTAGCCTTGGGACGTAACATACTTCCCCCCTTGTGAACCATTGATGTCCTCAACAATGAATTCGGGGAATCGACTCTTCAAACTACGCACTGACTCCCATGTAATGCTTTTTCGAGTGTTTGGTCACTTATGCACACAAAATTTTGAAGTCGACCAGAATTTGTGCCTTTTAACACCTTGAGCTGCTTGCTTTTGATCTCTCTTTTTTTGTGCATCACCTCTGCTCTCGCCTGTTTAGACAATTTCACACCTCCACCTCAAGCTTTTACTTTCTTTACAAGTACTCTTTCTGGACAGATTCATGGCTGAATACATGGATACCTTGGTTTCATCTGTGGAGGTGTCTGGACCTTTATCAACCTCTCCTGCAACAACTCAACTTGGGGTAACTACAGTATCTATTACTCCTACGCACGATGGTGGTACAGTTCAACCTGGTATACCAAAGTGTTCTCTCAGTATGTGGGACAACCCATACTTGCTTTACAAACAGGTGTGGATCCCAAATTTTTACATGCTTTTTCACAGTTTGCTACTCTGTATTCTCAGTATACGGGTTATGTACAACCTTCTCTACCTTCGTCACAACCTTCTCTTATTCCTCAACCTCTGCATCTCCACAAGTGGATACTTTGTATGCCACTGTGCTTGATCTACAGCGACAACTCACGGAGCTATGCTCCTAGGCTTCCCAAGCTTCAGCTAGTAATTCTCCTTCTCTGCAAGTGCCTTTTCATCCGGAATTGTTTTCTGGTGAGAAGAAAGAGTGTGAGGAGCTTTACTTGGATTGCTGGCTTGCGAAGTGGATTGCCTTTTTTGATCTGTACAGATATTCAAATTATGCTTGAGGATAACGTGTTTGCCTGGTGGAAGGACCTTCGTGAAAAGCCGACAACATGGGCTGATTGTCAGTAAGTGTTTAAGTAACAGTTTGTCTCGATCAACAAAATTGAAAACTTTCGTAAGTTGTTTAAATTGGAGATGGGAAAGAAGAGCCTGGACAACTATTCCCATGAGTCCAAAGACCTGGTGAACCGTTGTAAGGCCCTTGAGGAGCCTCATGTGTTGGTGTATATGCTTTATTTATTCAGACTACCTCCAGATTATCAGAATGAGGTTCTACAGAACCGTATTCATCTTTGGACGACATCTACTACTATGCCAAGAATTTTGATGACACCCTTGCTATCAAAAGAGGTGGTGACCCTGCAGGTGACTCTGCATGCAAGAACCAAAAATCCTCTAAAGACAAGAAATGAGGTAGTGTTGCAGCATCGTAGGATGGCCAGTCGTCATAGCGCAATACCAAAAAGCGCTCGAGATGCAAGAAAAGATCTGCTCCGCAAACTGAAGAACAGTTAGTGAAGGCGAAGAAAGAGAACTTGTGCTTCGAGTGCAACCAGCCCGGGGGATTGTCCGAAGAAGAAGTCTTCAAGGGGTAAGACCTTGGTACATATTACAACAACTACAAGGCAACCCTTTGATCTCTTCTGCTGAAATTCATCATTTGGCCTCAAGTAGTTGCCGTGGATGTTAGATCAGTGAATCTGCTTTCGGTCTGCATGATCTCCTCCGAGTTGAGGGATATGTAGGCGGCCAAAGGGTGCGGATTTGGTTTGACAACGGTTCTACGCATAATTTTATTTCTCCACGTTTGGTACAGACACTCCCGCTACCCACGGAGGCAAGTGATCATCGGTATGTGGTCAACCTTGCTCAGGGTGCAGACGTGGAAGTGTGGGATCAAACGGTGCCTAGATTGGAGGTCCAGATTCAAGACTACCGGGAGGCTTTGGACTTCCATATCATGAACCTTGACAGGATGGATATGATTTTGGGAATGTCTTGGTTTTTTGACAAGAGCGAGATGATAATGTTAGATTATCGGACTCATAAGCTCTCGTTTGTTCATGATGGTGAACTCTATGCAATCCGGGGTGATGTCCCCCGTGGATTTTTTGATGTAAACTCAACTCAGGCTTTGGCCGAGGATATATATGAATCACTTTTTGATCCAAATTATGTGTCTTTTTGTTGTTTCCATGATCTTTTCAATTCTGAAATTTTGTTAAGATCATCTACTTTAGAATGTAATGCTATCAAGCAATAGTTGTACTAAAGAACAGCAAATTTTGGACGATATTTTAAGAGAGTTTAGTGATGTATTTCCTAACGAGTTACCAGATGGTCCGCCACCCGAGTGGGGTGTTGACCATGAGATTGAGCTATTGCTTGGTAGCCATCTTGTCTCCCAGCAACCTTATCGGTTTAGCCAGAGGAAAGAGGACGAGATTGCTCGACAACTGCAAGAGTATCTCAATAAAGGTTTTGTTCAATCTAGTAAGTCTCCATGGGGCGCTCCCGTTCTTCTGTTTACAGAAGAAAGATGGTAGTATGCGCTTATGTGTAGATTACAAAGGCTTGAACCAGCTCACTGTCAAGAACAAGTATCCTTTACCGAGGATGGATGACTTGGTGGATCGTCTTCAAGGTGCTAAGTATTTCTCACCAAGATTGATCTATGGTCAGGCTATCATCAGATAAGGATTAAACTTGAGGACGAGCCCAAGACTGCGTTTCAGACACGCTATGGCCACTATGAGTTTTTAGTCTTACCTTTCGGGTTGACTAATGCTCTTGCTACTTTCGAGCAGATGATGAACGATTTATTTCGTTCATATATGGGGAAGTATATTGTTGTCTTCTTGGATGACACACTGATTTACAATAGGTCATTAGAAGAACACATACAGCACCTCAAAGTCGTCTTAGAGATTCTCAGACGAGAGAAGCTGTATGCAAAGGAGTCAAAATGTGACTTCTTTAAGCAGGAACTCTTGTATCTAGGTCATGTCATTACCGTTGACGATGTGAAGATTGATCCGGAAAAGGTTTTGGAGGTCCTTGAATGGCTTATTCCAAGGACGATTAGGCAAGTGAAATCTTTTTTGGGATTCATTGGCTTTTTCAGGAAGTTCATCGAGGCTTATGCCAAGATTGCCGCCCCTTTGACTGAACTTTTAAAGGGGGTGAGAAGCAAGAAAGGCAAGCTAAGTCCTCCGATGGTTTCGAGTGACAAGTTGGACCAGTGTTTTAGAGCACTGAAGGAGCTTGTTACCTCGGCGCCTATGTTGCTAATTGTGGATCCCAGTAAACCTTTTGTGGTTAAAACGGATGCTAGTGATTATGCAATAGGTGCTACCCTATTCCAGGATGGGAGGCCCATAGCATTTGAAAGTAAAAAGCTTTCAGATGCACAGATGAGGTACCCTACCCAAGAAAAGGAGCTTCAGGCAGTTGTCCATGCATTGAAGATCTGGAGACACTATTTGTATGGATCTTGATTTGTAGTCTGGACAAATCACCATTCGTTGAAGTATATTTGTGATCACCTGGTGACCTTAGGGGTCAGAAGGCCAGATGGGTTGACCTCATGCAGGAGTTTGACTTCGAGATCCGTTATCATAGGGAAACAACCAATCGGGTTGCTGATGCCCTTAGTAGAATCCCCAAGGTTAATGCTATCTCTTTTGCTGAGATGACGACTGACTTCTATCTATCTCTCAAAGGGCGTTAAACAAGATTTCCATTTTGGTCGAATCTGGCAATTGGTCCAAGTGGGAAGCAGCCAACGATATCCGAGTGTTCTGGACACTCCGGTGAGTGCTGCTGAGCGAAAGATATTGGAAAAGTATTCCATTAGAGGTGGATTACTATTTAAGGATGGCAAGGTTTGTGTGCCCAGTGATTTGGACGTCCAAACTTTGATATTGCATGAGTGCCATGATCCATCTAGTGCAGGGCACCCGGGCATACATAGAACCTTAGGCCAGCATTTTTACTGGCCGCGCATGAAGTCCTTTGTCGAGGATTATGTGCAGAAGTGTTCCCAATGCCAACTTAACAAAGTTGAAAGGCTTAGAGCTGATGGTTGTTATATCCTTTGCAAATTCTTGAGAACAAATGGCAAACTATCTCGATAGATTTTGTAGTTGGATTACCCCGGACTAATAGGGGCCATGACTCTATCTGGGGGGTTGTAGACCGATTGACGAAGATGGCAAGATTTATCCCTACTAAGTCGACGGTGAAGAGTCACGAGTTGGCTCAGCTCTTTGTGGAGCAGTCGTACAAGCTTTATGGACTACTTGAGGAGATTGTGAGTGACAGGGATCCCAAATTCACTGCACAATTTTGGCAATCCGTATTTTCCAAATTGGAAACACACTTGAGTATGTATCTTCGGATCTTCCTGAGTCAGATGGTCAAACAGAGAGGACTAACCAGACCATGGAGGATATGTTGAGGGCGTTATGTCTCCAAGAGACAGTCTGAGTGGGAAAGGTACCTCCCACAGATTGAGTTTGCTTATAATAGCAGTAAGCATGCGGCTACTGGTTATAGCCCATTCATGCTTATGTATGGTTATCAACCAAAGTCACCTATAGCCGTTGGGCTAAGGGGAGTCAAATTGCAATCAGCAGTGGACTTCTTGCAAGATATGCAAGACATGCTGGAAATTGCAAGGGAAAGCGTAAAGAGTGCTCAAGATTGCGCTCAGTTTTACGCCAACCAACGACGAACTCCTAGAGCCTTACAAGAGGGCATGTGGGTGTATCTTAAAGTCCCAAAGGACTCTAAAACGATGAGAACTGGTAAGGTGTACAAGCTGTCTTCTCGATGTTGTGGTCCTTATCAGATCATAAAGAAGATTAGTGAGGTAGCTCATCAGTTAGCTCTTCCTTCTGGAATCAAGGTTCACCTTGTTTTCACATCAGTCGTTTAAAAGAACGTTTGGGTGAAGGTGATGAGATTGTCCCAATGGAGGAGATCCCTAACCTCGTAGATATGACTAGGTATATTCCCTTAGAGCCCGAGTTGGTTATGGATCAACGTACAAAACGGTCTCGGAATACCGTTTATTCAGAGTACTTGATCAAGTGGAAGGGACGGTCTGAGGTCGAGGCACTTGATGCCAAAAAAAGCATCTCAGATATGCGCCCACCATAAAAACTCCAAATCGACCTGTTTTTTTTTTTGGCAAAAAGCACCACGTGTGCCACACCACGCACCTACCAGCCATATATAGAGTACTCGGCCCTTGCTGATATGTGCCCACATTCTGGCCATCCAGCCCAGTTATGGGGCGTCCCCCTTCACACCCGGGCATGCCCACTCATGGGTACCACAGCCACACATGGGCAGTCACACAGGACAGCCTGAATCGGCTCACAGCAGTGCTTTTCCCCTCTCTGTGCTCTGGGCAGTGCCTGTACAGCCTTCTCTACACGTCAAAACCTCCACGCATGATCATCTCTTCACACACCTCTTTCCTCCTGTATCATGGCAACCAGCAGCGCTGTTCACAGCAGCTCTATATCGACCTTGCTAATCAATACACTCAAATACACTAAGATTTGATGGACAAATGCATGGCAAAGATCATGTGGACATCAACTGCATCAAATCAGGAGGCATCACATAATACCCCCAAGTACCAAATGCCAAGCTGAACTGCATGTAATCCACATCAATGCTCTGTAACTGCACCAGTGATAAGCATAAGAAGAGGTAACATATATACGCATGTGTAAAGGCAACAGGATCGAGAAGTCATGAGTCATGCCTGTGAGACATGCAATGTAAGCTGCAAGAGTGAAACTCATCAATGGAGGATCCGATGAGGAAAAATCAGCAATGGTAGGGCTGATAAAAGTAAAAATTCAGCAATGGGAAAAGGTGAAAATGGGGAGAAAAAATGGGGGGTCGAGGCGGGCATCAGCCAATGCTATGAGAGGATAGGTAAACTCTCAGTGATGCCATGATCAATGGCATGTATGGCAAGTGTAAAGATGCATAATCCCACAATGAATAATATACATGTGACATGTCAGAGAGCAAGCCAACACTGGCCAAGTGTGTAGAAGGCACTCCCAGTAAACATCACATGTGAGAAAGTGACAATGTCAACATTGTAGAAACAATCCCGCTGCAAGGGAAAACGGCATAAAAGGCATCTCCAGTAGACATCACATAAGAGAAAGCGTCTAGCATAGACAAGCATAAGGGTCAACAAGCATAAGTGACCATGAGGCATCACCAATTGCATGTGGGCAAGTAAAATGTCCCCTTGAAATGCATCTGCCAGACAATGCATACCAAGGAGTGCAGACTAAAGAGCATAGTCATCAAAAGCAATGGCATCAGAAGACATCTCTGCAGCAGGCGATGAAGATGTAAGGGTCAAGGCTGACACATGTGTAGCCCAATTAGCCTGATCCACACCTGTGGAAGAAGATGCCAACTTCTTCTTTTTTTCACTCTCAATACGCTTCCTGCATTCCTCTATGGTGTGCCTTGTTTTCGTGCAATAGTTATAGCGCTTTTTCTTTTCAAGCTTGTCCTTTGTCTTGGGAGGATCCGAGTGGCTAGGTTTAGGCCCAGATCTGTTCCCATGAAAGGGAGCAGCCATTGCTGACTCAGAAGACATCATGTTGTTCCTGTTGGAACGAGATTGCTCTTCACTGAGCAAGAGAGTCACAAGGTTGTCAAAAGTGACCGCATTAGATGCATTGCCAGCCAACAACCGCAAAGGGGTGCTAAATGTCTGACAAGAGTCAAGCAAATTACGCAAAACTGTCTGAACAAGATAGCCATCTATCAAGACCTCATCAATGTTAATGAGTTGCTCTCGTAGGTCTTTCACATGCGTAAGGTACTGATCGATAGAGTCACCTTCAAGCATGCGGTCAGTCTCAAGCTTGCTCCGAAGGTAAGCTACACGAGCCTCATTGCGACCTGAATACGCCGCCGCCGAGGTATCCCAGGCACCCTTTGTAGTGGTGCAGGAACGAATGTGTGGAATGATATGCCTGCGGCACGAGAGAGCAATCAACGCATGAGCCTGAGCATCCCTAGCATCCCAAGTACGCTGCTGCTGAGTAGGAGGAAGACGAGGAGGTGGACCTGCAGGAGGGTGAGCGGGAATCACTTCACCTTTCGTTGGAACAGGTGCAAGAGGACGCTCCTCAGTGCCATCCACATACAACCATGCATTCTTGGCAACCAAAACATGACGCATCATATAAGCCCACATAGGGTAGTTATCCCCATTGAGCTTGTCCTCTTGAGATAGCATTCCAAAGAGGTCATTATTATTGTTGGAAATGATAACACAGTAAATATGTCACAAGTCACCACGAGTAGGTAATGCTCAGCAAAACCGTTAGAATGCGGGAGATAAATAGCAGGATAATCAATGGACTGAAAGGGAACTCCTTCACCACGAGAAATACATATGCATGTCCAAATCTGCAAGTGTACTGCAGGATGATGCAAATCTGTCAAAGTGTCCACAATGGCATACATATACTGCAGCAAACCACAAATGTATACATGTGCCGTGAAAAACATGATCAGCTGACACATGAAAAAGCTGCAAGTGCTCAAATCTTGGCAAATCAAAGGTAAATTGGTCGAATGCTCCAAAAATGGGCTCAATGTAGAAAAGCCCTCATTTTTAGGCAACCAATTAGACCAAATTTGAACCTGATCTGCATTGTAAATCTGCTAAAGCAATTGTCACTTCTACCAAATGCTGTAATGGCCAAAAATTGGGAGAAATGCCCCAATGCCAAGTAAATGTGCCTGTAATACCCAAAATGCATGCAAATGTCTATAACAGACCTGCAAAAAGTGTCAATTTTTGCAAAATCCCCAATTTTTGCATACATAAATGCGCAAATCTCATGGAAATCGATGCCAGGAAGGAGCAATGTGACAAATGTGAGCTTAATTTTGAAAAGCCCCAAATTTGGCTAACACAAATCTGCTCAATGTTGCGATTTCTATTGAGAAAATGCCCAAATGTTAGGGTATACTTCGTGTAAAGCACCTGCACTTGTAAATCCCTTAGACAAACTTGTAAATCCGGCCAATTTTTGTAAAAAAAAAATCCCCAAAACTAAGTACAATGTATTGTAATGTCTGTGAAATCAAAAGGAAAAGGACCAAAAGCTGCAAATTTAGGCTTAATGTTGAATTGCCCCCAAAATTTAGCAGGTAAATTTCACTGATTTTGAAGTGGGAAAATGTTTGTAGGTGGTCAAAATCGGCGGGTAGGTTTAGGGCAGCGCTGGTATAGGGCGCACAGGGCAGGGCAACGTCAGGTGCTGGAAACGATGTACTCAATAACGATATGAAATGAAAGTACAAGTGAGTACTAAAAGGCCTAGGGCTAAGTGCCCAACACACATAAGTGTGTTCACACGGAGAAAAAACCTGTGTCCAGTCGCAGGGAAAAAGTGCCTGTGAGTAAGCTAGGTTCACACCTGAACTAGCCGGGAGTGGACATGATCAACAATTGGGAGTGTAGGAGAGTGATTAGCCCGCGAAAACACTCTTGGAAGCTTGGGAAACACCTTAGCAAGCTTGGATATGGAGTTGGGAAGGAGAAAAGGTGCAGAAAATACAGCCCAAACGCCTCCCTCATGAAGGAGGCGCCTACCTCTAGAGAGAGGAGGAGGAGTTAGGTGGTGAGTTGTCCTCTCTAGGTGGCAGGCAGGTGCTTTGTGGAGCAAGCTGGAGAGGACACATGGTTGGTTACTCTCTTTGTACAAAAGGGGTAAGGTTTGGGCGGTGGACATTGGGTTTTGTCCACCTCAGGACATTAGTGTGTGTGAACACCGAGCTGGTCATAATTTATAAGTGAGTTTTGGTCGCCCAAAACTTAATGAAGTGTGTACACACTCACTTATAAATTAGCGTTAACTCCTAAGGCTAGGTTTATGACCAATACTTACCATATGTCACATGCCACATAACCATGTCAGCAACAGACGGTTTCACACGCACGGTTCGCGGGTGGGCGTCCCCTTACTCGGAACTACACATCGGTCAAGCAAGCATGAAAACAGCATGCAATTTCAATTGGAAGCAAGCACTTAAAGATGCTATGCAATGCAGCATTGGTATGTCTTCTTCAGTCTTCGAGAAGACTAGGATGTCATCAAAGAAGATATGTAAATTTTCTGTACCCACGGAATATGCGATTCATTATTCTATTGAATGTAGTCGGGGCATTTGTAAGACCAAAAGGCATAACAAGATACTCATAAAGCCCAAATGTTGTCCTGAAAGCAGTTTTATGTACATCCTCAGGCACTACACGCACTTGATGATAACCCACTCTTGAGATCAATTCGGCTAAAGCATGCCGATCCACCCAACTTGTCAAGGTCGGGCGAACAATATGGGGAAGAGCTTGGTTGAACCAAACCCTTCTCAAGAAGCACATTTACTTGCTTCATGATCTCCACGATAGGTTGGCCTATTAGGTGGTGAGCTACCTGGTACAAGATCAATGCAATGATCTTCCGGTTGTACGGGTGGCAACTCATTTGGTAACTCATCAGCAAAACAATCATTGTACTCTTGCAAGAATTTCAGCCTATCATTACGAAGAGTGTTTACATGTATATTATTTTCCTTAACATGATCCCGTATAAAAATCAAGTACGCTAAAACACTCTTTTTCGTTACTTTCTTAACTTGTACATATGATACAAGGGGAATGGTATCACCCTCTTCACCAGCATCAATTACAAAGGTGATCCTGTTGGTCTTGTAATCCTGTTGGCCTTTATGCATGAAGGTGATCATGTTGGTCTTGTAATCCTGCTGGCCTTTATGCATGAAGGTGATCTTGTTGGTCTTTATGCATGAAGGATCAATACGTGTATACCAAGGCTTTCCAAGCAATACATCATAGCCATTCAAAGGTGCTACAAGAAAATCCTCATGATCCACAAAGCCTTGAATGTGTATGTGCAACTTGCCAATAATAAGCATGACCTGTACTTCTCTACCACCAAAGGCAGCCCCGCTTCAATTTAAGAACCCATGTCCTCCACTTCAATACCCAAAGCAGCTGCCATCTGTTTAGATATAAAGTTCTTAGTTGCACAATCATCAAACATGAACAAAGCGGGTTGATCCTTGAGCTGTTTCCAAGCTTTACATACAACCCTGTCTTTGCTATCATGTGACGTGTTGGCCTGCACATCCGGAACCATATGCACATTAGGCTTTGATGCATTTGCATTATCACGCTTCTTCTTGTTTGGGCACGCCTTTGCAATATGCTCGGTGCTACCACAAGTAAAGCATTTTCCCTCGCTCATATATTACTTTTTCTGTTCTTGAGTGAGACCATAGTCCCTCACTTTGAAGGGACACTTGGTAGTGTTATTTTCAGCCTTTGGACCATTTTTGTCTTGGTTTTGGTCCTTTTTAGGTGGCTGTCCATGATTTTGCAGGTTTTGTACAACCCTCTCTTTGCCATGAAATGAGGGTTAAGCCTTACTGGATCGACTCAATTTGAGTTCCAATTGCTCGGTGGTAGTGGCGGTTGCGATTAGTTGGTGTAAAATTTATAGTCCCGCTTAGTACATGGGTTGCAATCCCGATTGAAATCTTTTCTTCTTTTTTTTTGCCTCGGTGACATGCATAAATGGAGACACCTCCAAAAGCACTTTCCAAAACTTTTGTACATATGCATTCACTGTTTTCCTCTCACTTTGCTTCACCCAATCTCACTTCATTGTTATCTCATTCAATGCATTGGGAGGCAAGAATTGAGCATAGAACCTCTCCTTGAACTCTTTCCATGATCTAACAAGATTTGGTGAGAGCTTCTCCGTGAGCCACCAATGGGCAGCAGTGCCTTTCATGAACATGCTTACATGTCGGATCATGGATTTCTGAGTGAAATCCTCATCACTGAAAGCAATATCAAACTGGGCAATAAAAGCAAGTGCCTTTGATGCATCATATTCTCTATGATATGCGTCAAACTTCACAGATTTGTCTCCGGCTTTGAAGTCATAAGACTTTGATGCATGTGCCTGCATCTCAACATGTTTTTCCCCATGTTTGTCTATTGGGACAACCCTTGTGACTGGCATCATTTTGGGAGCAAAAGGTGATGCATAAGGCATAGGTACGTGTGCCCTGTAAGCATGAGGCATGGCTGGTCCCTTAACATGCATTGATACATTTTTAACCATAGCTTCTCTCTCACGAGCACACTCGAAGGCATGAGTGGCATGAGAGATACGCGGAATACCTGCACCAACAGAAAATTGCAGTGCATGCACATTTTCAACCGGCAATGGCATTTGACAGATATTTGTCCACTGCCATAAACATTGTGTCCTTTACGGGCTACATAAGGTATTCCTGCATGGCGTGAAGTCACCGATTGTTCCTCTCCCATAGCATGGAGATTCATCCTCTTAGACATAAGTTCTTGTTCAGGCACCTGTGGGGACATGTGGGATGGTTGCTTTTTTTGCATAGGCATCCTTCATACGAGCCAAGTATGCACGTGCTGAATTGCCCGGTTGCATGTGCAACTCTTGAGCAATCATTGCCATTGCAAGATCCATATAAGATTGAGCTTTCTTGGCTTTCAAACGGTCATGTACCAATGGATCCTCATGGCGGTAGAGATTCAGTTCGTCTTGTTGTGCATGGAGGAGAGCCTGCATTCAAGTAAAGTTCAGCCCTCAAGACTATAGACTCTTCTTCCTGCACATAGTCACCAGAAACAACCCTCCCCCTCCCCCTCCCCCTCCCCCTCCCCCTCCCCCTCCTGCATGCGCGGGCCCGGGCGTGCCCTCCAAAAAAAAATTACAAGGCTATCTCTTATTCCATAGAGTATATGAACCACCCAACAGAATAAGCGGTGCACTAGAGCCATGTCATGCATACAGTCAATGATCAGATAAAAATGAGCAAATAACCTCTTCTCATGTCTTCCAAATAGAGAGCCATAACCTTCAATGATTTGAGTGCCATAGATATCCAAAAGCAACGCCAAAAATAAATCCAAAGGTAGTAAAAGAGATAATCTTGCTTTCCTAGCATCCAATCCATAAGTATTATCAAAGTAGTAGCTTCCATATAGAAAAGTGAGTCCAACATTAATCAACCCTGGTCAAACCATGGGCAACATTGGCCAATGTGAGTCGAGCTTTGGTTAAACATACGTTACATCCCCTTTTGCTTATCTTGTTGACGGGGCTACCATTTCTTCTGGACAAGCCGTCAACAATGCTGGATCTTTCTTGTGTTACTTCTGGTCAACTCTTGGTAGAAATGGAGGGTGAAACCTAGGCACATGAGAGTCGAGGTGTTACTTCTGGTCAACTCCGTAGAAATGGAGGGTGAAACCTAGGCACATGAGAGTC
Organism: Cibotium barometz; assembly: GCF_041138505.1. NCBI lineage: Eukaryota > Viridiplantae > Streptophyta > Polypodiopsida > Cyatheales > Cibotiaceae > Cibotium > Cibotium barometz. The sequence continues at coordinate 10,021,976 of NC_141065.1, read as the reverse complement.
AAGGTGTTACTTCTCACTACGTACTACAAACAATTGGAACTTGTAGGGTATCTGAGATTAGAATTGCAGCCTTAATATTCATCATTATGCACATTAGGCGTTGGTTCTAGCCAATGTTAGGCTGTATTGACTAAAAGATCTCATGCCTAAAATCAACTCACCTTTCAAGGGTGTGACTATGAAATCATGCACAAAAGCCTCCTTTTGCATTACTAACCTAGCACCATGTGCTGACTCAACTCTACAAAGCATGTATAAGACCATGACACTTGAGGAGCTTGGGTTACTCTAGCCTGTCGTAGGCTTGGAAACTCACCCTCAAGACGTCGTAGGCTTGGAAACTCATCCTCAAGATGCTCCAGGTATTGCAGAGGCCAGAATCGAGTCTTCAGATCCTCCACAAACCTAGCCCACTCACAAGCCACCACATCGGACAAAGGATTGGTATATCGGCTCAATCAATCATGCCACCATATGCTAGCATCTTGTGTGAGGTGCATAGCGGCTAACATGATTCTTTCCCGGTTAGATCTCCGAACAATGGTAAACATGCAATGAACTGATGAAACCAAGAATATACAACATTAGCAACCAACTAAACCATCATACTTACTGAATTGGTTCTTCTTTGGAAGTGCGGGTGATCTCGATGGTTGGGGAGCTGGCTGTAACGTGAGGAGTAAGGTTTCAAACTTTTGTTCTTTTTGATCCACTATGGTGCTAAGATGGTCGACCCACACTCGGCGATGCCGTCTTTGTCTTCTTTGGCCTTCTCAAGCTCTCGTTAACGGTCGGCTGCAAGGGAAGCTCACAACCTCTCCATCTACAAGATACATCGTCCTTCAGCCTCTTTTGCTTTGGGCTGCGAGGGAAGCTCGCAACTCGAATTTGGTGTGAGGGAGGCTTGCAACCTCCTATCTCTCTGGCACGTTTGTACCGTAAGTCTTGTTGTTGGGGTAAAGGCATTATGCCCACCCTTGTAGTGTGTACAAGCCCATAAGTTTTATAGTACATAGTACACTTAGTACTTTTAATGTACTAAGTGCACTATGTGTACTAGAGCAAATATACATGTGTGATAGGGGAGTCACACACTCATACTTTGTGAGTTGACTTATCCCCACACGTCTCTCTCTCTCACTCTCTCTTCTTCTCTGTGTGTGTCTCCCACATGAAACCCTAACTGTTTCAGCTGAGCTTCTTTAGCTCCCTTCAACTGGTATCAGAGCTGCGGTTGTGTCCGTGTGTGCGCGTGTGACCAACATCGATATCAGAGCCGCCGCCATCCAGACCCCGTTCACAGCCGGTCGTCAAGACCCGGGGTGGTAACCAGGAGCTGACGGTAAGCTTGGCGGTTCGCCTCTGTGTTGTCAAGTCCAATAGATGCAAGTCTCTTGCCACAGGTAGCGTTGGACTCGTCCATCGCCAGGATACCCCGCCCACGAGTGCAGAGGCTCAGCCCGTTTCGGCGGTACTGCCGCTGCCCACCACTCTCTGCCTAGCCTGGGCAGCACAAGTGCACAGAGTCCGCACATTCGAGCGGCGCGGCCTGTTTCCACTACAGACGCTAGCACCCGCCGACTCCTTGCTCAGTGGACTTGCCGTTTCTGGGAGACAATAGTTGCTCTGTTTTGAGTTGCATCTGCACCTGCTCGTCCATCACATCCAGCTGCACACCTCGCAGCCATCCAGTGGCTTCATCATGTCAACCTGGTCCTCTGCGCCACAAGGTAACAGAGGGTAAAGTCGCGAGGTACCGCCCACCTGCACGAATACAGCATCCGTACCTGCACAGCAGCAGCATCATCAGCACACGAGTCAGCAAATACGATGCCCCCTTTTTTTTGCAACAGAAATCAGAAATTTTCAGAGGTATTTGCTTCAATTTTTGGGATTTGCATGTCCATTATCATCAATTGAGCAGGTACAGGTCCTAATGGCTCAGATTTGAGCACAATTGGCAACATTGGGTGACATTGGTCACATTCCGGTTCAATTGGCAGGAAATTGGGTGTTAACATTTGGGGCTTTTGATGTAATTGTGCCATTGGGCATTCATACATGCTGTATGATGTGAGCAATCTCACATTCGGGGCTAAATTGCAAGAAATTGGAGTGTAAATCAAAGGGCTTTTGTGCCAATTGGGTTGATTTGCATGCAGGCACTGGCATTTGATGCTTTGGGCAATGTGTTGATGCTGTCAAGCACTCAATGTGCCAGTAAATCAAGGGGCTTTTATGTATTGGATGTATATGTGGCCAGGGGGAAGCATTGTGAAGACTCTGGATGGCTTCATGTGCATTAATGTACCATTCATGATCAGAAATTGATCTTGAATCACGGGGCTTTTCAAGATTTTGTGCTTGTTGAGCTTGGCAAAGCAGCAGGGAAGACTTTTATGCCTTGAACCCTCAGAAATCCACTTGCAGTCAAAGGGCTTTTGCCCAATTTCTGTCCGGGACTGTTGTATGCAGTGGTGGGGACTGTCAAGGTTTGATTTTCACTCATTTGGACAGCCAGGAGAGCATTTTGTTACTGTAATTTCTGGTACAGATTTGGTATAACTTTGTACAAGTTTTGGCATGGCTGTACATTGATTTGAGTGAGGAAAAGGCTCATTTCCAGCTGCTGTACTTGCCGGTACAGATTTGGTACATCATTGGTGAGCACTTAGTACTGTTGTATTATGCTCCATGATGTCAGGCATGTGCCTGAGATCAAGAAGAACCTGTTTTCTACTGGACAGCTTGATGATGCTGGTTATGTTACCACATTTGGTGGTGGAAAGTGGAAGATTAGTAAGGGTTCACTGGTTGTTGCCAGAGGCTCTAAGGTGGACACTCTTTACTTCATGCATGCTAATGTTTGTCACCATGCTAATGTACATGCAACCGAGCTGCCGGAAATCTCTATGTGGCATAGTTGGTTGGGACACGAGTGTCAAAGGAATGGAGCAATTGTCTTGTTTTGGTTACTTGCCTTCTCTAAAGTTCTCAAGTTTTCAGATTTGTGGGCATTGTATATATGGCAGGCAATTCCAGTGCCCCCACAAGAAAGCTCTTGGACAGAAAGATGCTCAGTTAGAGCTTGTGCATACAGATGTATGTGAGATGCCTCAGCTTTCTTTGGAAGGGGCAAAATATTTTGTCTTTTATTGATGATGCCACACGCAAGGTGTGGGCTTATCCTCTTCGTTTGAAGAGTGATACATTCTCAGTGTTTGAGAAGTTTGTTGCTCATGTTGAGAATCAAACTGACAAAACACTGAAGGCTTTGCGTTCCGACAATGGTGGAGAGTATATGTCCAAACAGTTTCAGGACTTTTGTGATGCTAAAGGCATCAAGAGGGAACTCTCTGTTCCTTATGATCCTCCACAAAACGGGATAGCAGAGAGGATGAACAGGACCATTCAGGAGAAGGTCCGTTCTATGTTGTCACATGCTGCGTTACCTCATGGTTTTTGGGCTGAAGCTGTTATGACAATCGTTCATCTTATAAACAGGTCACCTAACACGAGGCTTGGTGGGAAAGTGCTAGAGGAAGTATGGACAGGGAAGCCTCCGTCCTACAAGCACTTGAGAGTGTTTGGTTGCGTTGCGTACCTGCACATACGCAGGGAAATACGCACCAAACTTGATCCTAAGCCTCACAAATGCATATTCCTAGGTTATGGTGACAGAGATGAAATGGGGTATAGACTTTGGGATCCAGTGAATAGAAAGATTATTTGCAGCAATGATGTCATTTCTGATGAAACATGCATGTATAAGGAGCCTGCAAGGCAACAGGAGCCTGGGAGAGTCATCTTTGATGATGATGGACATCATGGACAACAACCAAGGGCTGTAAATCAGCCATTACAGCAACAAAACCAGCCCATAAATGGTACTGAAAATGGTCCAAATGGACAGCCAGAGATGGTAGAAGATATCCCCATGGATATCCCACAGTTAGAGGAGATACCGGGCATGATCTTTCAACCTTATGGCATGGAACAGGAGCCACCAATAGGTGATATGCAGGCTGGACAGCAACCTGCAAATGATGATCATTGGGTACGGAGGTCCACAAGACCCTCCAGACCCCCTGACAGGTTTGTTCCAGGGGTTGACTACTTGATGCTCACTGACTGTGGGGAGCCCTCTTATTATAAGGAGGCTTTACAAAGGGCAGACAAGGCTCTTTGGGAGCGTGCTATGAAGTCAGAGATGGATTCTCTGCACAAAAATGGAACATGGAAGTTGGTGCATTTGCCTACAGGCAAGAAGGTTTTGCCATGCAAATGGGTTTACAGGCTCAAAGTTGCACCTGATGCAAAGCCAAGATACAAAGCCAGGTTAGTGGCTAAGGGCTTCAAGCAGGAATATGGTGTGGACTTTGATGAGATCTTCTCTCCAGTGGTCAAAATGACCACACTTACAGCTGTATTAGCTTTGGTTGCTCATGATGATCTGGATTTGATTCAGATGGATGTGAAGACTGCTTTTCTTCACGGTGATCTCCATGAGGAGATATATATGCAACAGCCAGAGGGTTATGCAGTGAATGGAAAGGAGAAGCTTGTATGCAAGCTGAAAAAGAGTCTATGGGCTCAAACAGGCACCAAGGGAATGGTATCATAAATTTGATACATTCATGAAATCCCAATATTTCAGGAGGAGTGACATAGATCACTGCTTATACACCAAGAAAGCTTTGGATGGCAGTCTATTGATCCTCATCTTGTATGTTGATGATATGTTGATTGCCGGGAAATCTCGTAAAGAGATGGATGCCTTGAAGAAGAGGCTGCATCAGACCTTTGATATGAAGGATTTGGGTGATGCAAATCACATTTTGGGTATGCAGATACTTTGGGCAGAAATCAGCATGTGTTGTATTTGTCTCATAAGGAATACATTGGCAAAGTTTTGCAGAGGTTCAATATGGAAGGGGGGAAGAAGACTAGTACTCCTTTGCCTCCATATGTGAAACTCAGTGCTATGGACAGCCAGCCCACAGTCGGATAGTGGCAGGGCTGATATGGCCAAGATTTCGTATGCTTCAGCTTGTGGCAGTCTCATGTATGCCATGGTTGCTACCAGGCCGGACATTGCATTTGCAGTGGGAGTGGTTACTAGATACATGGCCAACCCTGGCAAGAAGCATTGGGAAGGAGTGAAAGGTGTCATGAGATACCTGAAGGGCGCACAGGATATGTGCATCTGCTTTGGCAAACAGGATGCATTAGTGCATGGTTATACGGATTCGGATTATGCCGGTCATCCAGATAACCGGAAGTCTACTACCGGTTATGTGTTTACATTCATAGGAGGTGCTGTGTCATGGATATCCAGGATGCAGAAGTGCACTGCCTTATCTACTACAGAGGCCGAGTATATTGCAACCACAGAGGTTTGCAAGGAGGCATTATGGCTATCTCGGTTAGTGGTTGATTTGGGTTATACAGGGGATATTCCATTGTTGCATAGTGACAGTCAGAGTGCCATCCAGTTGGCAAAGAACCCTGTCTTTCATGCAAAGACGAAGCATGTGGATGTGAAGTATCACTTCATCAGAGAGGTGATAGAGAACAAGCTGATTCAGCTTGTCAAGATTCATACGGATGACAACCCGGCTGATCTGTTTTGACAAAGAGTTTGCCTCCAAAGCGGTTTGCTCATTGCAGACACTTGATGGGCATTGGATGAGGCCAGTTTCAGCCTTGATATGGCCTTGTATATTATCATGTACATGCTGATTTTTTTTCTTTTCCTTCACTTAAGGGCACACTGCCTTTAAGTGGGAGGTTGTTGGGGTAAAGGCATTATGCCCACCCTTGTAGTGTGTACAAGCCCATAAGTTTTATAGTACATAGTACACTTAGTACTTTTAATGTACTAAGTGCACTATGTGTACTAGAGCAAATATACACGTGTAATAGGGGAGTCACACACTCATACTTTGTGAGTTGACTTATCCCCACACGTCTCTCTCTCTCACTCTCCCTTCTTCTCTGTGTGTCTTCCACATGAAACCCTAACTGTTTCAGTTGAGCTTCTTTAGCTCCCTTCATCTTCTTGATCCACCTAAAGCAGGGGTTGCACTGATTGGTGGGTACGTAACCTACTGATTTTTGCAAAGATTGGTGCATCATAATCGGAATTGACTCAATGGAAGGGGTAGTGTTTGGAGTAGAGGCTTGTTGAGATGAGTGAGACTCTAGCTGCCCGAATGATCTTTGTGGTTATTCAGAGTGGGAGCGTTGCTATAATTTCATGCCAGTACGCAAGTATACTATCCACTATGAGGTGTGGGAGGCTCTTACGGGTGCTTTCTGGAAGGCTAGTGAACCAACCGCCTTTCGAGAGATGGGAGCCACTCTGGTACTTGGGGTGTGCTCCCGGCGCCTGTAAACCAACCGTACAAAAACCTTAGAGAAAAAAATTCAGCACCTTCTTTGGCTTTGATACCATTGTAACATGCACTTATTGAAGAAGCATTTCAATGGTGAGATAACAATACATAGAACACTGCTGAAAACTGAATGCTGAGTTTTAGGGTTGAGAGACGTACACAATGAACACCCCATTGAGAGAAGAACACAATGATTGGATCTCAACTACTCTCAAGGGCCCCCATGCTGGTCGGTGTATTTGCTTGATTATATTGCAAAAAAATGAAGTAAAACACTACTTGCTGTCCACTGTATGGGACTGAACTGGATCTGTTTTGGGCTGATTTGGGTCACCACGATGAGGTGCACTTGCTATCCAAACAGCCATGCTGTTGCCCTGCCTTGGCTGCCTGAGGGTTGCGCTAACATGCACACAAGTGGTGCCCCTTGAATCTTGGTGTGTTTACATGCTGGCTGCTAACTAGGCTGCATTAGATGCTCTGCTGGCTACCCTTGGGCTGTGCGTCAACCTCCTGCTGGCTGTCCCTGACTTGATGACTGGTCGCCCTTCTTATGCAGTGTGTTTTCCACTCCTTGATGCCCTGTGGCTGAGAGTAGATGTTCCACAGATTGGCTATGACAAGATGGAGATCTCAGCCCCCGCAGCCCCTATATGTAGGGTACATGGATGGCTAGAGTTGGCAACAAGCACCCCCATGAAAAGGTGTGCCAAGTGCACACTTCCACATGGCATTTTATGCCCCCTCCCCCCAAGAGATGGGCACATTACCCAAAATGCCCCTTTTAGATCCTTGACTCACAGGTGCCCATGGCTTGTCCATTGGCCCGGAAATGACCATTGGCTAGTAACCGTAGGACAATATGGTTTTCACACATGGCATGACATATTTGCCCGAGACTTGGACAAAGGCTTGACACTCGACTTGGCTGTCCGAGACACCCAAGTTCCAACCGTAGGTTTGATAAGTGTCCAGTAGGCCTATACGACATTACATGATTTGTGCCACAGGCACGACATGTGTGGAAGATGGAGAAGCATTGCAGTAAGCACCTAATTAGATAGACAGCATGCTTACCTTGGAGGTATGGAGCAAGGTAACATGTTGCATGTGCGGAAGCCTTACTGTACTGATCGACATGCCTGATTAAGAACAAGATGCTGATTAACATGATTAAGACAGGAGAGAGACGACGACAGAGAGAGTTGGTGTCAGGTTTTCTGTATTAATATGGTGCAAAAAGGTTACTGATGAATGTACATGGCTTGGGCCCTTGGTCAGCCAGATATGCTTTACTGACTTAGGAGAATGATTGGATGATGAATGAATTGAATATTATGATTGAGTATGAACTTGATGCTTATATATATGTTGGGGAGCTGTTCAGCCAGATACATGCTGCTATCGGCCTGTTTTGTGGGACAAATAATAATGATATTTGCTATTAAATGCTGTGCTTTACTACTGCCTTGCCCACACCTGCTGCCCTGCACCTGGCACCTAGCCGCCTGTTGCCAGAGCCACCTGCTGGTTGTCGACTGCATTATGCAGGCTGCCGATAGGGTACTCAGCCCCCATGCTCATGCTGCTAATGATGCTGCTGATATTGATGATGATGATGATGATTTTGATGTTGTAGATAATGGTGCTATCGCTGATGATGCTTATGCTACTATTGATGACTTAGAATGTTCATGCAGAGGATTAGCCATGGCACAGGTGTGCACGTGACATTCCCTTTTGCTAAACTTGATGACGGGGTGGACACTCTGTCATCCTTCCTCCCTGGACTGCATACTGACTTTGACCTTCTAATGGCTTTGACTTTAACTGACGGATATTTTTGTCAGAATCACCACTTCCAAGTCTTGCTGAATAACTGAGCATTTGTGCAACTGGTGTCCCCGTGCTTGCTTTTCCCTTACCCATAACACAACAGTGGGCACAACAGTGGGTCACTGTCGGAATTGATCATGCGTGTTTCTAGGCCTTTGGAACTGATGTGAGAGCTTAATGATGTATTGGGTATGTGTACATACCCTTAGGGAATGCTTCCTTTGGCTTCGCCTGTAGACCAATCCATTTGCCACCTTGTGAATCCTTTCTGCTGGAATTGTACACCTTCTTGGGGACAATGCTTAGTGGGCTGAGCTTGAGTGCTTTGATCCAATGTTGCATGCGCGGAAGCCTTGCTGTACTGATCCACAGCCCTAATTCTAATTAATAACAAGGTCAGGTTTTCTGTATTAATATGGTACAAAAAGGTTACTGATGAATGTACATGGCTTGGGCCGTTGGTCAGCCCCAAAGGGGTTGACCTCTGGCCTTACATATGCTTTACTGACTTAGGAGAGTGATTCGATGATAAATGAACTGACTGAATATGAACTTGATGCTTATATATATGTTGGGGAGCTGATTGGGCAGATACATGCTGCTGTCAGCCTGTTTTGTGGGACAAATAATAAAGATATTTGTTATTAAATGCTGTGCTTTGCTTCTGCCTTGCCCACACCTGCTGCCTGAGCCACCTGCTGGCTGCCGACTGCATTATGCAGGCTGCCGACAGGGTACTCAGCCCCCATGCTCACGCTGCTAATGATGCTGCTGATGTTGATGTTGATGTTGATGATGATGATGATGATTGTGATGGTCGTCATAAGATTTTGGTTTTGGAGCATGTTGATTTGGGACACACAATTGGAGAGAAGTTGCAAGTGATGAGAGCTAGGTTTATGACTCGTCAATGAGTGGACCAAGAGTACATGTGCAGTTGGTGGGAGAGAATGTTACACTCTTCACACTATCTTACTGAGAAGGGTGCAGGCTGTTGGTGAGGGTTATTTGCCTACCACGATCAGGACCAAGGTTAAGGTGTTTGATTCAAGAGTCCACTTGAACAATCCCCTGACCCGCTTCCTTGTCTATCCAAGGTATGGAATGAGTTTCTGAAGGTCAAGTAGTGCAAGTTAGGCAACAGAGGCACTGGCTGGTTAAAGAGAGAATGTGGAAGTTTAACACGACAAAACATAGGGGAAATGTGCTGAAAATGGGCTTTTTTTTGGGAGCAATAATAAGTATATATATTAACGGAAAATGGGTATTTTTATGAGTATATTGTTGTGCCCAAAGATGGAACGGAACCTAAGAGTGTTTTTTTACAGGTAGAAAGTGGAAAAGTGGGTTTCTCTGACCCCTATGACTGAACTCACACCTCTAATAGAGCCTTCTTCCTGGTTGACATTCAGCTCTTGGAGAGCAGCAAAGAGTCTTGTTCTAGAGTCTGCCAGAGTTGCCATTTTTCTAGAATGTCTAGTTTGTACTTTCACAAGTGGAAGTATCTGTTGATGCTTGTTTTTGTTTGTTGTATTTGAGTCAGTTGCTGTCATAATAGCCTTACCTTTGGCTGACTTGAGCTACATCTTTTCCATGTGAAAAATTGCTGGATTTTGCTTTGGAGCTGCTAGAGCCTGGGCACCTTTATTGCATAGAAAGAGGGTTTGTTATGTAGGGGTTTGAGACAAGGAAGTGCAGTTTTTAAAGCTTTATATGGCTTGGGGCTACAAGATACAGCCAAGAGTGGTGTTGTTTCAAGCTTTGTGGCTGCCAAGGATGTGCCACAGTTACAAGGTATTTTGAGACAGCCAGCCCCAAGCATCAAGCAAGAAAGCTTTCTTTGGATTTTGAGCATGTGCTTTCATAAAAGGTACTGGTTTGGTGAAGTGGGCCCAGGCTTTGCCTTAAGCGTAGACTTTCCATAGCAAGTGCATTATTTTAGATGGGTTATGAGGATGTGCCTTTTTAGAAGACTATTATGTTACCCTGGAAGAAAGAATCGTCCAGAAAAGAAGTCGGTAGCAGGTTACATGATGAATCTCAGTGAAAACGAGCTGAGATTTGGCAAAGAGACGGGCTTCAGAAAACAAGGCAATCTTAATCCACACCTTAAAAAAGAGGCTCTCTCCTCTTGTTTTGTCACTTGATTCTTTGAGAGCAGCGGAGAGCAGACTTTGAGGAGTTTGTGGAGGAGCATAGCCTCTTTTAGACAGTTGAGTGCTACCATATTGAGCAGGTTGAATCCGAGTACTTGCGAGTAGTGCAAATCTACTGCCTTTTGTTGTTTCCTGTTCACTGTAAATCTCTCCCAACACCAAGCATGCGTGCATGCATGCAGAGCACAGATATATGCCCACAATGCCTGAGCATGGTTCTTGTAAATTTTAAAGCTTCCCTTATCCTGAGAATCTGCCTGGTAAATCTACACTGCCAAGCATCAAGTACAGTTCACTTCAAACATCCGGGTCTGGTTTTTGTTGTGGTTTTATCCTCAATATGAGAGAGAGAGAGAGAGAGAGAGAGAGAGAGAGAGAGAGAGAGAGTTTAAAGCTGGTTCCTGCTTTTGCAGGTCCTGAGATGTGGGCCTCCAGGGATGAACAAAGCCATGCAAGGCAATCTTGATGCTCTTGGATACACAAAAGAAATGCAGTTCCAGTTTTAAACAAATAGAGCATTGCGAAAGATTGTCCTATTTCGACATTGGATGGTTTGTCGTGCTTTAAAATAATCAATGGAGTGCTTTCCTCACTCCCGCAAGATGATTCATCATAAAAATGACAATGCTCTTATGGTTTTTAGAGCCTCTTCTTGCTTCCAAAGCTGGTCGTCACTAAGAGCATTTTGTTGTCTTGAAACTCTTTTACATGGCCTGGAACAAGTAGATGAACTAGGAACTTTCATACCAATGCATTTGCATACCTTGCAGCATGAGTATTTGCATTCTCATGCTCCCACCACATGGAGCATACAGAAAAATGGAAGATTCGAATGACTATGGTACTACTACATATTTTTAGCTCTATATGTGTGTGAGAGAGAGCGAGGGAGAGAGAGCTACCACCAGTTTAAACAACCCTTTGGTAGATGTGTATCAATCCTACCTTACGAGTCTATGATGTATCATTTAAGGTGTCTGAAGGCCTCTCCTGGCCTTGTTATCCGTAGCATATCCAGTGTATCGCCTCGCTTTAGTTAGGTTTGTGGGTCTCTCTAGAAAGTGGCCAATAACTGGGAGATCATCTGCAAAGAAATTGGTATATAGCTGGGCTGTTCTGTGGTGATTTTCTCCTCGCAATTTGCTGCTCGGTCAAACAAGCGCTAACCATCATGTCAAATACGTGGGGAGATGGCTTTCTCATAGGTTGCTTTTGATAAAGTTGATGGGGTACGCAGCGTGATTGCTAGCCTATTGTATCTTCGCTTTTCAGAGGTGCTCGTCTGATCCAGGACTGATTCTTTCACCTCTCAATGGTTTTTGAGGTTCTATCAATATATTTATATATATAATACGTGTGAACTGGATGCTGTCTTAGTAAGGAAATTTTCTCGGGTGTTCTAGAATTATTGTTTTTTTAAGGCGGTATCTACTCGAGTGTTGCGTAGTGTCATAAATCAGGTTAACAATCAACGAAGGGATTAAAGGAAAGGGATTTGCGCCGTTAGATCGTTATTTACAATAAGAATTGTTAGGGGCATGTGGTTTTGGTCCATTCGAAACCCATCGAATGGAATCATGAATTTAGATTTATGTATTGAGAAAATCTCTTGGTACATTTGATGAATAAATCTTAAGCTTTGGTAAAGATGCTGGGTCAGAAAGTATATTTGAAATTGAGATTGATCCATATTCAAGCAAAAAGTGGAGACTTATGATCAATAGTGGTATGCCATGGTATACACTACTTTTTGGTGCTGAAATTATTCCTCAGCAAAACTCGAGTTATATTGTATTATGATCTTTGGTGCATAGATATTTTATATACACTGATTGTATATACTCACTTTTATTGGTAGTGAAAATAAAAAAAATCGCGTGTAGAAAAAAGGAAACAAATGGAGGTTGTTATTTTCTCAATTACTAAATAAAAACATTAGGAAAATAGGAAAAATGGTTGGTTTTTGGGACTTATGCGCTATTTTTGGCGCGCATTAATTAATTAATGCTATTGTGGGTGCATATTCACTTTTATTGGTAGTGTATATTACTGTAAGGTGTCGGCAATTAAATATTTGTGGGCATTAATCATTTAATTGCCGACACCTTACGCTCACCTAAGGTTGGCAACCTTAGGCCAAGCGGTTCAAGGCAAATGAAAGCAGGGGAAAGCAAACGAAGGCGGGAAGCCGAAGCTGTGCAAACGAGGTCGAAGGAAGCCGACTGCAGAAGAAGGGAAAGGAGGAGGTTGTAGGAGGACGGAAAGAGAAGAGAGATCGGTTGTTCTATAGTCGGAAAGGAGGAGGTCATAGGAGAAGGGAAAGAGAAGAGAGATGGGCTGTAGGTGGTGAGGTCGTAGGAGAGCATGGAGAAGGGAAAGAGAAGTGGTTAGGTCGCATGAGAGCATGGAGAAGGAAAAGAAGGGAGATCGGCTATGGGACGATGACACAAAGACAGCGAGCCAGTAAAAAAAAATCGCGTGCATAAAAAAGGAAACAAATGGAGGTTGCCGTTTTTTTTCTCAATTACTAAATAAAAACATTAGGAAAATAGGAAAAATGGTTGGTTTTCGGGGTTCATGCGCTATTTTTGGCACACATTAATTAATTAATACAAACCCACAAAACATTGTGGGTTCACCAAAATTGTTATCTTTATCTTGGGCATTAACTAATGCCTAAGGGTCACCCTTGGGGTGAGTATACACCCATCAAGGTACCTCTCACACGTGGCCACGCTTATTATTATTTTATTTATTCACAACATGTGATGCGTCTTCCAGGTGGAAGGAGAGGGTCAAGGGAGAAAGGAGGATTTTTTGAATTTGAATTTTAAGGGTTTACGCTTGGGAAATAGGCTTTACTGTTTGCATTTGCTTTTCTTTTCTTTGGTCTGCACGATTTGCTGTCTGATGTATGCCAGGTAATTTTGTTCTTTCTAAAATTTTATTTAAAAAAAAAATTCTACTGCATGCTTTGCTGTGTGTGTGTGAGAGAGGATGCGTGCAGACCGTGCCTTCTTCGTGTTTGCTGCACAGCTGTAGGCCAGTTGAACTACGCCACCCATCTATCGACCATAGCCAGTGAGAGACTATGGTGTAAGACCAATCCCTTTTATCTTGTTTTTCTTCAGCGGGAAGAGGCGAGCCCAAGCTTGTTGCTTGCTCTGCAAATCTGTAAGGCGCCATGCTTAGCCAACTACCGGTACCCATTTCCCAGCAATGACATGGGCATTTTGCCTACTTGCCAGTGGTTTTTGTCTGAACTCATTAAAGTGATTGTTCTGTACGTGGAGACACACACCCCCACGCAGAATATATTCACATACACATACTTACACACCCACAACATACACAAATTCACATATATACCCATGCACATATGGACATACCTTCACACTTACATCCACTTTGATACACACATACATACAAAATACATGGCATAGTTATATTTAGTCACATTCACCACACACTCACTCATGAAGAGAGATTGGGCTTGAGAGAGATAATTTGGAGTAATTTCTAATTCAGCACATGATAATTTCTTTTAGATTAAATAAAAATTAAATCTTTGGTTAATACAGATATTCTGATCATTCTTAAATGATAACAGTATGGTTAGTGAAGAAGTTGTGACGTGTTTTCTACAAGTTGAAGATAGAAGACTTCATGAAGAGTGTCCAAAACCTTAACAACCTAATGCAAGAAGAGATAGTGGCAAGTCGCAACGAATTTTGCATGCTTTCGAGCGATGTAGAAGGAAATTGAAAAGCTCTGGTAAGTGGGTGCTACGTTAGCATGGGCAGCACCAACTCCCATGTGTTGAATGTGGAAAGCCTGATTGCCGACCTTGGTCATCGCATTTGTAATGAAAGTAACGAAAGTAGTTCGACAAGGGAATTTCGTCAATGCTATGATAAATGGTAACCACAAAATCAAAGAGATTGTCGAAGTCATCTATGTTTGCATACTAGATGCATGTTGTGGTTCTTTTGGAGAATCACGCCTTTGTGACACTAATTGTCGAAAGACAATTGATGTTATAAAAGAGCAACATGCTAAGTGCACGTATTGATATGCTTAAAATGCAAATATCAAGTCTATTAAGTGTTAGAGTAGCTTTGAATAGGTTTGGGGCTTTACTGAACAAAGTGAGTCACTCGTACATTGTTGGTTTGGTTGCTATTGGAAGCATATCGAATGGTGATCTTATGATCTTTTTGTAATGTTTATGAAATTATTATCTTTTTATACTTTGGGCTCTAAGTATTGATGATGATGGTCTTTTTGTCTCTTATAGTATGTGGAGAGAGAGAGAGAGAGAGAGAGAGAGAGAGAGAGAGAGAGAGAGAGATTTATAAGCTCTTAGCATGTATGTGGAGATTATAGAAACTTTTTTTTAAGGGTTTTTAAATCTATTATATGTATATGTATGTGGAGAGAGAGAGAGAGAGATTTACATAAACACAAATACCTAACTATGGATATATACATACATATTTACAAGCACAAAAATGGGACATACACATACATATGTTGTGTGTGCGTGCGTGTATGTATGTATATATGTATGCTTGTATGCATATTATGTTATGCATGTTGTGTTGAGAGTAATGTAAGAACCTTAGTAATTGGACCTTCATTATTTAGATACAATCAAAGGATAGTTATTATAGAAAAATTATCATTGTTATTTTTTATTTACACTTTACTATTTTATCATATACAAAAGGATTTTATACTTTCCGTGCCAGTAATTGCCTTCAAATGTAGTTTAAGGATTATGGTATTGTTCCTATATGTGTAAGGACTAAGGATTAGGGTTTTTGAATGAATAGGGTGGAAAGGGCTCTCATATGGTGTACTTTGTGGATCAATGAAGGTATTTCAACGTTTCGTGGAATTCACATATTGCATAGTTTATGTACACATTCCTCACAAGTTTGCATCTCTCTTGCTTTCTTAGGTAGGCTATTGAAACTTTGCCTTATTATTCTTTTACTTATTAAGTTTATGTTTCAGACTTTATGATTTCTAAACACGAATAGTTTGTTATAGTTTGATAAGAGTATAGATATAAGAGCATAAGGATTTTTATGCATGTATAAATAGCTTTATGTTTTGGAATTTATGATTTCTAAACACACATTGAGAGAGAGAGAGAGATTTATAATCTCTTAGTGTGTATGCAAAGCTTATAGAAAATCTCATGAAAGAAGATGAAATTTTGCATGTACAAATAGGCATATGACATGTACCTACATACATACACACAAAAACATATAAATATGGATAGTGCATCATATATATATTATGTACGCCTATTATGTTTAGAACCTTAGTAATGTTTAGTAACACACACACACACACACACACACACACACACACACACACACATGCATGTAGAGGTATATATATATATATATATATATATATATATATATATATATATATATATATATATATATATAAAGTTCATGTATATACACATGCATATACATAAATATGATAAAAAAATATTTTTACATACATGTAGAAACACATAAATATGGATATGTGATATATATGTGCATTATATATATATATTATGTATGCATGTTATGTTTCGTAATGCAAGAACCTTAGTAATGTTTAGTAACACACGTGTACACACACACACACACACACACACACACACATGCATGTAGAGGTATATATGTGTGTGTGTGTGTGTGTGTGTGTGTGTGTGTGTGTGTATATTTATATATGATATATGGTTAATGTATATACACATGTGTATACATAAATATGATAGAAAAAGTATTATGATTGTTTTCAAGTATTTTATTATAAAGAAAACGACTTTATACTATTGATCGCATAAATCCCCTTTTAGTATATTTTCTTATTGTGAAGACATATCTATCTATCCAGCTTTAAATGTATTATTTGATAGAGACATATTTTAAAAAATTCTATCATGGATATATGTAATGTATGCAAATGTAAGGATTAAGGATTAGGAACAAAAAAATTCACTTCCTCATGCTTTATGTTATTATTTGTGCACACAAATGGAAAGATGCCAAATTAAACTCCATACTCATCTATGTGTGCTTTTTGTGTGTATAGGGTGGAAAGGGATCTTTGTGGTGTCCATATTGCTTGACTTTGTCGCATAGTTTGCATCTTTCTCCTTTGCATAGTTCACAGAGTAGGATAGTGGAGTTTGTTAAGGTTAGTTCACTCTCATGTATGTGCATATTGCAAAGGTAAGCCTATCTTCATTTCTCAGGATTGCTACATGCTCTTTTTATGCTAGCTTTTTCAGTTTGATTTAATCAAGTCTAGACCTTACTTTATCCATTTCTCTTAAGTCAGATTTACAAAAGTTTGCTTGTTTTTCTTTTGTTTGCTACTTAAGATTTCTCTGCTTGATGGTTGGTTTGGATGAGTAGTAAGGTTTTTTTTTTTTTGCCAAACATAGGTTTTCCTTTTGGTATACAAGTATTTAAGGTTGAACTTGCCATAAAATCATTTTGCAACTTGGGATCTACTTCTCTACATTTGAGCTTGCCCTTCTTAGTCTAGAACATAGAGATGCAGAAGGGTCAGAAGGGGCAAAGGGGGTTTTGTCCTTGGAGCAACCCATTACTCAACATGTCTCGACTCCTTCCATTTGATATGACATGGTGAACTTCTGTCATAGAGGGAGACTTTACATTCGATTATATCACTGTATGACCACACATTGTCACCTTGTAGCATCACATGGATACTTTTACATATGTAGCTAGTTTCACATTCCCCCTCCCAATGGTTCATTATTCATCATGGACACATTGTACTACCTTTTGGCCTTATAGACCCTCTAGGCCTCTTAAAGTCAAGAGCTTACCTTAGCCTTGCCGAATCAAGCGTTGTTGGGTCTTTCCTTCAAGTCACAAATGCAACTGCGCGGTGTGGGTGAGCTAGCTCGTCTATTCACGTCCTAGGGTTAAGCTCTTTTATTGTATAAGGTTCTTACTAAAGCCTATGCTTAAACACCCCCGGGGCCCGACGGGTTGGTGGTGTGACACATGGTTCCTTATTTGCTAAAGTAGTGGCTTGTAGTGCCAAGTGAGGTCACGGACACTGTTTGAGAGGAAGGGGCCCTATTGCCAGATGTGTAGGATGGCCTCTTGAGGTCTCCGGATAAAGTAGCTTTCCCCACTCGCTACGGAGGTATGATAGCATGGTCAATATGGTATAGTATGCTAAGCATAGAATGTGGACATGAATGAAAGAAAGGTTTCCATTATTGTCTCTGGGTATGCCGTGTGATAGGGAGTATGCTATGGATATATGGGGTGTATATACCACCACATGAACATACAAACGAGGGCTCTTGGGAGCCCCAATTTTCATCACGCTAGCGCAGATGAAAATAAGGGCTCTTGAGAGCCCCTTTTATTATCATTAGCATCATTGATAGGGTATATGGAGAGGTATACAAAGGGTGGAAGCGTGTGTGGGGTTGTGGATGTATGGTGTGCATGTGAAAGGTCTATTAATGGGATGTATATGCCACATGAATGGGAAAAAAGGGGCACTCAGGAGTCCTAGTGCAGATGAAAATCGGGCACCCGAGAGCCCCCTTTTTTTCCCATATACCAATGGTGGGTGCTGGGTTGATATGGTAATATGGAGGGGTATGAAAGGGTAATGATTATGGGAGCCCCTTTCCCATCTACAATGTCTACATGAAAATTGGGGCTGTAAAGTGCCCCTTCTTCTTTCACTTGAAATGGTAGGTGGTGGATATTGTTTATAAAGGGGTATGTGATGGGTATGTATTGGGGATGGGTGTTGATGTGTGTTAGTTGCATGAATGAAGAAAGGGTCTCTTGAGAGCCTTGATTTTCATTTATGCTAGCACATATGAAAATTGGGACTCTCGAGAGCGCTTGTCTTTTTTGTGGGTGGTGGATTGTGGGGTGTATGGTTTGATGTTGGGCATGTTGTGGCTATGGCCTATGGTGCAATTTGTAGGTTGGGAGAATATCAAGATGGGAAGACGTGGAATGGTGTGTAGTGGGGGTATGGTATGTCACATATGTGGGTCATGTATGGTATGGTAGGTGTACACATGAATTTCAATGGAGCGGTCGTTGATATGGAATATGAAGGGGTATGCAATGGGTGTGTATTGGGGATGGGTGTTGATGTGTGTCAATTGCATGAATGAAGGGGCTCTTGAGAGTCTTGAGAGCCTGGATTTTCATCTACACTAGCGCAGATGAAAATCGGGGCTCTCAAGAGCCCCTTTTTTGTGGGTGGTGAGTTGTGGGGTGAATGGTCTGATGTTGGGTATGTTGTGGCTATGGCCTATGGTTTGGTGGAAACCTAGTGCAATTTGTAGGTTGGGAGCATATCAAAATGAGAAGATGTGGATTGGTGTGTATTTGGGGGTAGTGAATTTCAATGGAGTGGTCATTGGTATGGAATATAAAGGGGCATGTTATGGGTGTGTATTGGGGATGGGTGTTGATGTGTGTCAATTGCATGAATGAAGGGGCTCTTGATAGCCCTGATTTTCATTTACTCTAGAGTAGATGAAAATCGGGCCCTTTTTGTGGGTGGTGGGTTGTGGGGTGTATGGTTGGGTATGTTGTGGCTATGGCCTATGGTTTGGTGGAAACCTAGTGCAATTTGCAGGTTTCAAGATGGGAAGACATGGAATGGTGTGTATTGGGTATGTTTAGTGTCCACATGAATTCAATGGGGTGGTCGTTGATATGGTATATGAAGGGGTATGAGATGGGTATGTATTGGGGATCCTAACAACCATTGTTTTTTCTTTTATGGCATTGATGTGGGTATGGGTGTGTGGGTGTTGATGTGTGTCGATGTATGGAGTTAGTCCAAAATTGTGATACAAGGACCTCAGAAAAAGGTCAAGTTCCCAACACACATGCGTTCTCGAGAGTCCACTTTTTTGTGGGTGGTGGATGTATGCTTTGGTTTGGAATGGTGAGTGTATGCATTGGTTTGGTGGAAACCTAGTGTTGAAGAGCCCCCTTATTTTGTGGGTGGTGTGTTTATGCTCTGGTTTGGTGGAAACCTAGTGCATTTTGCAAGTGACTCATTTGGAAGCATATCAAGATGGGAAGGCATGGAAAGAAAGGATCTTCACGAGGTAGTGCTTTGGTGTTCATAATGATCACTCCATTGGTTTTGTGTAATGGTATTTATATTTTGCTTTAGTTATTTTGCAAGGGTTGCAAAATGCTATGGATTACACTCTGGGAGGACAGATAGAACCATGAGTGAGTCGGTCACCTCTCATAATTGGTCAATGGAGATGCCTAGAGTAGGGCATGATGACACAAAGCCAAAGCCTACAGTTACCATCGAGCAGCCCAATGTGAGGGAAGAAGGGAAAACCCAAGATGAGAGAGTTGTGAGGGAAGGTGAAGAAGCCTAAGATGTGACCGCAACAGCTGAAAATGAAGGGGAGCCTAGGATGAGAGCACGATTGAAAATGAGATTGAGCTCGGTTACCCCCTTGGCTTATTGGAATGGGGACCACATGAGCAACTATCAATGCCCAATTTGAGAATGATTTGGTTGGAGAGTGGGAGGAATTAAAAGGAAATAAGTTCTTGGTATGGCACGCGAATCATAGGCTAAAGGCTTGGCTAGCTTGGATTTGTGAAGGTTGGTTGAGATACTTTTTTGAATTAATTTGATGTTGGCTTGTGTAAATCTCTTAACATATGAGCATTCCCCTTCTCGACACGTCCTCAGGAGTGTGATGTTAGTTTATCGAGGTAAAAAAGGGTAAAGAGGGAGAACTTCTACTTGTGAAGTCCACAAATGCGCAAGTTCTACTTGCTTTGAAGTCCACAAATGAATAAGGGTTCATTGTAACCAAAATCTCCCATTTATGTTTGTTTTTATGTGGGTAGAGAGAATTCAAAGAATGGAAAAGTAAATAAAGATGTAGCTTCTCCTAATGCGAGAAGGACTTGAAATCTATGGTTCCTTGGTCATTGTTTTCATGCACAAGGTTAACTTTTATACATGAAATCTGTGGTTCCAAGGCTTAAAAACTATAGATACAGGCCATAATTACAGCTTTAAAAAATTAATGAATAAAAAACTTATTAAAAAAACTTCTCCAAAAATAAAAAACATTTTTAAAAGTATAAAACTCGTATAATACTTTCTGTTTTAAAAACGTCTAGCAACTATGGTGCCAACAAATTTGATAAGGCACGAGTGTATTACCACATCGAACTTCACCCTTAGCACGATGCGGAGAGATGAAAATGTCAGGATTACATGCCATATGGTCTGTAGCTCCATTGTCAACTACCCAAGTGACCGGGTGGCCATAGGGAAGAGTTGGGTGGGCTTTGATGATGGGCACAGGAGGATCATAAGGTAACTGACAAATCTGAACGAGGGCAGACGCTTCCACACGCTGACTGCCTCGTCTAGGCCGTTGTTTCTT
Source organism: Cibotium barometz (assembly GCF_041138505.1). Classification (NCBI taxonomy): domain Eukaryota; kingdom Viridiplantae; phylum Streptophyta; class Polypodiopsida; order Cyatheales; family Cibotiaceae; genus Cibotium; species Cibotium barometz. Next base: position 10,001,112 of record NC_141065.1, on the reverse strand, counting down.
CTTCCTTCCGGAAGAGTGGCCAAAGTCAACCCCAAATGTGACTTGAGCGACATTAGTCGAGGGACCAAGATGTGGTGTAAGTGATGACCAATCAAATATCTCTTCCGGGGTGGCAAAGGAAGTTGATTTGGGGGGGAGGCTTGAGTGACTTGGTAAGTGGGTCGCCACTGAGAGGATCTAGGCCAATTCGTACCATTGCATTGTTGTTGGTTCCTTGGTGGGAAACCCTACAGAGTAGGAGCTGGATTATTACCCCCTCTTGACTGCCAATTTGGGGCATTGCTACCACCTTGGGTTTTGGCAATTTGAGTTAGTGGATTGGGGTTGTTACCTCTATTTTCCTTGGCTTTAATGCCACATCATCAACATGTCCAAGAATTCGACAATGAGTGCAGAATCTTTTCTTTTTGGGAATATCTTGCCAGTAGGGAGTGGGTTTTTGGGATTAGTATTGTTGCCTTGATTTCTTGGGTTGCTATTCCTCTTTCCTTGCTACCCTTTGTGGGTAGAGGTGGTATTGGAAACAAGGGCCCCTCTTGGGTAGAGGAGGAAGACGATGGCTTCTTGGGGTGAAACTGGTCATGCAACCATCGAAGCGCAAAAGTTGGCACCCACACTCATACAGGTTAGGCATAGGTTCTAAACTAATGGTGCACACAAAGGCGATTGTGCAGCATCATCAAATACCCATCACGTATGGAATAATTCAGGACTGAATTACCTTGCTGTAAATCAGCCCATATGTGCTGAAAATCATCATCTGTGTGATAGGCATCTCGCATATCTGAGAGGTCTTGATGATAGGTGACAGTATGGCATGAACTTGAGGCCTTCGGGAAAGTGCATCAACCACTACATTCTTCTTTTTAGGAGTGTGTCGAATCTGAAAAAGAAACACACAGAGGAAATTTTCCCATCTCATATGCTTTTCGGACAACTTCATTTGAGTAAGAAAATACCAAAGACTTCGATGATCTGTCTTAATGGTAAATTTAGCTCCCAACAAGTAATGCTTCCACATCATGAGAGCATGAATGCCTACTAGAAGCTCTTTCTCATAAACCTACAAGTGAAGTTCCACATGTTGCAATTGACGGATTTTATATGCAACAGCATGTCCTTCTTGGTTTAATATGTCACCAATATAATCTCTAGAAGCATCACATTCAACGAAGAATGGTTTGTGCAAATCTGGCACAATCAAAACTGGTCCTCCAGACATGATTGCTTGTTTTCAACCATGAAAAGCCTTCTTTTGTAAATCACCCCATTGAAAAACTACCTTTTTCTTGGTTAGATCATGTAATGGCAAAGCAATTTCAGCAAAGTACTTAATGAAGCATCGGTAGTATGAGCATAATCCTAGAAAACTTTGAATTTCATGTATTGTATGCAAATCTGACCAATCCTTGATTGCTTCCAATTTGACCGGGTCCATGCGTACGCCTTCCTTTGATACAATGTGACCAAGATAGTGAATTTATGATAAGAATAATTCACTCTTCTTACCAATTATGTAGAGCTTGTGACTATGAAGCTCTTTGAGCACAATAGCCAAGTGCTCGCAGTGTTGCTCCTCATCTTTGGAAAACACAACGATATCATCAAAGAAGGTTGGTTCCAATAAACTGTCTATGCTTTCTAAAAATCATGTCTATCATCCAATTAAATGTGGCTGGTGCGTCGGTAAGTCAAAATGCCACTACCAAGAACTCATAAAGCCCAAATTGCATTCGGAAAGTAGTTTTATGTACATCCTACGGTGCCACTCGTATTTGATGGTAGCTCTTGAGATTAATTCGACTAAAACAAGCTACACCTTCCAACTTGTCAAGAATGTCATCGATGCGCGGAATAGGAAATCTATTCTTTATCGTGGTAACCTTGTTAAGAGCACAATAATCGACGCACATCCTGTATGTTCCATCCTTCTTTTCACTAATGACACAGGTGAAAAATAAGGAGATGATCTGGGTTGGTAAGCATGCAATAGTATTATTTCTCTACTCCACTTATATGTGTATATGATGCTACAAAAACCTAGAAGATTAGGTTTCCTTTCATAGCAAATGTGGAGGGGGAAAACCATGTGGGATAAAAGTGCCGAGATATGTATCGTTGTTACATGTACACTCTAGATGAGTTTGGTTGACACAACCTCCTTCTAGTAGTGTGAATGTGTACTACACAAGGTAGAAAATCACTCTTTGTAAGTAAGTAAGCCTAGATCTTTCTGAAACGCTTCAAATTTCTCTTAAAGCAATGTATTTGTAGAAAATTCTACAATGTTATCATGTCTAGGGAAATATGTTAAAGTTGTTTTTCTAGCATGTAACCTCTCATTAATGAGCCTCTACATGCTTGCTACATGCATGAAATACAAGCTTAGTGAAATGCATAGAGACACCTTCAGGCAATAGTGCGATAAGTCTCGGCTTTAAAAAGCCAACACTTAGCATCACCTAAAAAAGCTAACGCTTTGCAGCCTATTGTGGTAGGTGAGACACCCTAGTATGCATACATAGTGAATTCTATGAACAATCGTTGCGGTGCAAAAGAGGAATTTGAAGGGATCTTCACTGAAAATTAGGTAGCCAACAAGACACCTTAGTGTCTTAAAGATTCAAAGATTCCAATAAGGTTTTTTGCTACTAAAGCTTCTCCACTCTCCTTAACATGCATTTGTGTCCTTGGTTTAACCACTTAGCATAGTAGACTTAGACTTTTATGCTCACCTCGTAAAACTTTTAGCACCACACGGGATAGTTAACTTGAAGATCTGGGTCTTATGTGCGAGCTCATTTCTTAGCCTAGCTACCCAACTCCTAACTCTTATGCCACCAATACTTTTTGGTTGATGATCATTGATGACTTTGTCTTTGGCTTTAGAGCAGTTACCACATAATAGCTTTTAGAGTTTTGTAGCTCTATATTTGATGGTTGGAATCTTGGCACTTAAGCTTGCAATTATTTGTTCGATGAAACTCTTTAGTCCACTTGTTAGTGTCAAAGAAGATGGAAGTTCCTAAATTTGCTTCTTGATCTGTGGCGCTTCATGAAGCGTCATTTTCTCTTCTACTCTTTGTTTTCCTTTGTCCTTGCAAAATTTTGGAATCCATTTGTACTCAAGATATGTGGCCTTTGTGCCAACCTTCTTTTACTTTTGGATTTGATCTCCACTTCAAGTCATTTTGCTCTTCCAAGTTTGAAATTTTTAAAGAACGTTTTCTAATTCTTGGAATTTATAAGTTTCAATGGTGCTTGCTCCCCCCTTCCTAGCTTGTTCCTTGACTCTTGACGAGTTGTTGTGGTTTGTGGAGCTATGATAGGTGATGCTGCTAATGTATAGGTTTCAATGGTACTTGATTTTCCCTTCCTAGCTTGTTCCTTGACTCTTTATGAGTTGTTGAGGTTTGTGGAGCTATGATAGGTGATGATGCTAATTTAATCTCTGGAGATTTTGTGGATGGATGTTGTCAGTTCTAGAGGAAAGAGAATATGGTGTTAATGTAGGACAATTATCCATCATTTGTGTGCACATATGGATGCCATCAAGGTTGAGCAACACTTGGTGTTTATTCCAATCCAATGTGCACCTATGTTTGCTTAGCTATCCCATACCTAAAGCAAGTCATTTATTTGCGCCATAATCTCTTCTTGTTAGTGGCTAGCACTTACCCTATATGGAGGCCGGTTTGGTGGTGTGCTACTAGGTATCACATCAATACGGTGATCCTTGGGATGCTTTGGTGGTAGTTCACCAGGCAGCACATCACAAAAACAATCACTATAACTATGTAAGAACTCTACTCGCCCTTGAGTTAGTTGATCAACATTCACTCTTTCATGCTCAACACTCTCTCTTACAAAAACCAAGTAAGAACAAGCTGCTTTCTTTATTACCTTATTGACCTATACATAATTAACAATAGGTATGGTAGTTTCTGGAGTACCAACATCTATAAAAATCTCTCTATCTCTATGTATGAATGAGATCTTATTTTCTTTGTACAATTTCTTTGGTTCCATACGAGCATGCCAAGGCATTCCTAGCAAAACATCACAACTAGTGAGAGGAGAAACCATAAAGCTCTCATGATCAAGGTAGCCCTGTATGTGAATGCCGAGCTTGACAATGATTGGCATTACAATCACTCCTAACCTCAAAAGCTGCATCTACATCCATTTGAGTGCCATAATCTAATACATCCAATCCTATGGTGGGGCAGCCATCTGCGCAGAAATGAAATTATCCGTGGATGCATCATCAAAAAGAAACATTGTGGGTTGATCTTTTAGTTGTTCCCATGATTTACATATGAGTCTTTCAGTTGAAGTATGTCTTGTATTTTGCAATACATTTGGGACAACATTTACATGGGGCTTCTCAGTGCCACTATCTGCATTTTTCAAGTTTCATGGGAATCCATAATACAAGTGATCTTTACTTCCACATCCAAAACATTTTCCCTCACGCATGCATACTCAATCCTTTACTGTTTTGATAGCCCATGATCATTGCATTTGCCCCACGGCTTCTTGAATGGATGTTCCTTTGTACCCTGGCCATCTTTTTTTATCACTTTTTAGGGGATTTTCACCCTTTTTCTGATCATAACCAGCCCTCTTCTTGGCCTTGGCTTAGATTTATCATGTTTTATGTGCAATGTCTCCGCACACGATAGCTGAATGCATTAATTGTTGAAGGGTTTGGTTTGGGTACACTTCAAGGCTCTTGAATGATTGGATGCAACCTAGACTCAAACTTTCTTTTCTTCTCTTCATCAGAGAGTATCATAAAAGGGGTAACTTTTAGTAGTACCTTCCAATATTTGGCGACGTGAGTCTGCACTGACTCCCCTTCTTCCTATTTTAGCCAATCCCATTCTTTACACACGTTAGCAAAGTTTGGTTTGTAAGAATTGATCATAAAATTGAGATTTGAATTCAGCCCATGTGCGGGCAGCACTATGGTCCAAGAGTTTGTCCATCCACCAGACATTAGCTGCATACCCACATGTATCAGTTTAGACTTCTCCAAGGGGTCTTCATTGCAAAAAGCTATCTCAATCTGCCGAATAAAAGCAAGAGCTTTGGTAACTTCCAGCTTCCCAAAGAAATTCTCAAATTTGATGTCCTTATCCCCTGACTTAAACTCTTTGGCTTTCTTCTTTGAATGAGATATGCCATGTCCATCAATTTTAGCCATAGGGGACTCATGTCGAGTTCTCTTTCCACTATCCTGAGTAGCACTCGTAGATCGGGTGGAATCAGCATGATGAGAATGCTCTCGGCGTGGAGCAATATGATGAGCATGAGATATGGCCCCTTCTGAATCATCAGAATCTACATGTGCTTCCCAGCGATAAACCTTTCTTCACTGAAGTCCTCGGATACTAATCCTCTTGTCCTCCCAAATAAGACTTGGCCAATTCATGAGGATATTTATATCCCATCTCCATTGCCATGGCCTCAAAGGCTACATCATCTGGATAAACTTTCCTTTTGGTACTCAAGACCTTTTGCACATCAGGATACTTCCTCAAAGATCACCAAATCTCTATTATCTCTGAATTGTCATTGTTATTCGACATGGTACCTTGGCCATTTTTGTATGGATTAGGCCTTGCTATTGGATGTTTTTGATGTGAAGTAAAACTAGTAGGTCTCAGAATATAACTATTGTGTTTATTCATCTTTTTTCAAACCCTCAAGTCTTAGTTTTGATTTGTAAATTCCATTTTTAGCATATGTAGAGGTATATCCATTTGATATTATTGATTTGTTCTGTTTGGTTTCCATCGTGAAAGCCCATTGCCATTACAATTGGGCCCAATCTCAAAAGATGTATACATATTAGCTTTTGTACACATTGTTCCACCTTAAAAAACTTGTTGAACCTTTGTAAACTGTTGTGAATGCATGGGAAATCAATTTTAAAAATCCAGAATAAATCTTTTCCAAATTTTATGTAGTCCTCTCTCCATTATCTTGTTTGGCATTTTTTTAGCTTTTTCCTCAGTATTTACAACATTCCATGTTTAGGTAGGCCACCCACTTGAGCATGAGTGGATAAGCCCCTTGAAACGCAATTCTCTTTAATGATGGAGGTCACATCATCCTTTCTTTTTTTACATATCCATTTTTTTAGAATTTCTTTGGCTATTATAAGCTCTATTTTTGAATTTTTGATTACCTTTTGTTTCTTCTTTCTTTTGTAAGAAATGTAGTTGCCCTTCTAAAGGTCCTAGTTGTCTCAAGATAAGAATGTGAATTTTTCTTGAAATTTGAGTGTTTACTGATATTTAGGTGAGTCAATGTGATCCGAAAGAGTCACTAGTTAGTGATGGAAAATAATTGACAATAAATCACAAACTGACCATGAGAGTAATACAATAATGGTCTGCAATATATCATTTGTGGGTTTGATAGGAATAGAATGTACCAATTGAGTAGGTTGTAGCTCTACGGAAGAAAATGGGAAAGGGCATGGAGGCGAATAAGAAAGTAGCTACAACTAAAGAAGAGACATTAGACAAAGTGGAGAATAAGCAGAAGCTTTTCTTTTGTCTCTCTTAGGATTTGGCATCGCTATTGATGAGGTATCATCTCCACACACAACACGATGCAGCTTGAGCTCATTGCTATATAGCAAGGATGTGAAGTTTTCTAATTAGACAGCATCTCTCTCATGTAGATTATTCCTATTATGCAAGCAAAGCCACAGCCCCCTTCGTGCACAATGATAGAACCTTTGAAAATTTGATGCGAGTAGCGGGCACCATCCCCATGACCTTCAATGGTGTCTCCTACAACATCCTTGTAATCATCTAGCTTCTTGATTCCTACCCTAACTAAGAGCCCCCCTCGTGTCTGACACTACATCACTTCCACATGAACCAAAGAGGATTCATGGGTTTGGCGATCGAAACATGGGGCATAATATGTTTCGAGAGACACTTGTTGGTGGAAGGATAGGTCAAAGGAGGCCTCAATATAGGAATGATTAAGTACATCTACTAAAAGCTTTCCCCAATTTATTTTCATAGATGAAAACTCTTGTTAAGGAGGGGTAATGTCACGTAGCCTATAACGGCACCCGAATGCAAAGCTAGAACACCAAAGTGTAGGCGGCAAGTGCATTTGGGGTCTAGGGGTGAGGACCCCCAAGTCGTAGCACTTGGGTAGCAAGGTAGGCTTATGGGTGGGTAGGCCCCTATAAGTGCCTGGGAGTGTGGAGTAATTTGTTAAGAAAAAGTGAAAAAAAGGTCAAAATATAATGTGGATAAATGAAAGGGAAAAAACCATAAGGGAGAAAAAATGTCCTTGACTATAAGCCAATTATTCACATATATTATATCTAGTAATAACATAAGATATATATGTGTACTAATAGAGGCAAGGGCTAAATACAAGTGAAATGAGGTAATCGCCATAGGAATTGCAAGTGCAAGTACTTGGGTTTGAAGAAAGCTAATGTGTTGTCCAAGGCGGCCCAATCTTTAGACACTAGCTTGAATCTAAGGAGGTTTTTATGCTATAGTGCATCCTCAACAAGAAAATGGACAAGCAGAGGGTTTTGATAAAATTTTGTGTACAACCTTGACTAAGATAGTTGAAGGGTTGCAGAGCAAGAATTGCACTCTACCAAATGGAACTCAAAACATCCATCAACACAACACTCTTTTATCACGTTTTTAATATGGATACACTCCTTTCAATTGAATACTTGATTCCTATTCTTAAGGTAGCTAAAGAGCTTGAAAAAGAGAAATTACATCTACTATTCATAGTAGCAGACATGTGTAAAACGCTGGTTTGATACAAAGGTACCTAAAAATTGCTTCCAAACGGAAGGTTTAGTATTTCTATACACCCTCAAGAAACACAAAAATAAAATTAAACTTTGAGGGGAAGGACCATGCGTGATGAATGAGAGCTCAACTAGTGAAGCAATGCGGTGGGAAACCCTGATGGAATCCCTTAGCTAGGATTTATCAGTGGTAGTTCCATAAAACAATATCACGTACAATCTATGTCAAGTCCTCTAATAGCAGCAACGAAATTGCACAAGGCAAAAAAAAAAAGACTCATCAAGAAGAAGGAAGCCCAGCAAGAAGCCAAAGAGCACATTGCCAAAGCCAAGGGTAGAAGAGGTATGCACCTAAATCACATTAAAATGAACAATGCAGAGAGCGATGACGATAACTATGTGGACCCGGCACAAATTCAGCAACCATACCATCCTTGAGCATCAACATCTCCCAACTGATATTCATATACTCGAAAGTTAACCTCAACATCAAGTACTACGAGCTGTGGACCGCTCATGTCTTAACTCATCCTGTACTCATTTGCAAACATGTATAAATCAATCATCCAAATGTCTTGGTATTTTTATCATTGACATTTTGCTTCAAGACAAAGTAGTAGGTTGCAAGTTTTATGTTGCTTACTAGCCTAGGTGAAGCTACAAAAGATGCCCTTTTGTGTATTCTTCTTCTCAATCATTAAATCTTTATGTTGTGTTGTGTTTGTATTTTATCTCTATTGACCCACCTAATACATAGTTTAACAAGTCAATTAAAGAACTAGAACATTAATAAGGCATGCTATTGTCACTCTTATGTTATTACTTTTTGTATCTTTCAAAGATCAAGTAATTATAAATTTTCTTCTAAAACTTGTAATACTTGTTTAATAAAGTCTATCTCATCAATGCTATTGGTAGTGCTATTTGTGATACATTCTTTTCAAGAATCAAAAGACACAATTTTTTCTCTAAAGGCTCTATCATGAGGACATAAAGATGCCTTCTTAGACTTAGGCTTTGTATTATTGCAAAAGAGCTTAATTAAAGCATTAAAAATTATATTTTGCCAAAGAATGCTTACCTAGAGAACATATTTAAATCCAAAAAATATATATTGATTGTAAAAGCTTCAAAATTCACTTTTTGCAAGACAAATGTATAAACTAGAGAAGTAAACATGATTGTGAGTAAATATTATAAACCACATGTTAACCGCTAGTCTTTGGAAGCCTTGAAAACTCTCAATTATTTAGTTAGGAGTTAGGCAGCTGGGCCAAGAAATGAGCTCGCACATAAGACCCAGATCTTCGGGTATGTATGCATGCATGCATGCATGCATACATGTATGTATATATATGTTTGTGCTTGTGTGTGTGTGTGTGTGTGTGTATTCGGGGGTTGAACCTATGCCAAGGCTTTACAAATAAGCCAACTTGCATCTAGTGATACTAGAGAAGTTGGTTGAATAATATATTACGCTTGATTTAAAAAGAGAGCTTAGTTATAGCAAGCTCTTGTTTTAGAGGGAGAATGTAGCCTTTTCTTGAATCCATGGAGATAAAGGGAAGGAGAACTGGTGGTAGTGTGTGATAGGCATTTTTCCATTATTTTTACTAATTTCACTACTATTATCACAGTGTTTTTCAATCTAAAACATAAAAACTCCTAATTTTCTTGAAGCCATAAAGTTCCTTTATAAAGGAGAAAAATCCACTTAAAATTCCTCATAGCACTTGAAACATTCTACTAAAGACCATAAGTAAATGACCACTAAAAGGTACCAAAAGTGTACCACATGTTTATGCCTATAACCCCATACCATCAACCCCTCCTACCTTGCCGTCACTCACTTAGAGGCTTAGGCCGTCATCATCCGTATATGCAAGCCAAAACCCATCTCTCAAAGGACCACAAAAACCTTATCAACCTAAATCCCACAACTTTTCTCCAAGTTTCTCAAGAAGACCTGGACTACCTCCACACCTTCGTTGTTGCCACCCTTTTCATCTTTGGCCAATACCGCATAGTTGAAATGTACCAAACCACCCACAAAGGAATCTATCTCCTATGGCTACATGTAAACCACCACCATTTAAAAGAGCATCTTGCCATCCCCACTTGCAACTACATGGAGTAAGAGCTTTAGTAGCCCATGCACAGAGGCTGTGAGGGCCTCCCCACAATGCCCTCTCCATGATGATAGACTAGGTCATGGTCTATGCTGCTTAGAGCGGACCCTCCTCTCCAATCATCAACCTTGAAAACAATGATGAGGATGATGATTTTGATCACTCATGACCTGGTTGATGGCGATGGCCCCGATTATCCGGCTAGGCTAACGTCTAGGCTCAGGAGGGCCCATCCCCATCATCTAATCTTGGGCACACCCTCACCTGCCCAAGATCCATCACCATTTGCTCATGCTACTAATCTTTCCCCTTGACCTACACCCTCGGCTACTAATGTTTCCCCTTGATCTCCACCCTTGGCTACTAATCTTTCCCCTTGGACCTCCACCCTTGGCTGGCTCCCCCACCCACTTCCAAGAGCTAGAGGCAGCTGCTATTGTGAATGAATGGGCTAATGAAACTTTTGGAAAGAAGTAGCATCTTCCCACCAACCAATAATTCCCCAACTAATTTATTACCAATCCCCAGCTTAGTCACAAAGTAGAGCATATAAAGTCCCATATAACAATATCAAAAGATTTTGCAAAGTCAAGTTGAAGCTTAACCATATCTAGTTTAGTATGTATAGCATACTCAATACCAATATGCATAGTAAGAATATTCTACAAGATGGAACTGGCACCCAAATTGGGAAGGGTATACATGGGTTCTAAGAATGGGGCTGATTCTAGTGACAATGGCCTTGGCCAAAATTTTATAAAGAATCCCTAACATGGTAACGGACCTCCAATGATTATGAGAGGAGCGTTTAACAACACCCTACTTCATGTTGTTAGGCATAGAGTTAGATAGCCAAATTTCATTTACAATATTAGTAATCAAGGGTCCAATCCATAGGCAACAATAGAGCATGATCTCTTTAAAAATGCCATCCAGTTTCCTATGCAGCCACATCTGAAGCTTATAGGCCGAGAACTCATTGTTGATCCAAGAATTTCTGTGCAAAAAGGCAAGGGTGGAAGCTAGCTATTGCATCTAGGGCCTATCAGGGGGAGAAGAGCAGAGAGGCAGTGTAAGAAGTAGAGTTTGGAAATGCACTCGATCCTATAGAGGACAACGAAGAGGTGGCCAGGTTCAAACAATGGTGCTACAACTGCGAAGAGGGGAGATACCGGCTTGAAAAAGAAGGGGAGTCTTGGCTGAACAAGGAGTCGAGACTACATGCATGTCTGCAAGGTTGGAGCGAAGGTAAAACCAGCTATGGAGGTAGGAAAGGGAGACCCTACATGATGCATCCACATGTTTGTGAGGGCGTTTGATGACAAACACCTTCGTTGTTGTCACGCAAAAGACCCTCCAGGCTTCAAGTGTGGTCACGCAAAGAAACCCTAAATCTGGCCACACATGCAATCCTTTCGAGGTTTTTAGGCGGAATGTTACCAACTCTTTAGTGGAGCAGTTGAAGATTGACATTTTCGAGCTGAGGAAGGCGCGTAAGACGGATATGGGTCGGCTTTGGAGTAGGAGAAAGAATGTGTGGAGCACTAGCTTCAAGTCATACTTACTAATACAGATATATCGGGGAGCTGGTTCAAAATACATGGTGGATTGCACCCAGACATTGATGTAGATGACTTTTGAGTTATGCGATGCTCTCAGAGCAAATTCTGGAATGCATATCGGTCAACCTAGCATTAGAAGATGTCCTTTATTCTCTGGATAAAGTTGTCCACGAAGAGTCCATCCATGATGATGTTTACCTAAAGCAGGTCCGTAACCTTGCTTGAGAGCAGTTCTTTCGTCGGGAAATTTCTGCCAAGATTCAAGTAGCTCAACACAACAAATACAAGTTTCCAATATGGCAGCATGGTATGGCGCGCAGTCAAAATCCACATTCACATGTGGTGCGATTGATTCTTTGATGGCACTATAGCCGAATTCTGGATTATTGTCATTATCATCATTGTCTTTGCACTTGGCTTCAAATAGTCCTCGAGCATATATGTTTTGGGAAATCAACATAATGGCTGACTTATGTCACTCAAGAAAAAATTTATTCATGAGGGCTTACCGAGCTGTTATGTTTTATTATGTTGTCGAGATGGGGGGTGATGTGGCGGTATCTAAGAATGCCTTGTTTGGGTTTTTAAACAAATTCATTAAGCAAGATTTTAGGTGGGAGCTACAAAAGTGGTAGAACTGGGAGAAGCTATTTGTTTGAGAGATCAAAACATGTGTGAAGGAGCAAGTGTCGATGGGCTTGTGCCCTTCTTTTTTTCATCTTTGGAATGTTGGATAGGCTTGGGACATTGGTCTAAAGCTTGGTTTTTTATTATTGTTGAGCACCACTTTGGCCAGCTGCTGCTGCTGCTGACAATTGAGTGAGCATGGAAATCTCTTTGAAACCCTCAGATAGCTCTTCAAAATCTTTATGGAAAGAGTGAAGGATTTATTCTGGATTATAGGTTGCAAGGCTACCGGACTGAGTGAAGATGTACTGTGTGTTGTCAAGCCGGCATGTGATAAGAGGCTTTGTAACATGGACCCGTTTGGTTTTCATATTTGTTGATGGCCAGAGAGATGACCTTTTGTGACCTAAAACAAAAACAAAAGGTGGTGCTGAAGTGCCAATATGTGGGAATTTTCAAGCTAAGAAGAGTTGAAGATATATGTCAAGTCAGGTAGGGGTCTCCCTTTGCTACCTTCTTATCTGGTTTTACCTTCGCTTCGACCATGCAGACCTTGTGCATAGCCTTAGCTCCATGTTCAGTCAAGATCCCCCCCTCTTTTTCAAGCCAGTGTGTCCCAACTTTTTGTAGCTATAGCACCTTTGTCGAACATGGCCGCCTCTGTGTTGTCCTTTGTAGGAGGGAGTGAATTTCCAAACCCTAGTTCTTACACTCTTAGCTCTCTTCCCCTGACAGGCCCTAGATGCAAGAGCTTCCTCCCTTGCTTGTTGTATATCTTGTCCTTTCTCTTACACACCTAAGGTTTTTTATAGGTAATTGAGTTTGTGTAGCCTGGAAGGAGAATGCAGCTAGTGAATTAAGAAAGTACACAGTTAAAATGAAAGCAGGTAGCAATTCATCTCTTGCACATCGACCAAAGAAGAAAAAAGGCAGATTATTTCCTTGAATTTTAATTTATGTTGTCTATCTTGTGTTTTTTCTTACAGACCTAAGGTTTTTTGTAGGTATTTGAGTTTGTGCAGCTTGGAAGGAGAACGCATCTAGCGAGTCAAGAAAGTACACAGTTAAAAATGAAAGCAGGCACGCAACACACATGTGTTGGGAGCTTGGCACCAAAACTCTTTATCTCTGAATTGTCATTGTTATTCAAGATAATACCTTGGCCATTTTTGTATGGATTAGGCCTTGTTGGATGTTGTTGATGTGAAGTAAAACTAGCACATCTCAAAATATTATTGTTGTGTAGTTTATTCATCTTTTTGCACACCCTCAAATCATGGTTTTGATTTGTAAATTTCATTTTTAGCATATTTAGATGTAGATCCATTTGATATTGTTGATTTGTTGAGTTAGTTATCCACCGCACAAGCCCATTACCATTACAGCTGGGTCTAATTTCGAAAGATGTATACATTTTAGCTTTTGTACACATTGGCTCACGTTAGGAAGCTTGTTGAACCTTTGCAAGCTGTTGAATGCATCAACAATCAACTTTAAAATATTATAAAGCTGCCACTTTGTCCATAAATAAATGTTTTCTAATTCCTATGTCAATTGATAAAATTTTATGTGGGCTTCTCTTTATTATCTTGTTTGGAATATTCTCAGCTTTTCCTATTATCTACAACATTCTATGTTCAAGTAGGCCACCCACTTGAGCATCATAGGCCTCTTGAAGCTCAATTCTCTTTAATGATGGAGGTCACATTGTCTTTCCATTTTTTACATCATCCTAATTTTTTTTTTGAAATTTCTTTGGTTATTATAAGCTCCTTTTTTTGGAGTTCTGAGATCACTTTTATCTCTTCCCGTTTTTGTAAGAATGTAGTTGCCCTTCTAAAGGATCTTGCTATCTCAAGGTAAGTCAATGTGCTCTTGAATTTTAAGAGAGTTTGCTAATAGTTAGATGAGCCAATGTGTGATCTGGAAGAGTCACTAGTTAGTGTTAGAAAAAAATTGGCAATAAATTGCAAATTGAATATTAGAGTAATACAAGAATGGTTTGCAAGACATCAATTATGGGTTTGATAGGAATAGAATGCACCATCTGAGTAGGTTGTAGCTCTAGGAAAGAAAAAGAGAAAGGGAATGGAGGCAATTAAGAAAGTAGCTACAATCAAAGACGAGACATTTGATAATGTGGAGAGCAAGCATAAGTGTTTCATTTGTCCACATGTCTATGAGGGCGTTTTGATGACCATGTCTTTGGTGGGAGAGATGAAGACACGAGGGGGGCTCTTAGGGTAGGATTCAAGAAGCCACATTGGTGCATGCTACTTGCATCAAATTCACAGAGGTTCTATCATTGTGAACGAAGGGGGCCGTGGCTTTTCTCTTACGCTAGGAATAATCTGCATGAGATTAAGGAGATGTTGTCTAACCAGAAAACTTAACATCCTTGTTATATAGCAACGAGCTCAAGCACTGCATTGTATTATGTGGGGATGATACCTCGTCTCGACATCAAGGCCAAAGCCTAAGAGAGACAAAAGAAAATTTTCTCCACTTTGTCTAATGTCTGTTCTTTGGTTGTAGCTACTTTCTTAATTGCTTCCATGCCCTTTCCCATTTTCTTCTCTGTAGAGCTACAGCCTACTCAATTGGTGCATTATATTCTTATCAAACCTACAAATGATGACTTATAAATCATTATTATATTACTCTCATGGTTAATTTGTAATTTATTGTTGTCAATTATTTTTCATCACTAACTAGAGACTCTTGTGGATCGCACATTGGCTCACCTAAATATTAGTAAACACTCAAATTTCAAGATAAATTCACACTGAGTTATCTTCAAAACTTCAAAAACATCCAACAATAAGACCTAATCCGTACAAAAATGTCCAAGGTATTATGCCAAATAACAATGACAATTCAGAGATAATAGAGATTTGGTGCCAAGCCCCCAACACATGCGTGCTACCTGCTTTCATTTTTAACTATGTACTTTCTTGATTCGCTAGCTATATTCTCCTTCCAAGTTGCACAAACTCAAATACCTATAAAAAACCTTTACGTGTGTAAGAAAAAGCACAAGATAAACAATAGGCAATGGAGGAAGCTATTGCATCTAGGGCCTGGCAGGGGAAGAGAGCTGAGAGTGTAAGAACTAGCATTTGGTAATGCACTCGACCCTACAAAAACCATGAATAGGTAGTCAGGTTCGACGAAGGTGCTACACCTATGAAGAGAAGCTGGGAGATGTTGGCTTGAAAAGAGGGGGGATCTTGACTAAACATGGAGTTGAGGCTTTGGGGAAGGTCTACAAGGTTGGAGCAAGGGAAAAACCAGCTAAGTAGGTAGCAAAGCGAGACACTACCTGATGCATCCACACGTCTCTGAAGGCATTTGATGACCACGTGTCTTTGGTGGGAGAGACGAAGACACAATGGGGGCTCTTACGGTAGGAGTCAAGTGCAAAAAGGCTTTGAGCCAAGGGAAGGGGCAAGTGTGGACGATAAGTGGGAGGAGAATAACAACCATGCCAGAGACATAGTCAAAGAAGGTGGGGAGATCAGGGGAGCAAGGATACAAGGAAAGTAGAGGAACATTACCGCAAAGCAAAATAAAAGAGTGTGGAGGAAGATCATGGCCAAATCGGAGACAAAGATACCCATAAAGTATCATGCTACCATAGGGATTGAAGCTCTTTGCTGGCCGCTAAAACCACCGGCACTTTCTTTATAGGAAAAGCGCCACTAAGTGGGATTGACTTTCCAATGAGCTAACCATAACCCCTCCTTTTTAGCCACCGACAATAGTGGGAATGGAGCACGCTGAGACTAGAGCATGTAGTGAGGGGCAAGGTATGAGCTAAATGTGAAGCTATATAGCAAGTGGAAAATGTTGGTCATAAAAAAGGGCTTTGCATCAATGCCTCAATAACAGAGCATTACCATTTTGGGGGACCATACTTTGATATCATCAAAGAAGAATGGTGGCTTGCATGTATCGATGCAAAGATGCATGGAGGAAAAAGTGGGAGAGTTGAAGAATCAAGAAGGAGCTAAGTATACATGGTGTAGGACATGACAATAGGCCTATACGTGTATGGTTTAGAGGATGACATGTCACAAGAGATAACATCCTATCTAAGAGGACTATTGAGAGAAAAGGGGAATCCACCCCTAATCTACTTAAACAAAATGTCATGGGATTATCATGTACACACAAGTAGGGAACAAGGGATAGCTAATGACTTGCAACTACACTCTCTATCATGTAGCTAACAAAGGGGAGAGTATTACACATATGTATGTGTAGCCACTTGGCATCGAATAATCCTAGAAAGAGCTTGACAATTGACGTCAATTATGGCCTTTGTGTCGCCTTGTCTTGTTTGTGTTGTGCTTGCTCACACTCTAATCACTTATTCATACATTCTAAGCTACTATTACACACACACACACCGCTGCATGCATCCAAGATCACAAGAGAAGGATTAGTGAGAAGATTTGAGAGCACAAAAAATACATATGTGATTATGAGTTATTTAGCTTTTACATTGTCTTTTATACTTGGCCCTTTAGATTTGCATATGGCCGGAAAAAGCATAAAAATAATCCAACAAGTTAACATAGTCAACTACTTAGTCACTTATGCTCTAATGCTAAAAGCTAAACCTATCCATTGTCATGAAACATACCTATTAGTAGACAAGCGGTAGTGGTTGCATATTCTCAATTTTATATTGGCCATGTGGCACTACCTGTCCATTCCCACAACCAAATAACTTCACATTTCTAGGAGACATCCTCGGCTTAAACTAGGGATAAATCAACGTAGTTTGCCGATGCCATGTCTGTCTGCCCACTCCTTTTTCTGTGATGTCCATGCTAATATCATGATCGTGATGTTTAGTCTAGTGAGGGATAGGACTTAATATTTCATGCACAATTACACAAGCAACAAGAGAGTAAATATAGGAGAGGCCTCATTCACACTATAAGCTACAAATCCCAAATTTTCATACGTTTAAAAGCTACTCTATTATTTACAAAGTAAACGTGGTATAAACTTCAAAGTTATAAATACACAAGGAGTAATAACACAAGATATTCTCTTTTCATTTACATTATGTTATGCAAATTCTAGTTGGGAAGAATTGTGTGGTACGAGAAGCCTTGGGCTCCCCAAAGCCACCTAACTTCGGTGCCTTTGTCGCATAGACAATAATTGTGGTAGCTCAACAAGTAGGGGCATCCAAAAAGCCCGCACTTGGGGAGGTGCACCTACACAAGACATCTATGTTCAAGGGTGAGAGTGAACAGTGCAGGTAGTGGCGTGCAAGGTTATAAACCCAATGGGCCGTAAAGTTGGGTGCTCATAGTGGTGCCTCTCTGAACACTTGAGCACACATGTGAGGATAAGCACTTATGAGATGTTGGTCTCACACTCTCTCTAGCGTCAGGGAGCTAGTAAGGAGGTGGCCCCCATTACTATGGTTTCCTCCCCTCTTTTTAATAGTTAAAGACTCCAATGAAAGTGAAGCCTTGCACCAAAAGAAGAAGGGGAAAACTAGGCTCCCTTTCAAAAGGTAAGAGATGTGATTGGTGGAAAGTCTTCAACATTTAAATTTAGTTAAATGACTCCTTATTGGCTCCAGTGCACCACATTATTGCTCTTTTTGGCACATTTAATTTTCAGATCCCTATTCTTTCATTATCAAATTTTTGTTAAAGAGTCCTCACATGCCCTTTGATGTCCTCCATATGAAAATCTCAAAAAATTGGCATCTTTGGGTGTGTGAATGGGAAGGTTTATTATCTTCTTTTAAATCTAGGATTGAGAAACAACTTACTATTCTCCTTGAGTTTAGAGTTTACGGTCTAGTTTTTATAGATAAAATAAAATCACGAAGTAATTATATTGATATTACAATAGCTAAACATGGCAATATAGGTATTGAGTTTTGAATAAATTACCTCCACTTTGCCACTTGTTTTGGCATGTTCCTTATTAGTTGAGATATGGTTGGGAGATCTTACTTCTCCAGCATCACTACACTCGCTAGTTGTTGCCAACATGGAGAAAATATCCACTAACAAATAACAAGAGGCACTTGCACAGTCCTCGGCATTGGTAACTACTAGTGATACATGTTAAACGCACTTGACAATGATTGACACATGATCACCACCAATGTACATGATATCAATGATATAAGTCCTAGTTACCGATAATTAGCAGGGATACATGTTAAATGTAGGTGATAATGGTTACTACTAATAATACATGATAACCACTAGTGATACATGATATCAATGATACAAGTAAATACTAGTGATACATGGTAACTATCATTAACACGGTGAATAATTAAAAAACCACAATTTTCCTTACAACTTTGATAATGGTAACCACCAAGGATATATGGTAAATATCAAATACTTGATACTTGATATTTGATACTGGTTACTGCTTACCAATATCATATACTTGATACTTCATATTTGATACTGGTAATGATCAACGATCTACATGGTAAATATCAAATACTTGTTGATAACTAGTTATACTGGTAATAATACAACTAGATCACCATTGGTACTCATAACTACTACTAATATATGGTAACTACCAGTAACACATAGTAGATATCAAGGACTTTTTACAAATTTGATACTATCAACTACCATTGAAAAGATTTCTTACAATTTTGACAGTGTGATACATGGTAAATCTTAGATTTAACAGTCGCTACTAGTGGTACTAGTTACACTAGAAAATTTTATTTGACTATCAAGTAAGGTTGTAGCTAGTTTATAAGAGGTTGCAATATCTCTCATTGTAAATACCATTGGTAACATCTAGTGATACATGATAAGTACTAGTATTACATGCTATATCACATATAATGGTAACTACTAGAGATATTGGTAGCTACCAAAGGTTGCAATGATAGAAACTCTCTCATTGTAAATAGCATTGGTAACATCTACTAGTGATACATGATAAGTACTAGTGTACATGCTATATTAGATACAATGGTCATGACTAGAGATATTATTAACTACCAAAGGTTGCAATGATAGACTATATTTAACTATAAAGTAAGGTTAATACCCACTATATCAAAGGCTACAATGGTAGTAAATACCTTTGATGGTAGCTCTCATGGTAACTATAGTGATGCAATTGAACTATTAGTGGCCTAGTAAGGGTTATTTCTCTTCACCTCGAACATAGTATGTCAAACTGACTCCCCCTTCAATGCAATGAACTCATTATAGTGCAAGACACCTTGAAAGAATGGGTGGAAAATAATTATTATACGCGATGAACTGCTCAAGGATTTACAAGAAGCATATGTTGCACTGAATGCAACATATGCTTCTCGCACTGAATGCAGTGCGAGAATGCTACAAGTCAGTGGATCTAGGAAGGCGCCCAACCAACGTTCTCTCAAGGCTCCTTATGGACCAACCAACTAAATGGAGCTCAACATGGGAAAGCTACACAAGCCACAACTTGGGATAAAGGTCATCTGTCATGCACTAAAATGGTAGCTTCCACAACTACAAAAGAGCAACTACTATCACTCACACAAATGGCAAAGAAATGCAAGAGACAACATAGAGAAAAGGCCGACTAAGAGATTAATTCATTGTTCCAGATCCTGGAAGAAAATCAAGGGTGACCTACCACTTGGTGAACCGTCCCAATCGCCCAAAGCCATGAAAGAGATATAGAAGAGGGGAAAGCCAGAAACACAAAGACCAATGGAAAAGACAAACCCATCAGCGAGTTTACAATCACAATTCATGGATTGGACAGTGCCTTGGGAGAAATAGCGTGTAGATCAAAAAGCTACTTAGCCTCCTTCAAACTGACACATGCAAACGGTTTTAGAACAAAATCTCCACACTAAAGACCAACAGGTAGTAGGGCGCAAAACCAAACTACAACTACAGATTCAAAGCCTCTAAATAGACATTGAGTCTTTACAAAGTCAGCTCAACTTTGCACACACAGCCAAGACACAATACAAAAAAAAGGTAAGGGCACAAGATTAGGTAAACCTCTGGACATAACAATACCAATTAAGCTAGCAAGATTACAAAAGGAGAATGCAAGAAGTTATAGACAAAACAAAGAAACTGAATGAAAACAATACTCTTTTGCAAGAGCAAATCCTTGCAACGAAAAAGGCCAACAAACTAGAAGAGGAAGAAGAATAGGAAAGCATTCTCCAAGACATAATGGAGCCAACATCCTCGTTAAGATAGGTAGCACTGTGGCCAAAACCCCCATGCAAGTTCACAAGTTGGCCTATAGCACCTTAGCAACGTCAATGTTCCAGCACAAATTAAACCTGACCAAAATGATTACACAACATGAAATGAATGTCCTCCTCAACAAATCATACATCACAACAAAAGCTTTCTTATTATGAGGTTGATTTTCATAGGGAAACAACTAACTCATTTACAAATCTTCCAAGATTTCCCCAACCACCCACTCAACAATATACTTATTGCTTGGTTGTATTTCATTGCCCTGGCGGCACGGGAATTCCAAGAATAGGAGAAGATTCTAGAATTTGACATCCCAACAAGTATGCTACCACACTCCATGAGTTTAGACAAAGCAAAAGAACAACTAATACTTTTGTATAGTTTTCAAGATGATATAGAATACAACAGAGCCAAGGTTGCAAACTATATCCAAACATCTTTCCCTATTGAAAGCCTTTGTCTTTTGTGGTTAGCAGCACGCAAAACATCCTCAATACCATGTAAAAAGGCATATTCACAATGAGTGCCTAGGCAAAGGAATTTCCAATAGCAAATCACAAGAAGTTTCCACCACACAAAGTTACAACCTCTTCCAAATGAACTCGTATCAAAGGGATGGCGCAATCAATAATCAAACAGCGAATCTCAAGGATGATGACAAAGAAACAAGAGGATTAAATGAAGACAAAGCTAAAGAATCTAAAAAGTAGCATCCAACCAATAATGAACAAAAAACCTCCTAAACCAAAGACTCAAGCAATAATATGTAAGTATAGCACGTGAGTTCAAATGATGGGTTTTTTTTAATTCAAAATTTTAAGGTAAATTTATAGAAATATATTTACATAAGGGGGGTTTTTAATTGATATATATAAAAAAAACCCTAAGTCTATAAAGAAAAACGGGCCATTTTATTCATGAAAAATTCACAAGTAAGGGGAGTCTTACATAGAAGTTCGACGCAGAATAAGGTATAAAACATTCAACTATGTAGAAGGATCGAAATCACATTGGAGCTGCTTGTGTCTACATATATTATTTGAACTCATCACAATTCCACACACCACACATGTCATTGATTAGCATACACTTAATCATGTTATTGCCTGGCAATAGATACATGCTAACACCTCCTCTCCCATAAATCCCTTGACATGTATTGCGATCTACAAGCGACTCATATGTCTACAAGAAAAATTAAATCTGCTTCCTTTGCAACATATTAATATAGACCAACACCTTTTCTCCATGATTGGCCTTGTTGACAGGTCCAAAACAAAGATTTGTTCTAGGTCACAAGACCCAAAAATTCGATCCTACAAGTTGTAAGTCCCCAGGTAGACTCTTTTGTCTGAAAATTTATTAATCCAAACCTCATGGGCCTTCATACAACCTACTTCTATTTCTTCTTGTTCTTATCGTCATCATATGTGTGGGGGGGGGACCATAGTTGGCACAACATCCAAATGGAAAGAAAACATCAACTACGTTTTCAAAAAGTCAATTCTGGAAGTTGTAAATAAATTCTGTTGCAACATTACCATGAAATGTCCAAAAAGGCCAGCTAGTTTGAAATCATGGCAATCTTTTTGGTTCTTCTGATGAAGCCAAAACATCATATCAACTTTTTCTCAATGTTAATGTCTACAAAGATCTTGGATGTAGCATCTATTTCTTTATCCACTCTATCTTTCCAAATATGAGAATAGCATGCTCGCTTATTGTAACTTCGAGGGAAAATGCCCCAACTAGGTTGGAAACTATGATGGGGCGGCCTGGATGCTAAAAAAAGGAAGCTTTGACAACCATGGCCTAGACACATGTCAAGCATCACACCAATGGAAAGGCATCTCCTATATGCTTTGAGGAACTTACTACTTTGACAAGTAGCAGTGTTTGAAGACACATCTTTATATTCATCTTTTCAGGCAAAGCCCCAACACCTTAACCATCACAACCACCTTTGTATATGATTGAATAATAAATCAAAAAATGGTGAAATTTCTACTACCCAAAAAGAACCAAGCAACCTCATGCATAGGAACAATATAAAGTTATGTACATAAATTACCAGTAGCTACACATGTGTCAAACTCAAGTACGAGCAACTTCAACTCTTCAAACCCAAACCTTAATGGCATCTCCTTGGTTCACGCCTCTAATACCTACCGAACATCCACTTTAGACACAATTCTTCACACAAGTCCTTCAAAAGAAGAACATTGCTTGCTGTAAAGGCCTGCATGCCTGTCTCGACTCCCTTCCATTTGCTTCCCATAATCAATTCTTCACACAAATACTTCGGAAGAACAACATTGCTTACTGTAAAGGCATGCATGTCTGTGTCTACTCACACAATCTTCCATTTGCTTCCCATAATCAATTCCGTTTGCTTCCCAAAAACATATCCACCCTAACAACTATGCCAAGTAGTGAGATTGAGTAATGACACATATCTTCAACTCTAGTCCAGCTATGGAGGTAGCAAAGGGACCCTACCTAATGCATCCACATGTTTGTGAGGGCGTTTGATGACCATGTCTTTGGTGGGAGAGACGAAGATATGAGGGGGGAATCTTAGGGTAGGACTCAAGAATCCATATGATTACAAGAATGGTGTAGGATAAACCATTGAAGGTCATGGAGATGGTACCCGCTACTTGCATCAGATTCATAGAGGTTCCATCGTTGTACATGAAGGGGGTCATGGCTTTGCTCACATGCTAGGAAGATCCTACATGAGATTAAGGAGATGCTCTCTAATAAGAAAACTTCACATCCTCTTTGTATAGAAAAAACGAGCTCAAGTACTGCATTGTGTTGTGTGGGGATGATAACCTGACGATGGTGACACCATAGCCTAAGAGAGACAAACGAAAAGCAACTTTATCAATTTCTCTTCTTTGGTTGTAGCTACTTTCTTAATTGCCTTCATGCCCTTTCACACTTCCTTTCGTACAGCTACAACCTACTATATTGGTGCATTCTATTCCTGTCAAACCCACAAATGATGTCTTGCAGACAAATATTGTATTACTCTCATGGTCAATTTGCAATTTATTGTCAATTATTTTCCATCACTAACTAGTGACTCTTCCGAATCACACATTGGCTCATCTAACTATTAGTAAACACTCTCAAATTTCAACAACAAGGCCTAATCCATACAAAAATGGCCAAGGTATTGTGTGGAATAACAATGACACTTCAAAGATAATTTCATCTTTTTTTAAACCCTCAAGTCTTAGTTTGATTTTCCAATTTCAAAAGATGTATACATTTTATCTTTTGTACACATTGGTCCACCGTAAAAATCTTGTTGAACCTTTGCGAACTATTGAACGCATGGGTAATCAATTTTAAAATATTGTAAAGTTGCCACTTTATCCAAAAATAAATTTGAAAATTTGTACAAATCAAAACCATGACTTGAGTGTTTGAAAAAAGAGGAATAAATACAATAGTTATACATTCTAAGACCTACTAGTTTTACTTTGCATCAAAAACATCCAACATGGTGGTTGGGTAGTTGTTTCTAAGTCAGAATCAGTTGAGAAGGTCTAGGGTTAGTTTTATGTCAGGTGAACATCAATATCATTAGCTGAGAGCATAGGGACCTTGGTTGGCTTATTTGAGAGAGTGACAAGAGTTTATGAGCTTGGTTTGATAGTCTGGGGACTATCAACTACTATCAGCAATTAGAAGGGCTGGTGGGTTAAGAGTGTATGTGGTAGGTTTGAGTCAGGTACCTCCTCAATTCATTCTGAATAAAGCCGAATTGATTCCCCTCCTAAATTGCACCATCCCTATAATATGTAGAAGCTTCCCTTTCTCTCTTAGTGGTTGGTAGAATTTGTGACAAAATATCTACTATAATTGTGAAAGTTTTGTCAATAGAATTGTCATGCAGTCAGTATCTATTGCAATGGGTCCTTGTATGGTTTGAGTGCTATGAAGATACTGTGTGGAATAACAATGACACTTCAAAGATAATAGAGATTTGATGCCAAGCCCCCAACACATGCATGCTACATGCTTTCATTTTAAACTGTGTACTTTCTTGATTCGCTAGCTCCATTCTCCTTCGAGGCTGCACAAACTCAAATACCTACAAAAAACCTTACGTGTAAGAAAAAGCACAAGATAGATAATGGGCGAGGGAGGAAGCTATCTTGCAAACATTATTGGATTACTGGTAGTTAATTTGCAATTTATTATCAATTAATCTCCATCACTAATAGGTGATTCTTCTAGATCACACATTCACTCGTCTAACTTTTTTTTTTTGGAAAAACGATCCTTCTATTAGTTAATGAGAAAGCACCATAAGGCTACAAAGCTCACCTCACAAGGAGGGATAATAAACACAGTGAACACCGGAGCTCCACCCCCGTGGCTGGCTGCTCTCTGGGAGGGGGCTACCTAGTAGTACATGCGGGAGGTGAGAAGAGCCAAACTGGAGGCCTGTAGTGCCAAGTGACATCCTCGCTCCTCGCGATGAGGAAAGGGCCAGGCTGCCAAGTGCGGAGGAACGCCTTGCGGCGACCTCTCATGCGATCCGAGTCGCCCTGAAGTTTCCCCCAGTGTCAAGGTGTGAATGATGTCCACCTAGAGGGCCTGTATGACCTCCGCCGGTGGAGTCCCCTGGCAGTCTCTCCATATGTGCCAAGCCGTCATGCTGCTGATCATCTCCCATCTGTGCCCGTCCCCCTCCTGGGAGACTGCCGAAGAGAAATCTGGCATCGGAACCACCACCATCGCCCTGCCAGAGACCTGGATGGTCACACTGCCAGGGATGTCCTCGTATCCAAGGGCCGGGCCGCTGTCCGTGGCCCAAGCCACCGCACCCCACGTCGCCATCATCTCACTTGGCAACCCTGCAAAAACCATCTTGAGAGCGCGCTGCCAGACCTGCTGTGCCTGTGGGCAATCCCATAAGCAATGCCGCTGTGCGACTCCAGTGCATGGCCGCACCGAGGGCAGGACGCTGGGTGTCTGCCAAAAGCTAGCCAAGCCCCCACAGCCAGTCCTCTATGCGCTGTAAGCCTTTGAAAAAGCGTCACCTTCCGGGGCCGGAAGCTGGCCCAAAGGCGCTGCCAGAAGTCCCTAAGGAAGGCATGGGAGAGCCCCTGTCACCGCCAATGCTCGGCCGCCGCCGCCGGGGTGCCCGCTGTCCTGTGCCTCTGGATTCGCCGCCCCAGCCTCGCTGTGTACTGAAAAAAGGGGGTGCCTGGGCTGGTAGGGGCCGAGTAGGGATCTCGCCAAAGCCACTCGCCTGGATCCCACTGAAGGCGAATAAGAGGCCTGCTGTCCCAAGCCCATAATCTCCAAGAATAGTCCTCCCCTATCGAGGCCGGTGAGGGGTCTACATGCCACTGTCTCTGAAGCCGACCACCCGCACCCTCTGAAAGATACAACCCTGGAACTCATCCAAATCTAGTCGGGTCCTCTGAAGCTGGCCTCCCTCTCCCACCTCGAAGGTGAGTGGGGCGACTCTCTCTACTGAGCCGCAGACCGCTAGAAGGATCTCATGCCGAGTAAAGACGCCCATCCATTGTGGAGGTGGAGGGTCCTGTACTGGAGTCTGCCACTCCCGGGGGATGGCCGCCTCAATGTCCTGCCTCATTCACTCGTCCAACTATTAGAAAACTCTCTCAAAATCCAAGAGAACACGGACAACTTCATTACTGACAAAGCAAGACGATATAAAAGGTGATCAAAATCAGAAAATGGAGCACTAATAACCAAGAATTTACCAATTTTTAAAAAAAGTGATGTGAAAGATGAATCGATGTAAAAATTAAAGGATAATGTGACCTCCATTAAAGAGAATTGAGCTTCAAGAGCCTATCCACTCATGCTCAAGTGGGTGGCCTACCTGAACATAGAATGCAGTAGATAATGGAAGAGCAAAAAAAAAGCCAAAAAAGACAGCAGAGAGAGGACAACAAAAATTCTACCAATTGACATAAGAATTGGAAAACCTTTATTCTAGACAAAGTGGCAACTTTAGAATATTTTAAAATTCATTGCCCATGCAATCAATAGGTTCAAAGTTTCAACAAACTTTTTCAGGTGAACTAGTGTGTACAAAAGTTAATTATGGATACATCTTTTGAAATTGGGTCCAAATGTAATGACAATAGTCTTGCGTGGCGGGGACAACAAACTTAACAAATCAAAAATATCGAATGGATCTACATCTACATATGCTGAAAATGGAATTTATAGATCAAAACTAAGATTTGAGGGTGTGAAAAAGGATGAATGAACTACACAACAATAATATTCTGAGATGTGCTAGTTTTACTTCACATCAAAAACATCCAATAAGAAGGCCTAATCCATGCAAATAGCCATAGTATTATGTCAAATAACAATGACAATTCATAGATATAGGGATTTGGTACCAAGCTCCCAACACATGCCAACTATGCCACGTAACAAGGTTGAGTAATAACACATATCTTCAACTCTGCTTTACTTGACAATTTCACCATATTGGCACTTTAGCATCACCTTTTGTTTTTGTTTTGGATCACAAAAGGTCATCCCTATGGCCATCAACAAATATGAAAATCAAATGGGCCCATGTTACAAAGCCTCTTATCACATACCACCTCGATAACACACGGTACACCTTCACTCAGTCCGGCAGCCTTGCAACTTGTAATCCAAAATAAATTATTTTCTCTTTTCGTAAAGATTTTAAAGATGTATCTGAGGGTTTCAAAGAGTTTTCTGTGCTCACTCAAGCATAGCTAGTCGAGGTGGTGCTCAAAAATAATAAAAACCCAAGCGTTAGACCAATGTCCCAAGCCCTATCCAACATTCCAAAGATGGAAAAAAAGAATGGCACACGCCCATCGACACTTTGCTCCTTCACACATGTATTGATCTCTCAAACAAATAGCTTCTCCCAATTCTAGCACCTTGGTAGCTGCCACCTTCCATCTTGCTAATGCATGTGTTTAAGAACCCAAACAAGGAATTCTTAGATATGGCCACATGGCTTCCCATCAAGACAACAGAATAAAACACTATTTGAAGCCAAGTGCAAATACAATGATCATAATGACAATAATCTAAATTTCAGTTATAATGCCATCAAAGAATCAATCGCACCATAGGTGAATATGGCTTTTGAAAAGACAACTACGTGCCATGCCTTGCTGCCATATTGGAAACTTGTATTTGTTGTTGAGCTGCTTGAATTTTTGCAAAAATTACCCTATAAAAGAATATCATCATGGATGGATTCTTCGTGGACCAGACAATAAAGGACATGTTCTGGCGCTATGTCGACCAATGTGCATTCCAAAATTTGTTTTGAGAGCATCACATGGCTCAAAAGTCATCTACATCAATGTCTGGATGTGTATTTTGAACCGGCTCCCCAATACGTCTGTGTGTT
This sequence comes from Cibotium barometz, assembly GCF_041138505.1. NCBI lineage: Eukaryota > Viridiplantae > Streptophyta > Polypodiopsida > Cyatheales > Cibotiaceae > Cibotium > Cibotium barometz. Next base: position 9,973,327 of record NC_141065.1, on the reverse strand, counting down.
ATAGTGAGAATGACTTGAAGCTACTACTCTAGACCTTTCTGCTCCCAAAGCTTATCCATATCTGTCTCGCATGCACACCTTCCTCAACTTGGAATTAATGTCAAGCTTCAACTGCTCCACTAAAGAGTTGGTAACATTCCACCTAAAAACCTCGAAAGGATTGTTGGTGTGGCCAGATTTAGGGTTTCTTTGCATGACCGCATTTGAAGCTTGCAAGCCGAGAAGGCATTGTTGATCCAAGGCCCTCTGTGCAGAGAGGCAAGGGAGGACGTTGTTGCATCTAGGGCCTGGCGAGGGAGGACAGTTAAGAGCCAGTGTAAGAATCAAGGTTTGGAAATGCACTCAATCCTACAGAGGACGACAGAGAGGCGGCCAAGTTGGAACGATGGTGCTACAGCCACTGCTGCGAAGAGGGAAAACGCTGGCTTGAAAATAAGGAACAAGGAGCTGAGGCTACGCGCGAGGTCTACAAGGTTGGAGCAAAGGTAAAACCCGCTATGGAGGGAAGAAAGGGAGCCCCTAGCTGATGCATCCACATGTTTGTGTGTGAGGGAATTTGATGACCATATCTTCGGTGGAGAGACGAAGACACGAGGGGGTTCTTAGGGTAGGACTCAAGAAGCCAAATGATTACAAGGATGTTGTAGGAGACGCCAACAAAAGTCATGGGGATGATGCCCACTTTTTGCATCAGATTCACAAAGATTTCATCGTTGTGTGGGCCGTGGCTTTCCTTGCATGCTAGGAATAATCTGCATGAGATTAAGGAGATGTTGTCTAATCCAAACAACATCACATCCTTGCTGTATAGCAACGAGCTCAAGCACTACATCATGTTGTGCGGGGTTGATACCCCCACCATAGCCTAAGAGAGACAAAAGAAAAGCTTCTGTTTGTTCTCCACTTTGTTTAATGCCTCTTCTTTGGTTGTAGCTACTTTCTTAATCGCATCCATGTCCTTTTACATTTTCTTTCGTGCAACTACAACCTACTCAATTGGTGCATTCTGTTCCTATCAAACCCACAAATGATGTCTTACATACCATTATTGTATTACTCTCATAATCAATTTGCAATTTATTGTCAATTATTTTCCATCACTAACTAGTGACCCTTCTGGATCACACATTGACTCATTTAACTATTAGTAAACACTATCAAATTTCAAGAGAAATCCACACCAGTTTGTCTCGAAACACCTAAGACCTTTAGAAGGGAAACTACATTTCTTACAAAAGCAAGAAGAGACAAAAGGTGATCAAAACTTAAAAAATGGAGATTACAATAGCTAAAGATTTTTTTCCCAAAAAAAAGAAAATTAAAAAAAGGATAAAGTAAAAAATGAAAGGATGATTTGGGCTTCAAGAGGCCTATCCACTCATGCTTGAGTGGGTGGCCTACCTGAACATGGAATGCTGAAAATATTGAGAAAAAAGCTAAAAACATGCCAAACATGATAATGGAGGACTACATAAAATTTGTTTTTTTTAAAACCTTTATCCTCGACAAAGTGGTAGCTTTGCAATATTTTAAAATTAATTGTCTATGCATTCACTAGCTTGCAAAGGTTCAACAAGTTTTTTAAGGTAAACCAATGTGTAATGTATCCATCTTTTTAAATTGGGCCCAATTGTAATGGCATGGGCGTGCACATGATAAATAACAAACAGAACAAATCGACAAAATATCAAATGGATCTACATCTACATTTGCTGAAGATGGAATTTACAAAATCAAAACTTAGAATTGAGGGATCGAAAAAAGATGCACAACAGTTATATTCTGAGACGTTTACCTCACATCAAAGGCACCCAACAAAGCCTAATCCATATAAAAATGGCCAAGGTATTTTAATGAATATCAATGACAATTCAGAGATAATAAAGATTTGGTACCAATCCCCCAACACATGCATGCTACTTGCATAGTACACAGAAGGATTGTGGGAAGATTGTAATTATTTAGGTTTTGTTTTGCATTAAAGCCGCCTTGCTAGTGTCTTTTTATGCATGAATTGTCAATAGAACTGTAATGTAAAGGTTAACAAGGAGGTTTTAACTTGATGTATGGATGTTATCATTTATTTGCTTCCAATCCAAGTCTTTGAACTGAAGGACTTGCTAATTTTTATTTATAGATAGTGTCATAAGAAATAAACTTAGTGAAGAAACACAAGCTTTGGGTGTGTCTAAATTGATAGATAATGGTGTATGTGTTGGCACTTTTAGCTTTCTTGCAAGAAGGTCCTGGTATCACAGCATTCGACCCTGTTTATGTCGAAGATCTTCGAAGGTCAAATCCATAAAGATGAAGGTCAAATCCATCCGTAAATAAAAAAATAGCAAGTTCTTCAGTTCCAAAGACTTGGATTGGAAGTAAATAAACGATAACATCAAGTTAAAACCTTCTTGTTAACATTTACATTACAGTTCTATTGACAATTCATGCATAAAAAGACAGTAGCAAGATGGCTATATTGCAAAACAAAACCTAAATACTTACAATCTTCCCATAATCCTTGTGTCCTTCGAAGAAATAGTAACACAATCTATCCATTTTTTTGACAGGGCGTTCCCATGTGAAGTCCTTTGCCCGCACAAGTAATTAGGGTGTTGGCGGCTTATCTGCGCCATGTTTATTCCTCTGTTTTCTTCTTGATCAGGCAAGCAAGGATATCATTACAAAACGCCATACATAATATCGAGAGAGGAGAGCATCACTGGCATCATCAACACGCTCCATTGCAGACAACAGCAACAGGAGATTGAAATACCAGGAAGGAGAAGAAAAGCGAACGCGCGCCCTCTTTGCTTTAATATACTTGGGCGTTCGGAGATGCCCCCTTTCTAAAAAATTACAGCATGTAAACCCATCGCATCCCTCATCCATCGCCTCCCCTAGAATGAATCTCTCATGCGCCTACTCCCACTCCATAATATCCTCGTCATCTTCCCAGAGATAAAACAGAGAGCAGCTAGCTTAGACAAACCAGTAAGACCATCACTCAGGATGGTGGATCTCCCATAAGCCAAAGTAACACAGAGATACAACAAGGCATCAGGGTCGGCATGCCAAATGGCTTTGACAGAGTACTGGCTCTGTAAAAAGACTCGAATCTCCCACTGCAACATTGCTATCTGGTCTCGAACACGTGTAGAAGAGAGACCACAGTGAAAGACGATTCCTTGATAATGAGGGTGGTATCATGATGAAGATACCAAGCTCACAAGACCTGTGGAACGAAGATGCCGTAGTCCTGCTGCAAATTCTCTACACCAAGAGTTGTCAAAAGGTGTGCACAAGCAGATTCCTCAACTGAGGTAGGCGGAGTAACCTGTAGGAATTTGGAATTCACAGCATAACATATATGCACATTCCGGGATGCAAACTCTCTCTGACGAGCAAAGTCAAACAATGGAGAGAAACCATCCGCGCAACAGTGTGAAAAATCCCACAATCCTGAGTCCCAAACATCCGAAATAGAATAACAGTACCGCCTTGCATGCTGCAACGACCAGGTTGCAGAGAGAGCAGGTGCAGTGGTAGAGGAAGCGTCACTTTAGGAATCAAAGAACACATCTTGGATATGAGATGTTTGAGTATGATCCTGCAAAGGAGACATGTCCCCCTCCTCAAAAGCTATAAGCAAAACCAGAATCCCAAGTATTATAGACTGTGATGGCATACATAGTCTTCCCACCAAAGAAGAGCACCCGTGCGAACCAAATCAAGTTGGAAAACATCCAAATTGCCAGCTGCCTGCCGCTGCCGGCGCTTCATCATCATCAGGCTGTCTAAACTGCGGCTGCCGGTGCCTGCTCCACATCAGAATATCAGCAGCCATCTCTGCATTCAGCAGTCTGCGTTTGCTCCAGCAACACATATTCATCATCGTTTTGCTGCTGCTGCCGGCGCTTCTACAGCTTCAGTCTGATCTTCACCTGGATTAGCGGCACATCACCCTGTACCTGCAGCAGCCATCATTTTTCCTTCTTTGCATCTGCAGCACAGTACAAAGAAGCAGTCGACTTCCCTCGTACCTGCAGCATCACATCGTTGGGACAGCAGCCCTCTCTGTTACAGCACATCGTTAGGGCAGCAGCCCTCACTGCTACAGCATATCTTGGGACAGCAGCCCTCTCTGCTCTTCATCATCATTCAACATCGGGATGGCAGCCCTCTGTGCTCATTCGACACTGACCGTGCTTCAGCTCCAACCTCGTCTTTGCTTCTTCGATAGTCTACTACCCAGAGTCTCCTCACATCAAAGGGCCAATTGTACTGGATTTCATTCATCGTTATACATACACTCACTCATCCATTTCATGCTATGTTGATTTGCTATGATCTCTCGTACATCTCGTCCTTTCATCCTTTTGCTCTCACATAGTATCAGAGCAATCGTGAGCAAAGGGATTGAAGACCTTGAGAGAACACAACATGGATCGTCTACTCACGATTCTAGAGGACTAGCCTTTCTTACCACATGTTGATTCTCCTTATTCAAATGTAGACCACACGGAGGATGGGACTTCTTACTCATTGGAGAGTCCTGCTCGAGGTCTTACATTGGGAGAAGAACAATCCATTTACACCTACTCACCCTCTACACCTTTGGCATCTTGTCCTTCTCCAAGCTTATTAGACTTCGCTTCCAAAGGGGGATGCATGCCTACAGCCAGTGTGCCAGTATTGGACCCCAGAATCCAACCTCATCTGGAGAGCCCTACTGCTTAGTCTAGCCGACAGCCTAGACTTCCATATGGGACTTTCTCTCAGAGGGAGGACACATACCACCATGGTCATTAGGAGATCCATTGTCATCAACTCTGTCGGAGACCGCGTCAGGTTCGTATGTACCTTTGAGTGCTTATGTTCCTAATTCTGCTTGGGTGTCTTCTTCTGCAGCACACAGGTTCAGCATATGGTACCATCAACTATCCTCGATCCCTGGAATTATGTAAACCCGAATAGAGGAGGATCTAGGAGCATAGCTCGCTCCAGATTACTCGTGTACAAGGAGGTAACACCGTTTTCTCTTTTGGTTCACCTTCTATTCCTGCTCCTAATGTGTTTTGGAATACTATACAACCACAAGCACAAAACCCTCACACCCAACCCATGTTTCTTCCTACTGGTGTTGCCACCACGTAGCCATTACCGGGCCGCACCCCCACAAGGACCTGCAAATGGGTTTTACCTGACGCAAGGATTTCTCCGCACTATGCCTCTTGGCATTGTGTCGCCACACCCAGCATTCCGGGATATCAGGTAGTTTACCAACCCATTTCAGGTACTACATCTTTTCCTGCTTATGTGCCTACTCAAGGATATGTGCCTCAGCCAGGTATTCCACCTGTGTCGAGTGCCCAACCTTATATCCCATGTTATGGAGTACCCTCACTAGGTCCTACACCTATGCCAGGTATTACTGGATATTCCGCAGTTCCTCCTAACCCTCTACACTCCGGATATGGGTACCAGCCATTCTAGACCCCCCATCTCTGTCCTTTCACGTCTCTATGTCCAGAAACGCCCTCACAGTAAAGACTCATTTCAACTTTCAATGGGTCTAATTACACCACCTGGGCTAACCTTATGGATCAGGCTTTCACTTTCCAAGGTTCTTGGATCTTGATGAAGGGACTTGAACCAAAACCCCACCCCTCACTAGCACCTCCTAAAGTCATCCGCTATTGGGAAGCTAGAAATGCCATTGTCATAGTGGAGCTCATGCAAGCCCTTCTGCCGGAGTTTCATTCACAACTCCAACAGTTCCTCTATGTCTCTAATAGATGGGCACACCTTGTAGAGAGATATGCAGCATGTGATTGCACGCGTCGCATATTGATCTCAAGCATTGAATCCAAAAAATCTCTATTAAAGAGAGGGATGACTTGAAAGTCAAGGGTGTTGAATATCAGTACCTTAACGCCGAACATGACAACACCATTGGATCTGCCAAGTCTCAGGAAGACCAAGTCATCACATTACTGAACAAGTTGCCACCTAGTTTCTTTACTTTTGAAAAACTTAAGGCAAAAAGTGTTGGAAGAGTGCCATGCACCGCCTTATGCAGGACATAGAGGCACTCTTGCCACTATGCAGGCTTTGAAGAAGTATTTCTTTTGGCCTCAGATGCGTAAGACATTGATGATTATATTCACCAATGTTTGGTTTACTAGAAGGTCAAATTTGACAAGCATAAGACTCCAGGGTTGCTTCAACCTTTGCTGATTCCGAATCAACCTTGATAAAGTATCACCATCGGTTTTATCATGGATCTTCTAAAAATGCATCAAGGGAATGATGCTATTTGGACTATTGTGGATAGGTTCAGTAAACAAGCACATTTCATTCAAGTGCGGAAGACCATAAAGCCAAAGCATATGGTAAAGATATTTTTGGCCCAAATCTGCATCATGGCATGCCAAAGACAATTGTGGGGGACCGTGATCCTCGCACCACTAGTATCTTTTAGTGTGTACTATTAGATAATATGGAAACCAAGCTGAATTTTTCTTCGGCATATCATCCTCAAACGGATGGGCAGAGTGAAATTACAAATTCAGCGGTGCTTGATTTGCTGAAATCTTATGTTTCTGATTGCAAATCACACTGGGAGAAGTATCTACCACTTGTTGAGTTTGCCCACAGCAATATAGTGCATACTTCTACGAGTAAATCAGCATTTGAAATTGTATAATATTTACAATAGATGAGCATGTTAGGGATCTAGATACTACCTTCTCACAGGTTAGGACAACCATACAGAGATCCTAGGAAAAGCATAAGAAAGCTGCAGATAAACACTACAAACAGTTGCAATTCAAGGAAGGTGATTGGGTTTTATTGAAATTCCAAAAAGCACGCCTCTGTAAGAAGATAAGTAAAGAGAAAATGTATCCCAAGCTATCTTGCAAGTATTATGCATTTCAGATCTTCAATGAGGTAGCTTTTTGATTGGTATTACCCGATCATTCGGATACATAATGCCTTTCATGTCAGTCTCTTGAAACCACATGTTGGTCCAAATCCTTTGGAACCAATAGTGGAGGACCAACCGGAGATTGATAAATTAGAAGAAATCTTGCAACTTGAGCAGATTGTCTTTCAATCACAAGGAACGAAAAGTGCATCATGGAAAGCTTGTTTGTATATATATGGTTAAATTCAAAAACTACCTAGCACTCGATGATGCGAAATGGGTTGATGAAGAATACTTTAAGGAGTATCTGGATCTCCTTACAGCATATATGGACGCTTTTTAGTTGAGGACAACTGATTAGAAGCCAAGGGGGATATCAGAATCCTCCAGAGATCTATGCCGTGTGGAAGGATTTTATAGAGCATGATGGATTCACTCATGTAAGAGTTGGTGACTTTAATGAGAGTGATTAGAGTTGGTGACTCTAAGTCAGTGAGAAGAGTTGGTGACTCTGACGATTGTGGTTATGCATTCATGCAAGGGTTGGTGACCCTAGTGTCTGCATAAACTCATGAAGAGTTGGTGCAGTCTGTTCAGCGTGAGCATGTTAACTCATGGAAGGGTTGGTGATCTTGGTGAGTTAGTTGGGCTCATGCAAGGGAAATGGATCTAGTGAGTACATCATTTGGATCCAGCATGGTGGTGCCCATGGTCATGACAACTTTTGTGTATAATATGGCAAGTTGGGAGATTTAATCCAAATCGTTGTGCACAAGAATTTTCTTGTGAAATGAATTTGCATGTGTGACTTGTTTTGTTTGCCTGGACATTGCATGGCATTTTGCCTGTGAATGTCCACGAGCATTGGGGATGCCTAGACACCTGGTGGACGCGTGTGCACACTTGTTTGGGACGAAGGCGATGAATTTTATGTGTTTTGGATGTGGTAAGTGTTCACACTTAACCTTATTTAATTATTATTTCTTTGTTTACTAAAGTCTATGGTTGGAGGTTCACAATCATTAAAGTTTGGGCGGATAAACTTATAATTTATATGAGTGTTCACATCGGGCTGGACTATTTTAATGGGACCAATCCCAGGCACTAGACCAAAAGCCCACAAATTTCTAAAAGAGGCCATAGAGTTATTTTTAACATCCATGAGTTGCTTTTTTGGGTGCTTGGGGTGTGGAGCAAGCTAAGGGTAGCCAAGAGAGGTGGTCGACTGCTTCTCTAGGGAAGATAAGGCTGTTATTGCATCTACTATTGCCTGACAACCGACTCATGGAACAATGAATATGTGGCTGGTTGACTGTTGAAACATCAGCTCTACAGGGCTAGTCGACACCTTTTCTTTAGTGCTGGCTGGGATTTATACATGCTACTACTACAGAGACCAGACGAGTTGCATAAATTCTACTCAGGGTTGGTTGACTTTCTCTATAGCTTCTATTTTGGCTGGTTGTGCTGATTTACAAAAGATTTCAGCAATACTCCAAGGGTTTCTTTGAGATGAAATAGATACAGGTCGTGCTAAGCTTCAACACACCTTAATGGGATGCAAAACGATTGGTCTAAGTGCTGTTTTGGGCCTGTTTGAAGCCACTGAATTGCACAATTATGTGGACAACCATGAAACTAAGGAACAATTGGTGACTATTAAGCCCAAGTTAGTGACCAAAGGGCTTGGTTTCATGGGACAACAGTTGGTGACTACTTTGGCCCTAGTTGGTGACTGCTTTGGCCCTAGTTGGTGACCGAGGGTTGCAGTTGGTGACTGCTTTGGCCCTGGTTGGTGACCAAGGGTTGGCTTTATCTGGACATGAGTTGGTGACTGCTTTGGCCTTGGTTGGTGACCAAGGATTTGTTTTCTATTGGGCAGTTGGTGACTGCCTTGCTCTAGTTCGTGACCGCCTTGTTGGTTAGTGACTAAGAGTTTGTTTTGTTTTGTTTTACACAAATGTGGATAAATATGGTGTTGGCTGAGGGGTGGAACTCCCGGGCACCCACATCTTATACAAGAGAACACTCTGTTGGTAATAAAGATACCTTAGGTGTTGAGAAATATGGTGCCATGGAGCACAAGAAAAATATGGAGTGAGTGTGAGAAGCCACATCACCTAGTGAGAGAATTATCCCGCATGCAAGAGAAAGGCCAAGTTGTACTCTCCTCATATAAAAGGGGAACATTTTAAACAATGGAATACAAGCACAACATCTCAAGTCTTTTTATGAGTACATGTTTCCATCATGTAACCTAACTGAACTTGAGTCTAAACTTAATTAGCACACACTCATCAACAATGAGTCTTGTTCATTTTTATCCACCTTAGATTAGTGTTGTCATTAGTTGTAAGATTAGTATATGATTAGATAAACATCTTGTTATTAGGTAGTTGTTTAGGAGAGCTCGATCTATGATTCTCAACATGGTATCAGAGCCTAGGTATAGTTCTCCTAGCTTAGTTTTTTAGTGTTAGCAAGTGATTAGTAGGTGTTTAGTGCTTGATCATTAAAAGTAATTTTCTCATTAATCAGTAGGGTTTTCAAACCCTAAGATCTGCGCTTTGTTCTAGAAGAAGTGGGTATAGATGGATGTAGTTGTAGCAACAAATTGGATGGACATGAGGGCCATTCATCAAGTGCAGTAGTAGAAGCGCATGGTGAGGGCGCATGAAAACTGCTTTAGAAGCAGCACGATAGTTCATATCACCTCTAGCGTGCAGTAGAGCGAAGAGGTACATGTTCGTCTCACACCCAGTGCAGTAGAGAGAGGCACACATTCTTTGACCTACATAACAGAAATCAAATGCTCGCAAACAACTGACCCTTTATGTGGTTGAAAAATATTTTTTTTAAAAAAAGAGATAAGGTTTGATAACCTTAAAAGTCAAGTGAAAGATGGCTTATGTAAGAGATGTTCACATGGGTTTCATTTTGAATAATCATAATATTAACAAGCATTGCCAAAGCCTGCAACATTAAGATGTATTGTGTTGTCATAGGGTTTTTTTTTCATGAACATAGTTGTTATAATTTCTGGTCTTTTTGCTGAAAACCCTAATTTCAGCCTTCCTTTCTCAAGTTGAACCATAGGGGAAGCTTTCCCAGGATTCCCTTCATCCTCTTGAAGACTTTTGTCACGAAGGATTGTCATCATCATCATGATTGTTGACATTCTCTATGTAACTCTTGTAAGCGGCCAAATGAGCATGCAGTCAAATATCCTCTCACTACTACCAAAAAAAAATTCAAAATCCTACTTCCTACAAAAAGTGCTTGTATCTAGGCTCTGGGACCGATGATGTACCCAAGCTAGAAAACTCAAGCTGAAATTCATAGCCAAAGTAGCTATAATGCAAAGTAGCCTAAAGGCCAAAGTAGCCTAGCACAAGGGGAGAGAGAGGAAGAGTGAAAGCCTAAAAATTGTACCCAATCTACCATTAAGGGGGAGAAGTGCCAAAGTAGCACATGGGCCAAAGTTTCTCATAGCACATAGGGGAATGTAGAAAGGAAAAATTCAAACAACATTATGTAACGAACATCCAACCACCTTGAGTAGCCCAAAGATTTGGCACCAAGGGGGGGTGTTGAGAAATATGGTGCCATGGAGCACAAGGAAAATATGGAATGAGTGTGAGAAGCCACATCACCTAGTGAGAATTATCCCACATGCAAGAGAAAGGCCAAGTTGTGCTCTCCTCATATAAAAGGGGAACATTTCAAACAATGGAATACAAGCACAACATCTCAAGTATTTTAATGAGTACATGTTTCCATCATATAACCTAACTGAACTTGAGTCTAAACTTAATTAGCACACACTCATCACCACAATGAGTCTTGTTCATTTTTATCCACCTTAGATTAGTGTTGTCATTAGTTATAAGATTAGTATATGATTAGATAAATGTCTTGTTATTAGGAAGTTGTTTAGGAGAGCTCGATCCATGATTCTCAACATTAGGGGGGGTTGGCCCAACTTCAGTCCCTAGTGTTGTGTCATGTGCAAGATTATCTTATGTGGTTTCAGGATGTATATGTACATGATGTATGTGACAGATGTGTTGATTCATGCTCATGTTGTGATGGATGTTGAATGTATGCTGTGATTTGGGCCACTGGTTTTCTGTATTACATGTGCCCGCCTTGTGACACACACTCTCCTTGCAATTCCTTCAAAGCATGGTATGCCATCTGCTCTTTCACAAAGGCCTCCTGTGCAGCATCATGACAGAAGTTGAAGGTCTTTAAGGCAAATGGCACTCGAATGGCTACCTTACCTTCAAGCACATTACCATGTCTACCAACTCCCGTGACACAACCTATGAGGCCACCAATGTCTTTCATGGTGTAAGTCGGCAACTTGTATAGATTCTCATATGTGAAGAGATCTGTGTGAAAATTAGATACATCAAGATGTTAGGAGACATGTTTTGCATCCGTGCACACTTCCTCTCTTCTTGAGGAACCTACAACCCTCAATGTCCTTGTCCTTTTTACACATATAGTCACATAGTGTGTAGGCCTTGTGGTTTGCCTTCCTCTTGAAGTCACTTGAACAACACGGGGGATGTGAGAAGGTACACTCTTGAAGAAGTATGAGGTACCTCTAGCCTCCCAAGATGGATTTTGTCACCAACGCTGAATGGTAGGCCTCCACCAAAACAAATAAGAAGGCCGCGAGGAGTGGATCTGATCTTAATCAGTAGAGAGTAATCCAAAGCCTTGATAGAGGCATTAGGAGCCTCCTAAAAAAGATTGTTTGGTTATAGTTGTTGATGAAGCCATACTTGCTCTCATCCAACACCATATCACCAAACATTTTTCTGGATTGTTTTTGTGATTTTCTTCACCTGCTTCTTTAGACCACTGAGTGCATTCTCGAGATCTTGTGAGTCCTACATCTGAAACTGCCAGGGGTCCCATAGACGGGAGTGGACAACGTGGTCTATCACATAGCTCTTATGTAGCAGATGTATCTAAAAGCACAATGTTTGTGCAACTATACTTCCTATCACTTCCTGCACTCATGAATTTGAAGGGGATATTCAGCAGAATGGCTAGTGCATCTAGAGTTATAAAAATATCCTCCAAGGCATAGCGAATTTCTATTTCATCTGACAAGGGACTGAAGCAGTCCAAAACACTCCATAGGAGGCAAATACAACAGCTGTTTATCATCCAATGAAGTAACTAGCGCTTTGACACCTTTCCAAAATCCAGGCCATTTGTTGAATGCTGACATCGTTCTGGGAGAGACACAAGGATGTTAGAAATTCAAGGAAGGGAGCACTGGCAAGATCCCTTGCAGAAAGTCTCGCTACGGCCATGTTGCTTTGCTCTTTGATTCAGAAGAGTAGCCCACAAAAATGAGCAACTCACTCCTTAGCTCAGGCTTGCTCCTCGTGTCATTTGGAGTGTGTGTGTAAGCATGACACCCAAGCATACAGAGATGAGAAACAGTCAGTTTCTCGCTATAAAACGCCTCAAACGGGATCCTTTGAGAGACAGGGACTGTGGGGCAACGATTCAAAAGGTACACCACAGTGTTGATTCCGACCAAAGTCATTCAGGCAGCTCTGTTGCAAAGAACATGGAGCATGCCATATCCATAACGGGATGTGGCATTGAATTGACACCTTGTGCCCAATGTGTGAACGATGTGGCATTGATCACATGTTCCAAGATTGCCCAAGACGAGTTGCTTCAATGAAACTTGTCTCATAAAATACAACTCTTAACATCTTAAGTGTACAAAACGGACAATTGTCCACGGTGCCCTTGAATGTGCTTACACGCTTACAAGCCAAGACACGACAAACAGTTAAAAAGAACATAAAAGACAATACCTCAACATGGCTAGAAGAACATGTTTTAAAACAGAACCTAAAAGAGAAACAAAACCTTCTGAAACCAAGAAAGACAAGGGATGAAAAGCGGTCAAAACCAAGGTCAAATTAAAAGAAACGGAAAGGGAGTCTACACAGGACATTTAAACCCAAAAAGGGACATAAACACGAAAGAGCCAAAAGCTATACGGGATACAAAGACAACCATGCTAACCACATGCTCAAAGACAACCACGCAAACCACAACACCCATATGTACGACACAGGATACAAAAATCCAAAAGAAAATTCGATCTCGTCGCATGGGTAAACATAATGAAAAACTGAAAAACTAAATAAAGTTAAAGAATGAAACAAGTTCTAGTACATCACTAAGTGAGGATGAAACAAGTTCTTGCTCTTCGCTCAATGCACCACATAGACCAAGCAAGAAACTAGAACCCACCCAACCACCCCAAATGGATAATGATAATCACATGATATATGCGGAACGCAAAAAGCAAGCTTAGGTTGGTTGAATTTCTTATAGGGTTGTGATTGAGCCTCATAATGCCAATCCTAAAAGAACAACCAAGATTCAAGAGGAAGACATACTCTCTACAAAAGAGTCATTTGAGAGACAGATTGTACTACGAACTATAGGCTTGAGAAAGCACATGAGGAATTCGATAATTCCCTTACAAGATTAAAACAATCTCTCAAAACCTCATTCAGAGGAATGCTCTTCTCTCATGATACAACCAGCATCACGTCAACACTTGCACTTGTAGTAATGGCTCAAACTGAGTTATACAAGGACATAACAAACTACATAAAACAGGAATGTCAAGATTCGCAAGTTTCCAAACAGCCCTCATTAAGAATTGTCAAAGGGCCAAGTGTGCCATTGTACACATCAGGTACTCTTGAAAAAGTTGAGACCCAAACAGAGGATGAAAATGAATGGGAATATGAAACAGACACAGGATTTGAAGTAGAAACACTAACCGAAACACCCATGGTTCCTTTGGAAGATCCCTATCATGGTATGGTTGGATTTTCCTACAGGCAATGATGTTCAATGCAAACGCGCATTGATTAGCCCTCGAGAAAGTCATAACATCATGATGACAATAGACACTTGGGTGTCATTGGGACAACCTAAACTCACCCCGACAAGCAATAGTCTTGCAAAAGGAACCAATGAACAAAACATTGAAGTTCCAGGTTACTTTAGATACACTACTCGAACAATCGATCAATATGGAATTTACATTTCATGTCACCCTAGATTCCCTTGAGTATGATGTCATCATTGGCAGACCTTGGATAAGTGAATCGTTGTATTCACTAGATGAATCCATGCAAACAGTCACATGGAACACTCCTGCATGCAATGTACAATTGTTATTAACGGGAGGAAGAAACCTTACAGGAGCTAGAACTTCCAACATATCTTACTAAAAAAATCCCTAGGATTTTGGCTGGATTGGAGATTTCAAATAAAATCACCACAGCTCAAGCACAGATTTATCCAACACAAAAATACAATTTCATGACTCTCGAGCTATGGGATTTGTTAGGTCAACCAACACTCACGGCACATCCTGAAAGGATTACCTTTACACAAGACTTGAACATGCCATGTCTGGGGTACTTTGAACATACAATGTATACTAACTCCCTCACTTGCAAGTTTTTTTGTGGTTGAGTATATGTTGGAAGCAGATTTAATCTTAGGGCATAAATGGACTATTGCTGCCCAAACACCATTGTGCTTTGCTAGCAATAGAGTCATCATGATGGTCAACGGCAAAAAATTGACAATACCATAATGCCAGAAAAAAGATCCAACTTTAATGGATATCTATGATGTTGAACGCAAAAGGATACAAGCCTCTTCCACAAAAGCCCCTCTACACAATGACCTGCAATCTGCGTCAACAACCAACTCCGATAAAGTCTCTACCCCTTCAACCCCATCCTCACCTACGAAGTTCGATGCCGAAACCTCACAATCAACAGCTATTCCTGAAGAAGTTCCTAGAGCCCAACCATCTAACTCTAACAGGGAACTCAAAGGAAAGGCTCGGCTCCTATGCATCTTCATTCGACAAACCTCATCAAGGAGACAACCACATGTTCAAAGGCCTTGTCATCGATAGCCACTCCACAAGAGACTCTAACCTCATCATCAACAATGTTAATGAGTCTCAAACCTGTAGCCTCAGCGCCAACCCAAGTCATGGAGGGCCCCAAACCTTCCACACTAACCCAAAAGAAAACTCCACCAAGATTCCCATAATCTCGATATCTTAATAGTATCAAAATGTGGGTGGAGAAGTAGCTACTTGTAGCTCAAGGCTACTATGAAGGTGACAATCAAATTTGGGTACCTCGATAGTCAAAACCTCTTCCTCAATGAAGCACTTGAAAGCCAAGGAAGAAGAAAAGTACTCCACAACAACGTCCACAAAAGCCTATGCGAGTTTCTCAAAGAACTCCACCAATGCAACAAGTGTGGGTACCAAAAACATTACTGCAAGCACAAGGGTACTACCAAAGAAACACCAAAGCTTGGGTCCCCAAGTGCATCACAAAGTCCCCTAAGCTTGCACAAAGAAGAAAGCCTCAACACCAAGCACATCGGCAACCAAATTATAGTGTTCATCAAAGATGGGTGCCTGTGCATGTACTTCAACAACAAGGATACTACGATGGTAATTCCATCATATGGTTGCCGAAATCGAACAATGTGAAGAAAACCTCACCACCGACTTCAACCCCAATAACTTCACCTATAGTTCGACAAGAATGAATCCCAAGAAATAGCAAGCAAATCCCTCCACCACTCTCGTGCATTCAGCACCAGCATAAGAGCTTGTCTGTTCAAGCAAACAATTAGCAGTCTTCCCTACTACCCTCGACATCATTTTAGCAACAAATTCAAGATCAAATACGGAGACTTAGGAGCACATCAAGAACAAAATAACAATGCTCTTATCACCCCTTTGGTAGTGAGAAATGAGCTCACAAGAAGCTATTGCTTACAAGTCATGACCTAGATGACCCATAAAATGAAATTAAAAATAAAAAAAACCTCGAGGTCAAAACCTGCAAATTCACGGAATTCCATCTCATGGAATTACAATTCACGGAGTTCCATCTCACGGCTTAAGAACCTGCACTTTCATATTTAAGCCTCATCATAGATTAAGCCATATCAGACAATAGCCACTATATAGTTGTTAAGCTTATTGCTTACTATTCTTTTGGCTAAATTAATGTAGCAGTTGCTCCATGAGTACATATCCATACTCGTGCACTGGAGAACATTTACACAAAAGTCTCACCATCAACAACTTCTAAGTACATCTCTGGATGGGGGGGGCATGGTGGGCGAAAGCCTGGTCAATGGTATAACCCATCACACCTCGAATTTTCCTTTAAATTACAAACCTCTCTAAATGATGCTACCATCTTCACAAATCAATGATCTTCAATCCTTAGTGAAGATACCTATATTAGCCTCACAAGTCAACGTAATTCTTTCAATCCTCACCAACAAGTGGCTACTTCAACATAGAGCAGTTCAATAAGAGTCTATATGACTCAATTCTTGTACTTCATGAAAATTTGCTTCTAAGAGCACTTAAATATGCATAAAAACATAAAAGCACATGGGTAGAAGAAGATAGGATCAGGTCCTACTCAACAACATTTGACAAGAATCCTTCAATGAATCAAATGAGGAACTGAGAATCACCATCTCTTCCTGATGAGATAAACTCTACGTTCCTCCGGATCCTTATCTCTCTTCTCTCCCATTATTAAAATCTCTTAGTATCCCCACTAACAAAAATCACATGTAACCTTGCCGATGATTGCAACAACAACCTCGTGTGTCTCCTTGGGAACCTCAAATACTCCTAACCACCATATATCTTTCTCTGATATATTAAACACTGAACAATGGTTTATAGTGTGTGAAATATTGTCATTCCCTTCCTCCTTAAAATCAACTGTGCTCTCTCCCTCATCATTGGACCCCTCTGCAAACTGTGGTGGCAAATGGAGACTTAAAGACTTTTTCCATAGCGTGGTTCATGACCGTGACACTCATTCTCTTTAGCCTTCTTTCCTTCACAACCTAGCACTCGTCCAACTTCAGCACGAAGGAGACCTTGGAACCTATAAAACACGAAGATCAAATAAAATGTTAAGCCGTTCTTCAAAAATGAGCACAGAACTAATGTGTACAATGTTACAAAACCTACTTACATCCAGAAGGCAACCCATAGAACAATATCATTACCTTTTTTAGCTTTCACATTTCAACAAAAATGTTGTTGAACTCATTGAATTTGAATAAATCATTACCATCCGTAGTCTTCTTCTTTCCCCATGCTGCAATGTAGAGTGTGTCGTTGATGTGGTAGTACTCCCCAATCCTACATTTTACATCTTCATTATTCACTCCCTTTGCTGGATGAACCCTCTTTAGCGACGGGAAAAGGTTGTGCGTGATAGGGTGTCTCCTAGCAATTGATGAAGAGCATTATAGCCCTTCGTGTGCTAATGCCTATCTCATCACATGCATTAACAACATCAACGCTGTTGATACTTTGGAACCTCTTATATGATATCATTGGAAACAACCCTATGTATCTTCTTGCAACGGGGATCCCTAATCATTTTAAGCAAGTGCAAGAGCTCATTACAATCCCCGGTTTAATCAAAACCTGCGCGGCATCTTGAAGAAATTCTCTAAAAACCAGCAAAATTACATTAACATTATACAAGTGCATGCATGATTTACATTGGCATTTTGAATTGGAAGTGCTAGAGAATAAGAAAGAGGAGCATACCGCGTTGCGCTTGAACTCTCCGCTTACGAGTCCCCCCCCCAAACAACAACAAGTGTTTCAATGTGGTTGAGTGACCTCTTATGCTCCCTAGCTCCAATAGGAGTGCTTTTCATGTGGGAGATGGTCTACGTAAGCTTTTCCACACACGCTGCTCTCTCTTGATTTACACTCTCAAGCTCCTTGATTTTCGCTTGAGCTTGAAGTAGGCCTTGGTGTACAGTAACAAAGTTAACTTGAAGCGTATGCAACTGTGATGACAAGTAGAAGACTCTACCAGTGCGTTAGTTGTTGCTAATCTCTTACAGTAGCCAAGCATCCAATTCTCACCATCTCCCACATATTGAATAAATGATGGTAAGTCTTTGAAAGTAGGTGGGTAATGCACTCTTGGGTAAGCTGGGTATAGATGCCCATCAACCCATAGATCCACATTAGTGTGACCTCCTTGTCTACACACATTCCTCTCCTATTCTGTGAGATAAACCTTACCTGAAGTTGCATACTCTTCTAACACTTGCACATGCAAATCCACCTTGCGTCGTGCAATGTCCCATTAGTGTTAGTGATTTCACGCAATGCCATGCTTAGAGGGAGTTGATAGTGGAAAATAAGAGGGAGGCACTAAGCTCACATGAGAGAGAGAGAGAGAGAGAGAGAGAGAGAGAGAGAGAGGATAGGAGTTGAGATTAGAGGGAATGAGTGCATGCCATAACCTTCCAAGGAGTTGAGATTAGAGAAAGAGGGAGAATGTAGTCACGAGAGAGAGAGAGAGAGAGAGAGAGAGAGAGAGAGAGAGAGAGAGAGAGAGAGAGAGTTTGTAAGCCATTAGCTCAGACTAGAGAGAGAAAGGGAGTGAGGCTATGCAGACTAAGATCACAATGGAGAGAGATATTCCAAGGTGTTGAGATTAGAGAGAGAGAGAGAGGATATAGCCATAGGAGAGAGAGAGAGAGAGAGAGAGAGAGTGTGTGTAAGATTCCTCCCCAGTCTCTCAAGATATCCCATATCTTTCCCTGTAATCAAATCCCTCTCCATTGCTCAGAGTAGAGAGAGAAAATATTCTAGAGAGAGATTATTCAGATTTTAGATATTTTTGGATGGAAAAATATCTTCTCTTATTAAAATAAATTTCCCCAAAACAGAAGTTCAAAAAGATTTTCAGAAGGTGCATTAGAAATCAATTATAATCTGTTCAAAAGGCCTTATCCTACGGGTCTAGATTTTCTAAAAATTTTAAATTAAGGTTGTGAGGGGCCAATCAGATTCATCCAAATGTATGGAAAAGATAAATAGAAGAAATAAAGAAAATCCCCCCAAAAATGAGTAAATACTCACATAAGATGAAGAGTGGACTAAGGACCAAAGGAAATACTAAAAAAATGAATTTTTGACACCTCTCAGAGTGGGGATTCCCCCTCATGAAGAAGGCACCTATTTCACATGTGTGGTGGAGTTTTAAATTCTCAAATATTGAGATATTTCATCTCTCCTCTCTCCTAATTCAAGTCTAGTTCCAAAAAGTAAGCTAAATTGACCCAAAAATGGTAAAAAATTGACCAAACTGATCTGAAAAATTCTAGAATCAGTTTGCTTGGTTAGAAGCTCACTTTTTCCTATAAATAGAAACCTCCCCCTTTGTTGAAGTTTAATAGTGTTTTATGCACTGTTACTCTACTCCTCCCCAAAGCCAAAAACTGTGAATTTATTAATAATTCATTAGTTTTTGACCATTTCCTCTTCTAAAGAATTGGTGGCCACTCTTGTTGCAAACAAGAGTAGATCCCTCAAACCATCAAGCCAAAGGAAAGCTCTAAGAAATTCATGTAAGTTAGAAATCCTACTTTTTCTTTATTCTTTTAATGGTTTTTCTAAATTTTGTTATCTTTAAAACTATAAAATGATGCTATGCCTTGTTGGAAAGGCTTTCCCCCTCTCTTCCTTCTTAAATTCAGCCCTTCTTTATCCTAGATAAGTAATCAAATTGTTAGAATTAAACTTTTCATATTGTTTCTCTTTTTAAAGTAGAATTTGATTAGTTTAGAATGCTTTAAACCATTTGGGGATAATTTTTAAGTAATTTAAGGATAGGAAAAATTGAAAAATGGTCAACCATACAAAGGAGGTTATGGCAAAACTTTCTTAAATTTTATGAAATAAGTTTTATCTTTTATTATTCAAAATGAGTAATTCCCACCAATTGTGTATTCTAAAAGTGTTATTTTCATTCTACGTATAGAAAAATGCATAGTAGAAATATTTTTATTATAAAGTGTTATTTTCATTAGAATTAAATTCTATGCATAGAAAGATGCATATTGGTTATTATTTTTATTATAAAAGGGTGATTTTCATTAGATTTAAATTCTATGCATAGAAAGATGCATATTGGTTATTTTTTTATTATAAAAGAGTGATTTTCATTAGATTTAAATTCTATGCATAGAAAGATGCATATTGGTTATTTTTTATTATAAAAGAGTGATTTTTATTAAAAATAAATTCTATGCATAGAAAGATGCATATTGGTTAGTTTTTAATTATAAAAGAGTGATTTTGATTAAAATTAAATTCTATGCATAGAAAGATGCATATTGGTTATTTTTTTATTATAAAAGAGTGATTTTCATAAGATTTAAGTTCTATGCATAGAAAGATGCATATTGGTTATTTTTTTTATTATAAAAGAGTAATTTTCATTAAAATTAAATTCTATGCATAAAAAGATGTATATTGGTTATTTTTTATTATAAAAGAGTGATTTTTATTAAAATTAAATTCTATGCATAGAGAGATGCATATTGGTTATTTTTTTATTATAAAAGAGTGATTTTCATTAGATTTAAATTCTATGCATAGAAAGATGCATATTGGTTATTTTTTATTATTATAAAAGAGTAATTTTTATTAGATTTAAATTCTATGCATAGAAAGATGCATATTGGAAATATTTTTTTATTATAAAAGTGTTACTTTCATCAATATTGATTGTTATGCATAAAATGATGCATAAAAGAATTTTTTTACTATTATAAAAGTGTTACTTTCATCAAAATGGCTTTTTATGCATAAAATGATGCATAAAAGAAAATTTTTAATTATAAAAGTGTTACTTTCATCAAAATAGATTTTTATGCATAAATAGATGCATAAAAGAAAACTTTTAATTATAAAAGTGTTAGTTTCATCAAAATTTATTTTTTTTGCATAAATAGATGCATAAAAGGATTTTCTTTTATATAAAAGTGTTATTTCCATAGAAGTTGGATGTTATGCATAAATAGATGCATACATAATTTTTTTATATATCAAGATAAGAGTTCTCTTTAATCCTATGTTTAAATCCCATGAATATTGGTAAATGAATAAGTAAATACTCTATGAGAGAAAACTCTACCGTTTCATATTCTCTAGGATGGTAATGAGAAAATTCAAAAAAACTATCGAAGTCGGAATTTTAGATAAATGATTAATTTATTCCTCATAGGAATATGTGATTAGTTTTGAATTCAGCTAAGCAAAATACTCAATGAATGAAATTCAGTAAAGTAGTAATTGAAATATTACCCTTCAAGAAAGATAGTTCAGGGAGAATCTTTCCAGACTCGAACCCTGAATCAGAGTATGACCAAGACTTAATCTCCTTCATCAGTTTCAAGAAAAGACAATGTAACCAGTTCAGTAATCTACACTCAAATCACCCATCGAATCTGAAACTAAGTTGAGACCTTTGATTTTGATCTGAGGATCAAGATTACAGAATTCGAGGAATTCTGCTTGGGAATCCAGACCTGTGATCTAGAAGTATTGGGATACGGATTTAAGATATACTCATTGTATTCAAAAGAAAATCAAAACTGAAAACTTGCATAGAAACCCTGTTTTCTTAAAGGACTGTCTTACGCCAGAATGCTGGAGGGAGCATTTGGTATATGTGTTTTTCTAAGGGAAGTTCGGTTGCAATAGCTGGCGGTGGGGAGTGTTCAAAGGACGGCTCATGCGACAAAAACCTGCCCAGGTCTTGACTAGCCTGGGTATGGTGAAAAATGGTGTGCTTCCGGTACGATGGGCGAGGGCCGATGAAGCAGTCCCTGAGCGAAGTGCCAGGACGCCTAAGGAGGATCCTGGAGGGTTCTGACCAGGCGATGCACGGGCTCGCGGTGCTTAGGACACCCATGCGTATGCCGTGGAAGATATATATATGTATGATGATGAGAAAATTATTGTAATCTATTATTGGATCTCGTTGGCTGAGACCTACTGGTCTCAACAGAGAGTCCAGAGTGATATTGTTTTGTGAGAAACAAGGATTGAATGGAAATTTTGAGTTATGACATCTGTAACCAATAATTATTTGTCAATGGATTGTTTTATAAGTTAAAGTTTAAAGAGGAGTGTGTGCGTATCTGTATTCTAAAGCAAAAGTTAAGAAAGGCATTCAATTATGGGTGGGTGAGTACTTGTATGGTTGTACCAATTCTAGTGGTTGGGCGGTGGCTAACCCATGGGCCGGATGGGGTGTGGTTGGGCGGTGGCTAACCGATGGACTGGAATTTGTAGAGTTTTAATAATAAAATTGATTAATAGGAATACGCTTAGAACTCGAGTAGTTAAATAAAAGCCTGAAGACTTCTCTAATGAATAGATCAACGGCTGTGCCTGATTCAATTAGAAAAAAAGCATTGATTCATTCAAGTTAAGTCTGTAATAGTTTCCCTTCTATCTGGTTTAATCAGATGAAGGTTAGTTCAGTATCTTGACCTCGTTAGAAAAAATCGTTAAGAAAATAAAAATGGTGGAATCGTCCCCGTTTTTTCAGGCATGGGAAATTTTCCCGTTTTCGGTTTCCGGAATGACCACCAGCTTAGTCTCGTGCCGAACATTCGAGGGCGAGGCCCCGAGTGAGAAACCCTACCCCGCACAAGAGGAAGCTACTTCCGCTGCTACCATCTGGGAATCCGGTGCGCAGAGGGGGTAGTGAGATCTCACAGTTGGTATCAGAGCACTGTTGTAAATTTACGTAACAATATCAGAAATTGCTTAAAATTTTAAAGTAAATTTGGAAAATAATGTTTTCGCTTGTTAAATTTATGTTGAATGAACTTCAAAAATTAAAAACTCATAAATTGAATTGAAAATTTATAGATGGATACCCCGAATCTATCTGGCATTCCTGAACTCTCCCAGAGTCAGGATATGATAGCCTTTACATTCGAGCACCTCATCAACTCGGCTACGACCCGAGTAAGCAAAGTGAGACTCGCACGTCATTTTTAGAGTCTTTACTTTCTTGATCCTCTTGAGCAATGTCGGTATATGTGGTTCTGTGGAGGACGATGTATTAATGTCAGTACCAGTCAGCGTCAGAGGCTCAAGCAAAATATTTCCTTAGCCATGATTCTGATAAGGCTAGGGCTTGTTCAGCATGTACAACTCTTTGATCATTCACCCAGGAACTTCAGAATTTCATGCCGAGTTTTTAGGCTTCTTAGCCGCTTTATCCCTAGAAGTAGAATTACAGCACTCCTTTCTATAATGAATCGTGGTACCATGGTATGTCTCCTTCATAGTTTCGCTTCTTTATGCGTATACGATTGAGGCAGTGATTTTGGGAGCCGTGATGCTCTATGTATATATCTCAAACTTTTGAATATGGTTAATAAAATTATCAGAGTAAATCTTGTTTCATGAAGTATGATGAAATAATTATCTGTTTAAAGAATAAATCGCAAAAATTAAATAATCATAAATTTGTTGTCAAAGTTAAGTTGATGAAAATCTCGTTTTGTCAGAATCATGAGGCACACGGGCCGTGCAAGGCAACCAGATCCTCTAACCAATGACGAAGAGTTAGATCCGGATATTCAAAAAGCCCTGCACAAATCATCCCAACCTGGTCCCTTCAAGGGTGAAGGGGAGCAGTTAGGTGAAGTAGTGGAAAAGTGAATTGAGGCTATGGAAGAATACTTTGATGTAATTGGCTACAATGAGAGAAGCAAGATGGCTCTCACTAGGTTAAAGATTGTGGAAACGGCCAGGGTCGCTTGGAGGAATCACTGGGAGACTAACCGTCTCGACCGGAATACCCAGACCTGGACCGATCTTAAAGCTTACCTTAGAAAGAGGTTTTGTCCTCCGGGCTTCCTTGAAACTAAAATGAATGAGTTCTTGGAACTAAAGCAAGATAGCTAGACAATTGAAGAGTACTATCAAGATTTTGCCCTTCTCCTCAAATATTCTCCACAATTGGATGAAGAGCAGCTAATGCCAGGTTCATTTGAGGAATGAACGAGCCATTGGACACCTTAGTCAAGAATGCCAAACCTGTCTCAATGGCCGAAGTAGTAAGAATGGCAAAGGACTTTGCCAAAGCCTTTGTAGTTAAGGTCTCGCCAAAGCCTGCACCCTCTAACTTTAAAAGATTCCAAACCCCGGGAAGTACTTCAAACTTTCCTCCCCCAAAGAGGCAGCAAGGACCAATTCATAATCAGGATACTGGGAGATTCAGAAGTGAAGGAAGACCCTTCCCCCAGAACACTTTCTCAGGAGCCTCACCTATTTCAAGGATTCAGAGGGATGAGCTCAGAAGTGAGAACCGGTGTTTTGGATGTCATGGTTTTGGTCACCGGCTGAAAGACTGCCCGACTCCTGCCATGTCAAGGGGACAGGGAAGTCAAGGATCGAGAGTGCAAAGACTAGCCCCTTCCTACTATTAGTCAAATCAGGGCCCATCTCGTCAAAATCAGGGCAATCCTAGGAGAACTCCAGCTCAGCCATATCTACCTCTGTCCAGAGAGTAGCATCAGAACTCCTTCCCAAAACTGGGGCAACCAAAGAGAAAGTCACAATAGCAGAAGTAGTGGAAGAAGAAAGAGGACAGATTTATGCAACAATTGAAAACCAAGGGCCAAACCGTCAATTCTCCGTCATCCATACTCCTGCTGAGTATCAGGGTAAGCCTTTTAAGCTTTTGATTGATTCAGGCAGTACTCATTCTTTCATTTCCCCTGGGGATGCTTGCGTAAGCTAGTCTTAGATCAAAAATCAGGGAAACCTATGCAAGTTGAATTGGCCAGTGGGAAGATTCTTTTCACTCACCTTGAGACAGATCGTATTCAGTTCAATCTAGATGGGAATTTAATTGACTCTCAGTTCAGAGTTATACCTTTGGGAGTTTTCGATAGGATCCTTGGAATGGATTCGCTCAAAATCAAGCTGACATTCACTGTCATAATAGAACCATTTCCTTCCGTGACCTTCACGGAAATAAAGTTCAAGGAACCAGAATTTCAGGATCCCCAAGTTTGCAATTAGTAAAGGCTTCGAAGTTACTAAAGGACTTAGAAAGAAGCAACTCATTTATGTTGTCAAAATGAATCTAGTAGACTCAAAGTTAAAAGCTAAAGAACCTGAATGGTTAAGTGATTGATGATTTATTCCCAGCAGAGCTAACAGAGATGCCTCCAATTCAGGAAATAGATCATGTGATAGAATTGACCCCCGGAGCTCAGCCAATAGCCCTGCGCACGTATAAAATGCCAGTTCTTGAAGCCATCAAACTCAAAGAACAGCTTAGATAGCTGTTAGAACAAGGGTTTGTAAGACCCAGTGTTTCACCTTGGGGTGCGCCAGTTCTCTTTCAGAAAAAGAAAGATGGAACGCTGACTCTGTGTGGACTACAGAGGTCTCAATCAACTGACAGTTAAGAATAAGTATCCCATCCCCAGAATTGATGAGCTTCTGGACAGGCTAAGTGGAGCCCAGATCTTCACAAAGATAGATCTCAAATCAGGGTATTATCAGATCAAGATTAATGAGCAAGATATCCTGAAGACAGCCCCATCAATACTCGGTATGGGCACGGTATGGGCATTATGAATTCATTGTCATGCCATTTGGATTGACAAATGCCCTAGCTACATTCAATCGCTTAATGCAGGACATTCTCAAAGACTACTTGGATGATTTTGTTCTAGTTTTCTTTGATGATATTCTGATTTACTCAAAGAATGCAACTAACCACCATGAAGCTCATGTCAGAAGAGTTCTTGAGATCCTAAGGAAGCACCAACTCTTTGCAAAAAAGAGCAAATGCACTTTCTCTGCCGACCATGTTGAATACTTGGGCTTTCTGGTATCCAAAGATAGAATTTCTCTAGATTTTGCAAAAGTCCAAGCAGTCATAGATTGGCCTGAACCAAAGACAGTGAAAGAAGTCAGAGGATTCTTGGGATTGACTGGTTGGTATAGAATTTTTATACCAAAGTATGCTCTCATAGCTTCCCCCCTGACTAATCTTCTCAAGAAGAATATCCTGTTTCAATGGTCTGCCAGGTGCCAGAGTGCTTTTGATAAGCTGAAGACCGCTTTGGTAACCAATCCCATTCTGAAGCTGCCAAATTTCTCTCTACCCTTTGAGGTAGTAACTGATGCCAGTGGTTTTGCCCTGGGAGGTGCACTCATGCAGGAAGGTCATGCAGTGGCCTATGAATCTCAAAAAATCAGAACGCATGAGAGAAATTATGCTGTCCATGACCTGGAACTGCTTTCAGTAGTATATGCCCTGAAGTTGTGGAGACATTTCCTACTAGGTCAAAGATTCACTTTAATGACAGATCATCAGAGCTTAAAGTGGATCTTCACTCAAAAGGATCTCAACATGCGCCAAAGAAGGTGGATGTAGACCCTGCAGGAATTTGATTTTGAAATCAAGTACCACCCATGCAAAGAAAATGTGGTAGCAAATCCCCTCAGCAGAAAAGCCTCCTTGCTTGCAATTACTGTAGTGTCAAATCCTTTGATTATTGAAGCAAGAGAGAAGATCATGCAGGATAGATTCTTTGGCCCTATTGCTACCCTACTTATGTAGGAAAGAAAAACTCCACAGGAGTTGAACCGAGCTCAAGGGTACAGCCTAGATGATGGAATTATGTATTATAATCGCAGGCTATGCATTCCCAATGATGAGGGAACTAAAGGTCAAATTTTGAATGAAGCCCATGACAGCCTTATTTTTGCAGGACATCCAGGTTTCATCAAAACCTACGTCTGTGAAGAAAAGCTTCTTTTGGCCTGGTCTAAAAAAGGATGTGCTTAATCATGTACGTCAATGTCTAACCTGTCAGAAAGTCAAGGCCAAGAGAGTAAAAATGCGTGGGAAGTTACATCCATTAGACATCCCCCAGATGAAGTGGGAATGTATCAGTATGGATTTTATTACTGGATTACCTTCAGTGCAATCAGGTTACAACTCCATCTTCATGGTAGTTGTGATAGACTAACCAAAGTTGCCCATCTGATTCCAGTAAAAGAAACCTACACTGCAGTGGATGTGGCCAGAGTGTTCCTCAAGGAAATCTTCAGATTGCATGGCCTAACCAAAAGAATAGTAAGTGATCGAGACCCCAAATTCACGTCAAGATTCAGGACTGCATTTTTCGAAGCAGTAGGAACTTTCTTGGATCTGCACAACTTACCACCCTGAGACCGATGGTCAAACAGAAAGGGTAAACAAAGTAATCAAAGATATACTTTGGTCATGCTGTGAACAGGGAACCCAAGAAGTGGCTAAGTTATCTGCACCTAGTCGAGTTCACCTACAATGCTTCTTATCACCGAAGTATTGGGATGAGCCCTTTCAAAGCTCTGTATGGACAAGATTGCTTAACTCCGTTAACTTGGTCCGACCCATTGATTAGGGTCGAGATGTCCAGACAGATGCTTGACGACATGGAGTAGCAGATGAAGTCAATTCGTAAAGATATAAAAGCTACGCAGGATAGACAGAAGCAGTATGCAGATAAGATGAGGACAGACAGAAAATTCGAAGAATCAGATATGGTCTTCATTTGAGTACGCCCTAAAAGAAGTTCTCTATCTCTTGGGAAGTACAAGAAGTTATCCCCCAGATAAAGTGGACCATATGTGATTACAAAGAAAGTAGGTGACTTAGCCTACGAGCTTCTTCTGCCTCCTCATCTCAAAGTACATAATGTATTTCATGTCAGCCTTCTTAAAAAGTATATATCAAGCCCGAATCATGTGCTTGATGATGAAATCTTAACTTCTTCAACCCAAGGGCAGATGGAACTCCAACCTGAAGAAATCCTTGATGTTCAAGAAAAGGTTCTCAGGAATAGAATTCTGAGAGAATTATTGGTTAAATGGAAGTTCTATCCTTTTGAAGATGCCACCTGGGAGAAAGAAGCCGAACTGTTAATTACGAGATTACCTCCAGTTTGCGAGATGAGGACATCTCACGTTTTTCAAGTGGGAGAGAATGTAAGATTCCTCCCTAGCCTCTCAAGATGTCCCGTATCTTCCCCTGTAATCAAATCCCTCTTTAGAAATATAAAAGATCTTGTTTCTACCTGTTTTATCCTAGAGAGAGAAAATATTCTAGAGAGAGGTTATTCAGATTTTAGATATTTTTGGATGAAAAAATATCTCATCTTATTAAAATAAATTCCCCCGAAACAGAAGTTCAAAAAGATTTTCAGAAGGTGCATTAGAAATCGATTATAATCTGTTCAAAAGGCCTTATCCTAGGGGTCCAGATTTTCTGAAAATTTTAAATTAAGGTTCTGAGGGAATCAGATTCATCCAAATGTATGGAGGAGATAAATAGAAGAAATAAAGAAAATCCTCCCAAAAATGAGTAAATACTCACATAAGATGAAGAGTGGACTAAAGACCAAAGGAAATACTAAAAAAATGAATTTTTTGACACCTCAGAGTGGGGATTCCCCCTCATGAAGGAGGCGCCTATTTCATATGTGTGGTGGAGTTTTAAATTATCAAATATTGAGATGTTTCATCTCTCCTCTCTCCTAATTCAAGTCTAGTTCCAAAAAGTAAGCTAAACTGACCCAAAAATGGTCAAAAATTGACCAAACTGATCTGAAAAATTCTAAAATCAGTTTGCTTGGTTAGAAGCTCACCTTTTCCTATAAATAGAAGCCTCCCCCTTTGTTGAAGCTTAATAGTGTTTTATGCACTGTTACTCTACTCTTCCCCTAGAGCCAAAAACTGTGAATTTATTAATAATTCATTAGTTTTTGACCATTCCCTCTTCTAAAGAATTGGTGGCCACTCTTGTTGCAGACAAGAGTAGATCCCTCAAACCATCAAGCCAAAAGAAAGCTCTCAGAAATTCATGTAAGTTAGAAATCCTACTTTTTCTTTATTCTTTTAATGGTTTTTTAAATTTTGTTATCTTTAAAATGACAAAATGATGCCATGCCTTGTTGGAAAGGCTTTCCCCCTCTCTTCCTTCTTAAATTCAGCCCTTCTTTATCCTAGATAAGTAATCAAATTGTTAGAATTAAACTTTTCATATTGTTTCTCTTTTAAAAGTGAAATTTGATTAGTTTAGAATGCTTTAAACCATTTGGGGATAATTTTTAAGTAATTTAAGGATAGGAAAAATTAAAAAATGGTCAGCCATACAAAGGAGGTTATGGTAAAATTTTCTTAAATTTTGTGAAATAAGTTTTATCTTTTATTATTCAAAATGAGTAATCCCCACCAATTGTGTATTCTAAAAGTGTTATTTTCATTCTAGGTATAGAAAAATGCATAGTATAAATATTTTTATTATAAAAGTGTTATTTTTATTAGAATTAAATTCTATGCATAGAAAGATGCATATTGGTTATTTTTTTAATTATAAAAGGGTGATTTTCATTAGATTTAAATTCTATGCATAGAAAGATGCATATTGGTTATTTTTAAATATAAAAGAGTGATTTTATTTAGATATAAATTCTATGCATAGAAAGATGCATATTGGTTATTTTTTTAAAAGAGTGTTTTTCATTAAAATTAAATTCTAGGCATAGAAAGATGCATATTGGTTATTTTTTTATTATAAAAGAGTGATTTTCATTAAAATTAAATTCTATGCATAGAAAGATGCATATTGGTTATTTTTTTATTATAAAAGAGTGACTTTCATTAGATTTAAACTCTATGCATAGAAAGATACATATTGGTTATTTTTTATTATAAAAGAGTGATTTTTATTAAAATTAAATTCTATGCATAGAAAGATGCATATTGATTATTTTTTTATTATAAAAGAGTGATTTTCATTAAAATTAAATTCTATGTATAGAAAGATGCATATTGGTTATTTTTTTATTATAAAAGAGTGATTTTCATTAGATTTAAATTCTATGCATAGAAAGATGCATATTGGTTTTTTATTATTATTATAAAAGAGTGATTTTCATTAGATTTAAATTCTATGCATACAAAGATGCATATTGGGTGGGAGGGTTTTGTGCTTATATTTGTGCAGTATTCCAAAACACATTAGGAGTAGGAATAGAAGGTGAACCAAAAGAGAAAACAATGTTGCCTCGTTGTACACCAGTAATCTGGGAGCTTACTCTACTCCTAGACCCTCCTCTATTCAGGTTCACATTACTCCTGAGATTGAGGGTAGTTGTTGGTATCATATGCTGAACCTATGCTGCAGAAGAAGACACCCAGGTAGTGTTAGGCACATAAGCTCTCCAAGGTACACATGAAACTATCACGGTCTTTGGCTAAGTTGATGACAATGGATCTCCGAACGACCAAGGTGGTACTTGTTCTTCCCGAGAGAATGTCCCAGACCAAAGTCCAGACTGTCGGCTAGACTGCGCAACAGGGCTCTCTAGGTAAGGCTGGATATTGGGGTCCAGTAATAGCACACTGGCTGTAGGCATGTATCCCCCTCTAGAAGCAAAGTTTGATAAGCTCGGGAGGAAGGTTGAGATGCCAAAGTGTAGATGATCAGTAGGTGTAGATAAGCTACTCGTCTCCCAATGTAAGACCTCGAATGGGACTCTCTAATGAGTAAGAGGTCCCATCCCCCGTGTGGTCCATATCTGAGAAAGGAGAATCATGTGACAAAGGTTGGCCCTTCGGAAAGATGGGTAGATTGTGAGACCCCTCTGCCTCCGCGCACCAGATTCTCGGTTGCTAGCAGCAGCGGAAGTAGCTTCCTCTTGCACGGGGCATGGTTTCCCACTCGGGGCCTCGCCCTCGAATGTCCGGACACGAGACTAATCTAGTGGTCATTCCGAAAACAAAACCGGAAAATTTCCCTCGTCTCCCAATGTAAAACCTCGAATGGGACTCTCTAATGTGAGTAAGAGGTCCCATCCTCCGTGTGGTCCATATCTGAGTAAGGAGAATCAATATCTGGTGTGACAAAGGTTGGCCCTTCGGAATGAGGGGTAGATTGTGAGACCCCTCTGTCTCCGCGCACCGGATTCCCAGTTGCTAGCAGCAGCGGAAGTAGCTTCCTCTTGCACGGGGCATGGTTTCCCACTCGGGGCCTCGCCCTCGAATGTCCGGACACGAGACTAATCTAGTGGTCATTCCGAAACCAAAACCGGGAAAATTTCCCTTGCTCGAAAAATGGGGACGATTCCACCTTTTTGATTTTCTTAACGAATTTTCTAACGGGGTCAAGAGACTAAACTATCCTTCAAAACTATCACTAACTTAATTTGAAGAAATCAACGCTCTTTTCCTAATCAAAGTCAGGCATAGCCATTGATCTAATCATTTGAGAAAATCAACGCTTTTTTCCTAACCGAAGTCAAGCACAGCCATTGATCTACTCATTTAAGAAATTCTTTAGGTTTTTATTTAACTACTCCAATTCTAAGCGTATTCCTATTATTTCAATTTAATTATTAAAACTCCACTGATTCCAGCCTAACCCCATCCGGCCCATGGGTTAGCCACCACCCAACCATTGGAATCGGTAGAACCAAAGAATTACTCACCCACCCATAATTGAATGCCTTTCTTATCTTTTGCTTTCCAATACAGATACGCACACACTCCTCTTTTAAACTTTAACTTATAAAATAATCCATTGACAAACAGTTATTGGTTACAAATGTCATAACTTCAAAATTCCATCCAGTCCCTTGTTTCTCAAAAAACAGTATCACTCTGGACTCTCCGTTGAGACCAACTGGTCAGCAACAACGAGATCCAGTAATAGATTACAATAATCATTTCATCCATCATACATATCTTCCACGACATACGCATGGGTGTCTTAGGCACCGCGAGCCCGTGCATCGCCTGGTCAACACCCTCCAGGATCCCTCTTAGGTATCCTGGCACTTCACTTAGGGACCGATTCGTCAGCCCTCGTCCATCATACCGAAAGCGCACCATTTTTTAACCATATCGAGGTTGGTCAAGACCTGGGCAGGCTTTGCCACGTGAGCTGTCCTTTGAATACTCCCCGCCAGCTGTTGCAAAACTGAACTTCCCTTAGAAAGATATATACCAAATGCTCCCTCCAGCATTCTGCGTAAGACAGTCCTTTAAGAAAATAGGGTTTCTATGCAAGTTTTCAGTTTGATTTTCTTTTGAATACAAGGAGTATTTCTTAAATCAGTATCCCCAAAACTTCTTGATTGGCATTTTGAATTTCATACCAGAATTCCTCGAATTCTATAACGTTGATCCATAGATCAATTCGAAGGGTCTCAAACTTAGTTTCAGATTTGGTGGAAGTTTTGAGTATATTTTTCTAAACTGGTCACACCTTCTTTCTATTAAGAGACTAAGGTTAAGTAGAAGGGTGAGAGAAGGGTGTGAGTGTGAATGGACTTGAGGTCCACTTGCTCACCTATTTAAAGGTGAGGCCATGAGGCATTTTGTATGTGAGCAAGGCCCAGTTGTATGTATAAGCAACTTAATAAGCAAGATATTATTCTTGTACTTTTTGAGTTGCTTATATATACAACTAGGCCTTGCTCACATACAAAATGCCTCATGGCCTCACCTTTAAATAGGTGAGCAAGTGGACCTCAAGTCCATTCACACTCACACCCTTCTCTCACCCTTCTACTTAACCTTAGTCTCTTAATACAAATTGGCCTAGATCTTTTCAGTGGCAAACCACTGGTCAAGTCACTCAAGGTCCACCCCCTAGTCAGTATCCTTTGCCACCCTAGAAGGGGTGTTTGATTAGTCTTCTCTTACACTAGATCCTAACCTCTTGGCCAATGTCGCTTAGGCCACATCTGAGTTAGTGGACTGTGGCCACTCTTCCAAAAGGAAGAAGAAACATTAGACTAGACGAGGTAGTAAGCGTATGGAAGCTTTTTCCCTCATTCGAATCTATAAGTTACCTGATGATCAAACTATACCAATCATCGTCGAGACGAAGCCCACCAAACTCTTCCATGTGGCCATCCGGTCACTTGGATAGTTGATAGTGGACCTACACACCATATGGCACGCAATGCCGACATTTTCATCTCTCAGCATCCCACTAAGGATGAAGTTTGATGTGGAAACAATACCCTGATGTCAATCAAATCTATTTGTGCCACCACCACAGGCCCCAACCAGGCAACCTTGGACAATGTTTATCTTGTTCCTAATTTGGGCCTTAACTTACTTTATGTATCCCATTTGACCCAAGTCAATCATGGAATTTACTTCAACAAGCAAGTTGTCGAGGTGATTGATGAGACTACGAGTCTCATTGTTGACCAAGGTTAAGCTTAGAAGGATGGCTTATACTAGATGTCTACTTTTTTATCTAAGCCATCTTTCGAGGGTTTTGAGTTTCATCAGGTTTGTGCCTATGCGACCAGAGCTTCTTCGAATTCGTAACAACTATGGCACTATCGCTATGGTCACCTACCCTACGACACGCTCTATGAGTTGTCAAGGGACCTGTTGGTTGAAGGCATACCCCACCTTAAACTAACCAAGGATGTCTTCCAGCCATGTCAAATGAGTAAGCAACTTCATACACTATTCCCACATCATGCCACTCATTGTGCTCAAGGTATCCTCCAGTTGCTTTACTCCGATTTGAGTGGGCAATCCCCAACCCACTCATTAGGAAACCTTTGGACATCTTTTGGGCCTTGTAAGGATTCCTAATTTTTAGGGATTAAGGCTAATTTTGTGCTTTCTTAAGGAGACAAGGTCAATAAAGAGGCCTATTTGAAGCCTATAATTTGAGCTTTCTAGCCCATAACTCCCCTACAAAAATAGGGTCTAAAGTTGTCATTCTCTCTCCTCTTCTCTTTCTAGCAAGCTCGTAACTAAGGGGTAGCCCAAAACAATCAATTTTTCTCCCATTTTGCAAATTTTATACTTTGAAACTAATCGCAGACCCATATATATGTAAAAAATTCAATTTTTAACCTTGATTTTTCCCTAAAACCCAATCTCATCATCGAATGCCTCCATGTTTTTCTTCTTTATTTAATGCCTCCACTTCCCCACCAAATCAACCAAATCAATGTGTGGAAAGTGTCAAGATCATCTCTTGTCACTTTCCACATCATCAATCTTGCAACTAAGTGGGGGCCAAAAATAGTGAATTTTTTTTCTCATTTTTGAACTTTTTTGCTTTAAAAGTTATCCCAAACCCATACATGTATCAAAAAATCATTTTTCAACCTCTTTTTCTTCCCAAAATTGAACCAACTCTCTCTCTCTCTCTCTCTCTCTCTCTCTCTCTCTCTCTCTCTACTCATCTCTTTACGGTGAGCTTGGCCTGCATAGACTCACTCTATCTCTGTCTCTACAATCCCCTCATCTACTCTCAACTCTCCCTTTCTCTCTCTACTGTGAGCTAATGGCCTACAAAAACACACTCTCTCTCTCTCTCTCTCTCTCTCTCTCTCTCTCTCTCTCTCTCTCTCTCTCTCTCTCTAAGATCTCACTGCCCCCGGATTCCCGGATGGTAGCAGCGGAAGTAGC
Organism: Cibotium barometz; assembly: GCF_041138505.1. NCBI lineage: Eukaryota > Viridiplantae > Streptophyta > Polypodiopsida > Cyatheales > Cibotiaceae > Cibotium > Cibotium barometz. The sequence goes on along the minus strand of NC_141065.1, from coordinate 9,938,957 downwards.
TTCCTCTTGTGCGGGGCACGGTTTCTCACTCGGGGCCTCGCCCTTGAATGTCCAGGCACGAGCCTAAGCTGGTGGTCATTCTGAAAACCGAAACTGAGAAAATTTTCCATGCCCGAAAAATGGGGACGATTCCACCATTTTTATTTTCTTAACGAATTTTTCTAACGAGGTCAAGATACTGAACTAACCTTCATCTGTGATGAAACCAGATAAAAGGGAAACTATTACAGACTTAACTTGAATGAATCAACGTTGTTTTCCTAATTGAATCATGCACAGCCGTTGATCTATTCATTAGAGAAGTCTTCAGGCTTTTATTTAACTACTCGAGTTCTAAGCGTATTCCTATTAATCAATTTTATTATTAAAACTCTATAGATTCCAGCCTAACCCCATCCGGCCCATGGGTTAGCCACCGCCCAACCACTGGAATTGGTAGAACCAGACAAGTACTCACCCACCCATAATTGAATGCCTTTCTTAACTTTTACTTTAGAATATAGATACGCATACACTCCTCTTTAAACTTTAACTTATAAAACAATCCATTGACAAATAATTATTGGTTACAGATGTCATAACTCAAAATTTCCATTCAATCCTTGTTTCTCACAAAACAGTATCACTCTAGACTTTCCATTGAGACTAGCAAGTCAGCAACAACGAGATCCAGTAAACAGATTACAATAATTTTCTCGTCATCATACATATATATATCTTCCACGACATGCGCATGGGTGTCCTAAGCACCGCGAGCCTGTGCATCGCTTGGTCAGAACCCTCCACGATCCTCCTTAGGTGTCTTGGCACTTCACTTAGGGACTGCTTCGTCGGCCCTAGCCCATCGTACCGAAAGCACACCATTTTTCACCATACCCAGACCTGGGCAGGTTTTTGCCGCATGAGCCGTCCTTTGAACACTCCCTGCCAGCTGTTGTCGCTTTTAGATGGTCACCCTTCTACTTAACCTTAGTCTCTTAATACTTTAAATAGGTGAGCAAGTGGACCTCACGTCCATTCACACTCACACCCTTCTCTCACCCTTCTACTTAACCTTAGTCTCTTAATACTTTCCTCGAAACTAACAAAAGAGTTTGGTCTTGGTCATAGTTTGATTCAAGGTTCAAGTCGGATAAGATTTTTCTTTCTCGAAAAGGTTTGATAATTTAGTTACTATTTTACTGAATTTCTTTCTTTGAATATTCACTTAACTGATTTCTAAATTAGTATGAGTTCTAATGAAGAATAAAATTAATCATTTATCTGAATATTTCGATCTCGATAGATTTCTTGAATTTTCTTTTTACAATCCGTGTGAATATAAAACGATAGAAATTTCTCTCTTAGACTATTTAATTATTCATTTATCAAATACTCATAGAATTTAGACATAGAATTTAAGAGAATTCTAATTTTGATATAAAAATTCTTTATGCATCTGTTTATGCATAAAAATCAACTTCAATGGGAATAACACTTTTAAAAAAAAATCCTTTTATACATCTATTTATGCATAAATAATCATTTTAATAGGAATAACACTTTTTAAAATAAAGAGAATTTCTTTATGCATCTTTTTATGCATAGAAATCAAATTTAATAAGAATAACACTTTTATAATAAAAAATATCCTTTATGCATCTTTCTATACATAAAAATCAATTTTAATAAGAATAACACTTTTGTAATAAAAAAATTTCCTTTATGCATCTTTCTATGCATAAAAATCAAATTTAATAAGAATGACACTTTTATTAAAAAAAATCCTCATGCATCTTTCTATGCATAAAAATCAATTTCAATAAGAATAACACTTTTATAATAATAAAAATTCCTTTATGCATCTTTCTATGCATAAAAATCAAATTTAAACAGAATAGCACTTTTATAATTTAAAAAAATCAAGTATGCATCTTTCTATGCATAGAAATTAATTTTAATAAGAATAACACTTTTATAATAATTTGTTTTTCCATTATGCATCTTTCTATGCATAGAAATTAAATTTAAAAAGAATAACACTTTTATAATTAAAAGAATTCCTTTATGCATCTTTCTATGCATAAAAATCAATTTTAATAAGAATAACACTTTTGTGACAAAAAAATACCTTTATGCATCTTTCTATGCATAAAAATTAAATTTAATAAGAATAACACTTTTATAATAAAAAAATTTCCATTATGCATCTTTCTATGCATAGAAATCAATTTTAATAATTAATACTTAGTGATATCCATGCATATTCATAGGTGAATATGTACATGGAGTAATTAGAATATTTCTTTTAGATGCAAAATGGTGGGAATTACTCTTTTGGAATAACATAAAAATAACTTTCTTTTTCACAAAATTCTAAAAAATTTTGCCATAACCTCCTTTGTATGGCTGACCATTTATCATTTTTATCATTCTTTATTTAACTGAAATTAACCCAAATTAGATATATAGAACTCTAATCTACATAATTTTCTAAATTCAAAAGAGTAAACAATAAGAAGAGTTTAATTAATCCCTTAGTTAATCTTTCTAGGATTGAGAAAGGTTGGAATGTAAAGAAGAGAAGGGGGTGGCCTTTTTATCAAAGGCATAGCATTTGAATTTAATTCAAACATTTACAAAACATAAAATTTAAGAAAACCATAGATTTTTCATTAAACAAGTCAGAAAATTAGCTTACATGGAGCTTGTAAGCTCTCCTTTGGCTTGAGGGATTGAGGGTTCTACTCTTGTTTGAAGCAAGAGCGGCCACCAATTCACTTTGGAGAGGATTAGGGCAAAAACAATTGAATTATTAAAAAATTCAATGTAGATGGCTCAGAACAAGAGTAGAGTAACAGTGCATAAACACCATTAAGCTTTTACAAAGGGGGAGGCTTCTATTTATAAGAAAAAGTGAGCCTAAAACCAAGCAAACTGATTCTAGAATTTTCTAGATCAGTTTGGTCAATTTTTGACCATTTTTAGGTCAGTTCAGCTTACTTTTTGGATCTAGTTTTGAAATAGGAGAGAGGAGAGATGAAAATATCTCATTTTATTGATTAATAATTGGGGGTAGTGATGAGAAAAAGGTGCCTACTTTACGAGGGAAGATCCCCACTCTAAGAGGTGTCAAAATTCAATTTTTTAATTCTTTTCTTTGGTCCTTAGTCCACTCTTCATCTTATGTGAGCATTAACTCATTTTTTTTTGGGGGGGTTCTTTTATTCTTCAATTTATCTCCTCCCTACATTTGGATTAATCTTATTGGTCATAGGAACCTTAATCTAAAATATTCAAAAAATCTTGACCCTTAGGTTAAGGTCTTTTGTGTACATTAGAATTTATTTCTAATGCACCCTAGGAATTTCTTTTTAAACTTCTGTTTTGAAAAAATTTATTTTAATAAGAAGGGATATTTTTCTATCCAAAGATATCTAAAAACTAAATTTTCTCTCTCTAGAATATTTTCTCTCTCTAGGCCAAAACAAGTAGAAACAAGATCTTTTATTATTCCGAAAAGGGGATTGATTACAGGGGAAGAAACTGGACATCTTAAGGGGCTGGGGAGGAATCTTACATCCTCTCCCACTTGAAAAACGCGAGATGTCCTCATCTCGCAAACTGGGGGTAATCCCGTATCAGTTCGGCTTCTTTCTCCCAGGTGGCGTCTTCAAAAGGATAGAACTTCCATTTGACTAATAATTCTCTCACAATTCTATTCCTAAGAACCTTCTCTCGAACATCAAGGATTTCTTCAGGTTGGAGTTCCATCTGCCCTTGGGTTGAAGAAGTTAAGAGTTCATCATTAAGCACATGATTCGGGCCGGTACATACTTCTGAAGTAGGCTGACATGCAATACATTATGTACTTTGAGATGAGGAGGCATAAGAAGTTCATAGGCTAAGTCACCTACTTTCTTTGTAATCAAATATGGCCCATAGTATCTGGGGGATAACTTCTTGTACTTCCTAAGAGATAGAGAACTTATTTTGGGGCGCACTCGAATGAAGACCATATCTGCTTCTTTGTTTCTGCCTGACCTCTTCCTATCTACATACTACTTCTGTCTATCCTGGGTAGCTTTTATATCCTTACGGATTGACTGCATCTACTGCTCCAAGTCGTCAAGCATCTGTCTGAACATCTCGACCCTAATCAATGGGTCGGACCAAGTTAATGGTGTTAGGCAGTCTTGTCCATATAGAGCTTTGAAAGGGCTCATCTCGATACTTCGGTGATAAGAAGCATTGTAGGCGAATTCGACTAGGTGCAGATAGCTTAGCCACTTCTTGGGTTCCCTGCCACCACAGCTTGATCGAAGTATATCTTTGATTACTTGGTTCACCCTTTCTGTTTAACCATCGGTCTCGGGGTGGTAAGCTGTGCTGAGATCTAAGAAAGTTCCTACTGCTTCGAAGAATGCAGTCCAAAATCTTGACGTGAATTTGGGATCTCGATCACTTACTATTCTCCTTTGAGAAACACTCTGGCCACATCCACTGCAGTGTAGGTTTCTTTTACTGGAATCATATGGGCAACTTTGGTTAGTATGTCAACTACCACGAAGATGGAGTTGTAACCTGATTACAGTGAAGGTAGTCCAGTAATAAAATCCATACTGATACATTCCCACTTCATCTGGGGGATGTCTAATGGATGTAACTTACCAGGCATTTTTACTCTCTCAGCTTTGACTTTCTCACATATCAGGCATTGACGTACATGATTAAGTACATCCTTTTTTAGTCCAAGCCAAAAGAAGCTTTTCTTTACAGACATGTAGGTCTTGATGAAACCTGGATGTCCTGCTATAAGGCTATCATGGGCTTCATTCAGAATTTGATCCTTCATTTCCTCATCATTGGGAATGCATAGCTTGCTATTATAATACATAATTTCTTCATCCAGGCTGTACCCTTGAACTCGATTCAACTCTTGAGGATTTTTGCTTTCCTGCATAAGTAGGGTAGCCATAGGGCTAAAGAATCTATCCTACATGATCTTCTCTTTTGCTTCATTAATTAATGGATTTGACACCACTGAGATTGCAAGCAAGGAGGCTTTTTTGCTGAGGGCATCTGCTGCTACCACATTTTCTTTGCTTGGGCAGTACTTGATTTCAAAATCAAATTCCTGCAGGGTCTACATCCACCTTCTTTGGCACATGTTGAGATCCTTCTGAGTGAAGATCCACTTCCAAGTCATGGACATCATAATTTCTCTCATGCGTTCTGAGTTTTCGGGATTCATAGGCCACTCTATGACCTTCCTTCATGAGCGCACCTCCCAGGGCAAAACCACTGGCATCAGTTACTACCTCAAAGGGTAGAGAGAAATTTGGCAACTTCAGAACGGGATTGGTTGTCAAGGCGGTCTTGAGCTTATCAAAAGTGCTTTGACACCTGGCAGACCATTGAAATGGGGTATTCTTCTTGAGAAGATTAGTTAGGAGGGAAGCTATGAGAGCATAATTAGGTACAAAAATTCTATACCAACCAGTTAATCCCAAGAATCCCCTGACTTCTTTCATTGTCTTTGGTTCAAGCCAATCTATGACTGCTTCGACTTTTGTAAAATTTGGAGAAATTTTGTCTTTGGATACCAGAAAGCCCAAGTATTCAACATGGTTGACAGAGAAAGTGCATTTACTCTTTTTTGTAAAGAGTTGGTGCTTCCTTAGAATCTCAAGAACTTTACGGACGTGAGCTTTATGGTCAGCTGCATTCTTTGAGTAAATATGAATATCATCAAAGAAAACAAGAACAAAATCATCCAAGTATTCTCTGAGAATGTCCTGCATTAGGTGATTGAATGTAGCTGGGGAAATTGTCAATCCAAACGGCATGACAGTAAATTCATAGTGCCCATAGCGAGTATTGATGACTGTCTTCGGGATATCTTGATCATTAATATCCTGATCTGGTAATACCTTGATTTGAGATCTATCTTTGTGAAGATCTGGGCTCCATTTAGCCTATCCAAAAGCTCATCAATTCTGGGAATAGAATACTTATTCTTAAGCTGTCGCGCTGATTGAGACCTCTGTAATCCACACAGAGTCTTAACGTTCCATCCTTCTTTTTCTGAAAGAGAACTGGCGCTCCCCAAGGTGAAACACTGGGTATTACAAACCCTTGTTCTAATAGCTGCCTAAGCTGTTCCTTGAGTTCAATGGCTTCAGGGACTGGCATTTTGTACGTGCGCTGGGCTACTGGGCTGAGCTCCGGGGGCCAATTCTATCTCATGATCCACTTCCCGAATCGGAGGCGTCTCGGTTAGCTCTGCTAGGAATAAATCATCATACTTACTTAACCATTCTGGTATTTAACTTTGTGTCTACTGGATTCATTTTGACAACATAAATGAGCTGCTTCTTTCTAAGTCCTTTCAGTAACCTAGAAGCTTTTACTAATTGCAGATCTGGGGATCTCGAAATTCCAGTTCCTTGAACTTTGTTCTCCTGAAGGTCACGAAAGGAAATGGTTCCATTTTGTGACAGTGAATGTCAGCTTGATTTTTGTGGAGCCAATCCATTCTAAGGATTCCGTCGAAAACTCCCGAAGGTAAGACTCTGAACTGACAATCAGTTACATTCCCATCTAGATTAAACTGAATACGATCTATCTCATGGTGGTGAGTGAAAAGAATCTTACCATTGGCCAATTCAACTTGCATAGGTTTCCCTGATTTCTGTTCTAAGACTAGCTTACGCAAGCATCGCGGGGAAATAAATAAAAGAGTACTGCCTGAATTAATCAAAAGCTTGAATGGCTTACCCTTATACTCAGCTGGAGTATGGATGACAGAGAATTGATGATTTGGCCCTTGGTTTTCAATCGTGGCATAAATCTAACCTCTTTCCTTTTCCACTACTTCTGCTATCGTAACTACTCTGGCTGCTGCAGATTGGGGCAGAACTCTTTCTCTTTGGATACCCCAATTTTGGGAGAGAGTTCTGAGATTACTCTGAACAGACGTAGATGGTTGAGCTGGAGTCCTCTTGGGATTGCCCTGATTTTGGCGAGACGAACCCTGATTTGACTAATACAAAGGGGCTAGACTCTGCACTCTGGGTCCTTGACTTCCTTGTCCTCTTGACATGGTAGGAGTCGGGCAATCTTTAAGCTGGTGACCGAAACCTTGACACCCAAAACACCTGTTCTCACTTCTAAGCTCATCCCTCTGAATCCTTGAAAAAGGTGGGGCTCCTGTGAGAAAGTGTTCTGAGGGAAGGGTCTTCCTTCACTTCTGAGTTTCCCAGCATCTTGATTCTGATTAGGGCCTTGCTGCCTCTTTGGGGATAGAAAGTTTGAAGCACTTCCCGGGGTTTGGAACCTTTTTAAAGTTTGAGGGTACAGACTTCGACGGGACCTTAATAACAAATGCTTTGGCAAAGTCCTTTGCCATTCTAACAGCTTCTGCCATTGAGACTGGTTTGGCATTTTTCACTAAAGTGTCCAATGGCTCGTTCATCCCTCGAATGAATCTGGCCACCATCAGCTGCTCTTCATCCAAAAGTGGAGAATATTTGAGGAGAAGGGCAAATGCCTGATGGTATTCTTCAATCGTCCGGCTGTCGTGCTTCAGTTCCAAGAACTCATTCATTTTGGTTTCTAGGAAGCCCGGAGGATAAAACCTCTTCCTAAGGTAAGCCTTAAGATCTGACTAGGTCTAGGTATTTTGGTCAAGACGGTTTGTATCACAATGGTTCCTCCATGCGACCCTGACCGTTTCCACAATTTTCAATTTGGCAAGAGCCATCTTGCTCCTCTCGTTCTAACCGGCTACATCAAAATACTCTTCCATTGCCTCGATCCATTTTTTCCACTACTTCTCCTAATTGTTTCCCTTCATCCTTGAAGGGACTAGGTTGGGATCGGTGTAGGGCTTTACGAACGTCCGGATCATTTTTTTCATCAATGGAAAGAGGATCCGACTGCCTACCACGAGCCGCGCGCCTCATGATTCTGACAAAACGATATTTTTGTCAATTTAACGTTGTCATCAGATTTATGACTATTTAATTTTTGAGATTTATTTCTTAAACAAATAAATATTCCATCATAATTCTTGAAAACAAGATTCACTTTGATAATTTTGTTAACCAATATTCACAACCACGAAAACAATTTGGAATCTTTTGCAAAACATTATCAAAAGTTTTTGATATATACATAGAGCGTCTCGGCTCCAAAAGTCATACGCATAAAAAGGCGATACTGCAATGGAGACATGCTATGATATACACGATTCATCACTGATAATGGTGCTGTAATTCTTCTCCTAGGAATAAAGCGGCTAAGAAGTCTAAAAATACGGTAAGAAATTCTAAAATTTCGGGGTGAGTGATTATAGAGTTATACATTATGAACAACTCCTAGCCTTAACAAGATCATGGCTAGTGAGATATTCTGTCAAAGTCTCTGTTGTTGATTGGTATTGACGCGAATACTTTGCCCTCCAGAGAGCCACATATGCTGACGTCGCTCTATTGGATCGAGAAAGTATAGATCCTCAAAGTGACGAGCGAGTCTCACTCTGCCTTCTCGGGTTGTAGCGGAGTTGATGAGATTTTCGAAGGCAAAGGTGATCATATCGAGACTCTGGGAGAGTCCAAGAATGCTAGACAGATTTGGGGTATCCATCTAAAAATCCAGTTCAATTTATGAGTTTTCAATTTATGTTCATTTCAACATAATCTTAACAAGTGAAAACATTATTTCCCAGATTTATTTTAAAATTTTAGGCAATTTCTACTGCAGTTTTGTAGGTTTACAATAGCGCTCTGATACAAATGTGAGACCCCTCTACCCCCTCCGCGTAGCAATAGCAAAAGTAGCTTCCTCTTGCGCAAGGCAGGGTTTCCCACTCGAGGGCTCGCCCTCGAATGTTTGGACACGAGACTATTCTAGTGGTCATTCCGAAACCGAAACCGGGAAAATTTTCCTTGCCCGAAAAATGGGGACGATTCCACCTTTTTGATTTTCTTAACGAATTTTCTAATGGGGTCAAGAGACTAAACTATCCTTCACTTGATTAAACCAGATAGAAGGAAAACTATCACTAACTTAATTTGAAGAAATCAACGCTCTTTTCCTAATCGAAGTCAGGCATAGCCTTTGATCTAATCATTTGAGAAAATCAACGCTTTTTTCCTAACCGAAGTCAGAACCGAAGTCAGGCACAGCCATTGATCTACTCATTTGAGAAATTCTTTAGCTTTTTATTTAACTACTCCAATTCTAAGCGTATTCCTATTATTTCAATTTAATTATTAAAACTCCACTGATTCCAGCCTAACCCCATCCGGCCCATGGGTTAGCCACCACCCAACCACTGGAATCGGTAGAACCAAACAATTACTCACCCACCCATAATTGAATGCCTTTCTTATCTTTTGCTTTCCAATACAGATACGCACACACTCCTCTTCAAAACTTTAACTTATAAAATAATCCATTGACAAACAGTTATTGGTTACAGATGTCATAACTCAAAAATTCCATCCAGTCCCTTGTTTCTCAAAAAATAGTATCACTCTGGACTCTCCGTTGAGACCAACTGGTCAGTAAACAACGAGATCCATGTAATAGATTACAATAATCATTTCATCCATCATACATATCTTCCACGACATGCGCATGGGTGTCCTAGGCACCGCGAGATCCAGTCCCTTGTTTCTCAAAAAACAGTATCACTCTGGACTCTCTGTTGAGACCAACTAGTCCAGCAACGAGATCCAGTAATAGATTACAATAATCATTTCATCCATCATACATATCTTCCACGACATATGCATGGGTGTCCTAGGCACCGCGAGCCTGTGCATCGCCTGGTCAACACTCTCCAGGATCCTCCTTAGGTTTCCTGGCACTTCATTCAGGGACCGCTTCGTCAGCCCTCGCCCATCATACCGGAAGCGCACCATTTTTCAACCATATCAAGGTTGGTCAAGACCTGGGTAGGCTTTGTCGCGTGAGCTGTCCTTTGAACACTCCCCGCCAGCTGTTGCAAAACCGAACTTCCCTTAGAAAGACATATACCAAATGCTCCATTCAGCATTCTGCGTAAGACAGTCCTTTAAGAAAATAGTGTTTCTATGCAAGTTAATTATCAGTTTGATTTTCTTTTGAATACAAGGAGTATTTCTTGAATCAGTATCCCCAAAACTTCTTGATCGGCATTTTGAATTTCATACCAGAATTCCTCGAATTCTATAACGTTGATCTATAGATCAATTCGAAGGGTCTCAAACTTAGTTTTAGGTTTGGTGGGAGTTTTGAGTGTATTTTTCTAAACTGGTCACACCTTCTTTCCTCGAAATAACTGACAAAAGAGTTTGGTCTTGGTCATAGTCTGATTCAAGGTTCGAGTCGGATAAGATTTTTCTAGAACTATCTTTCTCAAAAAGGTTTGATAATTTAGTTACTATTTTACTGAATTTCTTTCTTTGAATATTCACTTAACTGACTTCTAAATTAGTTACGAATTCCAAAGGAATAAAATTAATCATTTATCTGAATATTTTGATCTCCATAGATTTCATGAATTTTCTTTTTACAATCAGTGTGAATATAAAACGATAGAAATTTCTCTCTTAGAGTATTTAATTATTCATTTATCAAATACTCATAGAATTTAGACATAGAATTTAAGAGAATTTAAGAGAATTTCGATCTCCATAGATTTCATGAATTTTCTTTTTACAATCGATGTGAATATAAAACGATAGAAATTTCTCTCTTAGAGTATTTAATTATTCATTTATCAAATATTCATAGAATTTAGACATAGAATTTAAGAGAATTCTAATTTTGATATAAAAAATTTTTATGCATGTGTTTATACATAAAAATCAACTTCAATGGGAATAACACTTAAAAAAATCCTTTTATATATCTATTTATGCATAAAATCAAATTTAATAGGAATAACACTTTTTAAATTTAATAAGAATAACACTTTTATAATAAAAATTTTCTTTATGCATCTTTCTATGCATAAAAGTCAATTTTAATAAGAATAACACTTTTGTAATAAAAGAAATTCCTTTATGCATCTTTCTATGCATAAAAATCAATTTTAATAAGACTGACACTTTTATTAAAAAAATCTTTTATGCATCTTTCTATGCATAAAAATTAATTTTAATAAGAATAACACTTTTATAATAAAAAAATTTTCTTTATGCATCTTTCTATGCATAAAAATCAATTTTAATAAGAATAACACTTTTGTAATGCATAAAAATCAATTTTAATAAGACTGACACTTTTATAAAAAAAAATCTTTTATGCATCTTTCTATGCATAAAAATCAATTTTAATAAGAATAACACTTTTATAATTAAAAAAATTTCTTTATGCATCTTTCTATGCATAAAAATTGATTTGAATAAGAAATAACACTTTTGTAATAAAAAAATTTCTTTATGCATCTTTCTATGCATAAAAATCAAATTTAATAAGAATAACACTTTTGTAATAAAACAATTTTCATTATGCATCTTTTTATGCATAGAAATTAATTTTAATAAGAATAACACTTTTATAATAATTTTTTTTTTCATTATGCATCTTTTTATGCATAGAAATTAAATTTAATAAGAATAACACTTTTATAATTTAAAAATTTTCTTTATGCATAAAAAACAAATTTAATAAGAATAACACTTTTGTAATAAAAAGATTCCTTTATGCATCTTTCTATGCATAAAAATCAAATTTAATATGAATAACACGTTATAATTAAAAAAAATTCCATTATGCATCTTTTTATGCATAGAAATCAATTTTAATAATTAATATCAGTGATATCCATGCATATTCATAGGTGAATATGTACATGGAGTAATTAGAATATTTCTTTTAGATGTAAAAATGGTGGGAATTACTCTTTTGGAATAACATAAAAATAACTTTCTTTTCCACAAAATTCTAGAAAATTTTACCATAACCTCCTTTGTATGGCTGACCATTTCTCATTTTTATCATTCTTTATTTAACTTTAATTAACCTAAATTAGATTTCTATAACTCTAATCAATTATTAAAAAATTCAATGTAGATGGCTTAGGACAGGAGTACAGTAAAAGTGCATAAACACCATTAAGCTTTTACAAAGGGAGAGGCTTATATTTATAGGAAAAAGTGAGCCTCAAACCAAGCAAACTGATTCTAGAATTTTCCAGATCAGTTTGGTAAATTTTTGACCATTTTTGAGTCAATTCAGCTTACTTTTTGGATCTAGTTTTGAAATAGGAGAGAGGAGAGATGAAAATAGCTCATTTTATTGATTAATAATTGGGGGTAATGATGAGAAAAAGGTGCCTACTTCATGAGGGGAGATCCCCACTCTGAGGTGTCAAAATTCAGTTTTTTAATTCTTTTCTTTGGTCCTTAGTCCACTCTTCATCTTATGTGAGCATGTACTCATTTTTTTTTTGGGAGGGGGGATTCTTTTATTCTCCAATTTATCTCCTCCCTACATTTGGATTAATCTTATTGGTCCATAGGAACCTTAATCCAAAATTTTAAGAAAATCTTGACCCTTAGGCTAAGGTCTTTTGTGCACATTATAATTTATTTCTAATGCACCTTAGGAATTTCTTTTTAAACTTCTGTTTTGAGAGAATTTATTTTAATAAGAAGGGATATTTTTTCATTCAAAGATATCTAAAAACTAAATTACCTCTCTCTAGTTTATTTTCTCTCTCTAGGCTAAAACAGGTAGAAACAAGATCTTTTATTATTCTGAAAAGGAGATTGATTACAGGAGAAGAAACTGGACATCTTGAGGGGCTAGGGAGGAATCTTACATCGATGATCCATGCTATGTGCTCTCAAGGTCTTCAATCCCTTTGCTCTGACGATAGTTCTGATACCATGTGAGGGCAAAAGGACGAAAGGACCAGATGTATGAGAGATCGGAGCAAATCAACACAGCATGCAATGGACGAATGAGTGTATTTATAATGATGAAGTAATCCAAAACAAGAGACTCTCTGATGTGAGGTGATTCTGAGTAGTAGACCACCGAGGAAACAAAGACTAAGTCAAAGCAAGAGGCTCAGTCTTCGATGACGATAGCTCGCGTCGAGGATGGCGGTGGCACTCCATGAAAATATCAAAGTCGAAGGATGCAAATGCAAGGCTGCACAAGACCAATGTGCAGAGCAAGGCCTGCAAAATGCAAGTATGCGTGCTGATGACTGGAGTAGGGCTGCACAGCAGATAAGTACTGGTTGGTCAATCGTTTGTGTGCATAAGGTGTAGAGCAACGACTTGTTTGCTGTGCGCAAGGTTGCCGAAAATGAGTTGGATGATAAAATAGCTCCTGTATTTGCCTCCTATGGTGCATTTTGGACTGCTTCGGCCCTAGTCAAAGCTAAGATTTGAGGGTGTGCAAAAAGATGAATAAACTACACAGCAGTAGTATTCTGAGACGTCATGGTTTTACTTCACATCACAAGCATCCTTCAAACAAGACCTAGTTCATACAAAAATGACCATGATAATATGTCAAATGACAATGCCGATTCAGAGATAATAGAGTTTTGGTACCAAGCCCCCAACGCATGCATGATGTCTACTAGGTGTGTAAGAAAAAACACAAGATAGACAACATAAATTAAAATTCAAGAAAATAATCTACCTTTTTGCTTCTTTGGTCAATGTGCAAGAAATGGGCTGCCAACAAAGGGGTGTTGGGCACCGTATTCCTAGCTTGTAGTAGAGCTGGGCTACTTGTGGTGGGCAAGTATAGAATTTGTGAATTATTTTCATGCACAATTATTTTGGCGCGAGATGATGTATTGAGCTTGAGTGTAGCGAGCTACAAGACTAATGGGTCTAATGAAATCAATGCCCCATTTTTCAAATGGTTGCAAGACACAACGGGATTCATGGACATACTATCCTTAAAGCATGGAATTGCCACTCATTGGCATTCATCGTACCTCTTGACATATTTTGCTGCGTTGGCCATTAAGGTGGGCCGCCATAGTCATGCTGTGAGGACTTTGCATGCAGTGATATCTACTACTGCAAAGTACCCCCTAGCACATGCAAAGTGAGCTTGTTCTAAAAGGAAGACATGTTCGTCTTCTTGGACATAGCGTCTTATAATCTTGTCTTTCCCCTCTGCCTATAGACTTGGCCTACAACCAATTGGTAGGGGGCTGCCTATTTAATGAGGTGCCATGCACAGTCTTTGTTGTGGAGTGGGTCAACTGGTAGGCCATTGGCTAGTTAGTATGCAACCTCCTCTCCCCATTCTAGAATTAAGCATAGTTGGAACAAGACAGTGTTTGGTAAATCATCATCAACTCTCACCGGTGCCTCGCCATTGGGAATGCCTGACATATGGTTTCGGGACGTTCTTTTGAGACAAAAATTTTGTGTGTCCTTGGTTTTATGAGGTCGATGCCTCCATTGTTGCAGTTTGAGCTGTGGCCCTTTGTCTATTCTGTAATCTAGTAACCGTGTTGAGTGGGACCATATGGAGGATGAACCCATCTCTTACGCTCAACAAGTTAATGTTGGTGCTAGGATTAGCTTCACGAGCATTTCATGTTGTGTGCCTACTCTCAGCAAACAATCCTTATACATGTGGTCTATCCCCCCACACCCAATGCATAAAGGGGTTAGTGTGGAAGCACCTACGAAAGTACTTTCCATCCCTTTTTTGATTGGACACTCAGCTACTCGATAAGGTTTTGCACAATGGTAACATTGCATGGGTGGTCATTTAGCCATAGTATTCATGTCCCGTACCCATGGAGTTGGGGTGGCTAAGTACACAAGATACATCTGGTCACCCTCCATCACACATAGTGGCTTAAAATCTGGGAGGGTGGACTGTTTAGCTCAAGAGGCTCGTAAGTGTCCTTTAGCAACTTCTATCTCATCCCCTTCTTTGAAAATTTTTATCAAGGTGAGTTGACGAACAAGTGTGACTTGTGGTAATGGGGGTTGAGGTGGGAGTACTGGGGGCAGTAAGGGCATCTCTGGTACCCTAAGGATTCCTCTTTGGGCCACTTCTTGGCCTAGTTGAGGTGCGGTATAAAGTGTAGGTGCTGGCAAGGCCAACGGTTGCCTAGGGTTTGCTGGCAGGACTTGAGGCAAGGCTCAGGCTTGAGTAGCCCTTTGCTAATAGCAATTTGTAATTTCATGATTGCCACATCTTTGGCAATATGTGCAGTAGAGGGTGGGACAAGGTCACAAATGTGGACACTCCATGCTAGTATGGTTAGCTCAACAAATCAAGCACCACACTAGCTCCCTCCTGGATAGTGTGGCAAGGCTGGTGTTGGGGGGGCATGATGCTGATAGCTACCCACCTCCCTATTTCCATGGCTATCCTTAACATTTCAAGGGTTAGCCCTACTATGGAGCAGGTGCTGGTTGGGGAATAATAGGTGGGGGAGATGGGCCGGGTGGATAATATACCATTAGGGGTTCTTGTCTCATGGGAGGATTGGGTTTTGCTTCATATGTCCTCATATGTTATCCTGGGTATGCTCCTCCCCGAGGTGGGTATTGCTGATACATTAGCATTCTAGGCTGATATGATGGGGCCAGGTAGGCCCTCTCTCTGATAGGATGTCTCGGGCCCTTGGAGAGCTAGTTCTTGTCTTGGGTTTAGCATTGGTCTCTAGACTTGGTATGAATCGGCCATTCTTGAGGTGGACATTGCCCTCTAAAACTGGTGGATGAGTTTAGGTTTAATTGCTTTCACTTTGCCCTCGCCGCTAGGATCTAGAGGCGGCGTGGGCTCTCTTTCAGGTTGGTTTTCCATACCTCTATCCTCCCTAGGATGTGGCCTACTGACTGTGTGTTTCCTAGGATAAAGCTTCGAAGCCTCAAAGCAAGGCTTCTTTGTGAATGGGTAGGGGATGTTGGATCTTGCTCCCGATAGATAGGTGTTATATGTCCATGCACTGAGACTCCGGTCCTCCTACCTCTAGGTCAACCCACGAGGATTGATGGGGTTAGGCTGGACTGATGGATCCCTAAAATGAGACTCAATTCTGTTATGGTACGATAGATGAAGTAAATCTCGGATAAAAATTGTTCTATGGAAAAGAATCAACGGTTGTGCCTCTCAATGAGGAAAAAAGCATTGGTCTCTATGATCCAAGTGCAATCTTTTCCTTGATCTGACTATGGGACTTACGGGTTCGGTCAGATCAGTTCAATTAGTTAAGGCTTTTGACTACGTTAGAGTAAAAATATCCTGGAGGAATCGCCCCTGCTTTCTGGGTGAGGGAAGTTTTTTTGGGTTTGGTTTTGGAAGAACCGAGGGATTAGTCTCTTGTCTGGATATCCGTGGTGGGCGAGGCCCCGAGTGTGAGAGACCCTACCCCGCACAAGAAGTACTACTTCTGTTTGCTAGTACCCCCCTGAATTTGTTGCGCGGAGGGGACAAGGATCTTTCAGCTGGTATCAGAGCAAATTGGCTAATGTGGATCAACCGAGAAGCCAAAAATGTCAAAAATTTATGAAGTAGCAGTAAAAGGTTATAATTGTGTGATAAAATTCATACAAATTGTTATTCATAAATTGGTAATTGAGTCTTCAGATGGAAGTACCGTAATTATATGATGCATAAAGGAATTATTTTTATTTCAAAAGTGTTATTCTCATTAAAATTATTTTTTATGCATAATAAAAAGATACATAAAGGAATTATTTTTATTTCAAAAGTGTTATTCTCATTAAAATTGATTTTTATGCATAGAAAGATGCATAAAGGATTTTTTTTTTAAATTCCAAAAGTGTTATTCTCATTAAAATTGATTTTATGCATAGAAAGATGCATAAAGGATTTTCTTATATTTCAAAAGTGTTATTTTCATTAAAATTGATTTTATGCATAGAAAGTTGCATAAAGGATTTATTTTTATTTCAAAAGTGTTATTCTCATTAAATTTGATTTTATGCATAGAAAGTTGCATAAAGGATTTATTTTTATTTCAAGTGTTATTCTCATTAAATTTGATTTTATCCATAGAAAGATGCATAAAGGAATTATTTTTATTTCAAAATTGTTATTCTCATTAAAGTTGATTTTTATGCATACGTAGATGCATAAAAGGATTTTTATAAAAGTGTTATTCCCACTGAAGTTGATTTTAATGCATAAATAGATGCGTAAGAATCTTTATATCAAAATTAGAATTCTCTTAAATTTTATGAAATAGATGTGAATAGAGGTGATGAGATGTGAGGTGAATAGATGTGATGTGAATCAGATGGATGTGAATGAATGGATGGATGGATGTGATGTGAATAGAGGTGATGTGATGTGAGGTGAATAGATATGATGTGAATCAGATAGATGTGAATGAATGGATGGATGGATGTGATGTGAATAGAGGTGATGAGATGTGAGGTGAATAGATGTGATGAGATGTGATGTGAGTTAGATAGATGTGAATGAATGGATGGATGAATGTGATGTGATGAGATGTGAGGTGAATAGATGTGATGAGATGTGATGTGAATCAGATGGATGTGAATGAATGGATGGATGGATGTGATGTGAATCAGATAGATGTGAATGAATGGATGGATGGATGTGATGCGAATAGAGGTGATGAGATGTGAGGTGAATAGATGTGATGAGATATGATGTGGATAGAATGTATGTGATGGGATGAGATATGATGTGGATAGAATGTATGTGATGGGATGGTGATGAGAATGAATGTGATGGATATGAATGAATGTGATGTAAATCAGGATGTGAATAAATGAGATGTGATGTCATGTGAATTGAGATGTGAATGAATGTGATGTGATGAGATGTGGAGATGGGTAGATGCGAGTGGATGAGATCTGATGAGGATAAATGAGGAAAGATGTGATGAGATGAAAATGATGTGATTGGATGAGAATGGAAATACATATGAAATGGATGTGATTTTGTGGATTAATGTGGAACAATGTGAAAAGAGGAGAGTTCGTTATAGAAACTATATTTATGACCTGTTTTCAATAGACCGTTTTATATCAAGAATGCTGGGGAAGCATTTTGACCGTCTTGTGAATGAGGTCGTGGAGACCTAATCTGATAAAGTTGCAAGAGCTGACGGAGAGTCAATGGAGGATGACTCGCATAGCAAGGTCGGCCGAGGTCTTTACGAGCCTCCGTTCGATTTAAACGGTGAGCTTCCGGTACGCTGGATGAGGGACCAAGGAAGCGGCCTATGAGTGAAGCGCTAGGTGACCTGCAAAGGATCCTAGAGGGTGCTGACCATACGGTGCTCGGGCTCTAGGTCATCAAAGATACCCACACGTGCGTCATGGAAGATATTGGAACAAGGAGTAAGAGTTGTTTTCTAAATTCAGGCATGGATCTGGTTGATTGACCTTGCTGGTCCTCAATAGATGAGTCCGTGGCTCTTTTATATGGATCCATTGATTGATCTTGCTGATCTTCAACGGAGATTCCATTTTGATATGTAAATATATTACCGAGTGCTATGAGCTAGAAACCATTGAAAAGGCCCCTGATGAGTGGACAGGTGGTGAGCGTTCTGGCTACCAATGATGCCATAGGTACACCGATGAAGGAATGATTGGAAATAAGGATTCAACTGGAGATTTTGAGGATTATGATCAGTGACACTATGATTTCATTAAATGGTTGTTTTAAAGATAGCTGAATCTGTGAAAAATGCAATTTTATATTGGGTGTGTAAGTGGTGTGACTAGTTTTAAGTTTGCATGAATATCCAGCTAGGGGACCTAGGAACTCTTTTCCCTGGTACCCGGGACAAAACCTAACCAAATTCCTAATTGGATCCCATCACTACATTGGTTGGGCGGTTGGCTAACCCACGGGACCGGACGAGGTTAGGCTGGACTGATGGATCCCTAAAATGAGACTCAATTCTGTTATGGTACGATAGATGAAGTAAATCTCGGATAAAAATTGTTCTATGGAAAATAATCAAACAGCTGTGCCTCTCAATGAGGAAAAAAGCGTTCGTCTCTATGATCCAAGTGCAATCTTTTCCTTGATCTGACTAGGGACTTGCCTCTCTATAGATTCTTCAAGAGAGTGCACCGGATATCCCATGGATTGAGAGTCAGTTGGCTGCCATCTTTACAGGGCTTTGATCCATAGAGGAGTGGCCAGGTGAAGTACAGATACGACACCAGAGCCTC
The DNA here is from genome assembly GCF_041138505.1 of Cibotium barometz. Classification (NCBI taxonomy): domain Eukaryota; kingdom Viridiplantae; phylum Streptophyta; class Polypodiopsida; order Cyatheales; family Cibotiaceae; genus Cibotium; species Cibotium barometz. Next base: position 9,919,800 of record NC_141065.1, on the reverse strand, counting down.
TTTTTGGATACAAGTGGGAGACAGGGTCACTAGAGGCTTCATTGAGATTACAGGCCTACACAGATGGAGAGAGGGTATCCATAGGTTGAGGGGCACAAATGGATCCATCGTTACACCCCCCATGTGCGAGCCATTGCCATAGATTTCTTCAACACTCTTCTCACTAATGCTCCCATTTCACAAGTGTTGGACGTGCCTAAATGGGTGTGGCGACACATGAGAGAGGTGGTCTCTCTCACTCTTAAGAATTTCCTCCAGCCTCTTATTCCAGTGGCATTGGGATCTCATGCAAGGTGGTATGAGGGACGCCTTTAATAAGATAATGGTTACAAGAACCATACTAGAGAGGTTGCCAAGGGTTCAATCCACTTGATTCCCAAGGAGGATGATGACAGATTGGAGATCCAGTAGTGGAGACTTATCACCCTCCTAGGGACTACTTACAAAATTCTATCCAAGGCTAGTAGCCGAAGATTGCAGCCCTTCCTCCCCAACTTGGTTTATGGTACACAAACCGGTTTCCTTCAGGATCGGAGTATTCTGGATAACATCTTCACCTTCTAGGAGGCGACCACATCAGCTAGGATGCAGCATCAATATTTGATTGTGCTCCTTCTCAATTTCAAGAAAGCCTATCAAAGAGTAGATTGGGTATTTCTAGAGAGGATGATGTGCATGACGAGTTTCCCAAAGATGATGTGCATGATGAGTTTCCCAGAGATGATGTGCATGATGAGTTTCCCAGAGATGTGGGACCAAGGTGTATCAAGACTCTGCTCATCTTCTCATAGCGAGGTTCTTATTAAGGGTGCTAGAGGTGACAGATTTTTGCTTTCATGATCAGTCCAGCAGGGGTTCCCTCTAGCATATTATCTATTCCTTTTTGTCTTGCTAATGCCATGAGCAGATCTTTCTCTGCCTAGAAGACCGTCCGAGTGCAAGAGGAGCTTCTTGATTCCAAGTTCGACGACAACACATCAGCATACCTACCAGGGGCTGAGGGGAATCTCCAGAGATTTGTAAGAAATGAGATTTTCTGTCATGCATTTGAAGCACAAATCAACTAGCACAAGTCATGTGGATTTTGGGTTGGCTCAGCACCTGCCCCAACTTGGCATCAACTTGAGGATTTTTAACGGCTCTTGAGGGGAACTCCAGTTTGTTACCTTGGATGCCAGGTTGGCATTTACAACTCCCCTGAGCAATCGCTTGTCTCCCTTTCTTGAGCATTTGAAAGAAGCTATTATACTAGAGTTCAGCCAAGCTTTCCCTAGCTAGCAGGGCAGTGATGGTGGGCGAACGAGGTTCTTCTTACCCCCATGTGTTACATTACCTATTGTTGGTCTTTCTCTTGGGCATGTATTAGTCAAGTTCAGTGATTAATCCAAAAAATTTGGTGGGTTGACAGTGATGGGAGATTAGCCAAAGCCAAGGTGGCCTAGAAAGTGATCATTCAGCGACGCAAAGGGGACATTGGCATCATCGACCCTTCCATTTAGAGTCATGCCCTATTGGGTAAGTTAATTATTTGAGGTCTTCTTTCGGGTGGTGAGCCTTGGTGTAAGATTCCTCCCTCCAACTTTTGATGATGTAAAGATGTAAGAACCTCCCCATTAGCCTCTTGTAATCATCCCCCCTTTTCAGAATAGAAAAAGATCTTGTTTGATCCTATTTTGGACTAGAGAGAGAATTTATTCTATAGGGAGGTAGAATATTTTTGGAATATTATTGAGTAATATTATTCCTTAAGATATTCTAAGGTGATCCCCCCTGAAACGGAATTCTGATCTGAATTTTCCAAGTTGCATTAGTTTTGGGGACGGTGGGTGAGCCAAGAGGACCCCTAGTTCAAAGTTCTAAGCCTTGCAAATATTTTTTAATTTAAAAATGGGATATCCTTATCCAATAAGATTGGAAAATAGGATTATAAGAAAAATGGAAAAATTTGGAATTATCCACAAGAAAATAGTAAAGAAAGGCTCACATGAGGTGGAGATTTCATAATCATGAGTTTCTGATATGTAAAGGAGACTTTTTGGAGGCCTTTTGACACCTCACGGGAGTGGGAAGCAAGCTTCAAGAAGGCACCTAGAAGTCCCATCAAACCCCCATTTTTTTATTCACTCTAAAAGCATGGCATATTTCATCTCTCCTCTTCCAAACTAGATCAAAAAGTGGGCATAACTAAGCCAAATCTTGTCCAAATTGGCTCAAACTGAAGCTGGGAGCCTCTAGATCCGGTTGGGCTTGGTTGGTGGCCTCCCTCACCTATAAATAGAACCCCATCCCTTTGTATTAGCATCTTAGTGTATTTTCACTTTAGTGTAATTTTTATTTTAGTGTATTTTCTTCATCCCTCTTCCTTGCCTCTCCATTTTAAAGTTTTGGTGCTTCACTAAACCATTCTATGTTTCCCTAATCCTCTCCATGGTGGCCATGGGTCTCTCCTCTTGAATCCTAATCCTCTCCATTGGTGGTCTATCCTTTTCTCTTCATGGGGTGAACCCTCTCTTGAAGCCTATTCTCTTCCCTTGAAGCAAGCTTCCTTTCTTGAAGGCTACCTTTCTCTTGAATATTACCCTCTTCTCTTGGTGGCCAAGCCTCTTCCTTGAGGGCTACACACCTCCTGCAAGATAAAGAATCAAGCTCATACCAACGGTAAGCCTAAACAATGATGTTTATAATATCTTCTTCTCCTACACATGCTTTGGAAGCATGGAGATGCATGATTCTCTTCTCTAAATCTTGTTTTATGAATTAAGTAGATGTTAAATCTCTTCTTTAAGCATTAGGGATTCTTCTTTTCTCTTCCATATGACTTGGAAGTCCTCTACTCCATGGTTATTCTCCTAAACCATGTGGAGTTGGCTTTCATGTTGATTGTCATGATTTATGATTTATACTCATGTTTAAAGTAAAGATAATCTTTCTTTTTGATTATGTATGCATAAAGGATAACCCTCCTTCTTCTCTTCTCTTCCACATGCTTTGGAAGCATGCTACTCTCATGGTTATCTCTTTAAAATCATGCTTTCTAAATAAGTAGATGATTAATGATGAAGATGTCAGCCCTCTTGCTTAATACTTGGCTTAGGGTTTATAATGATGTCTAGATTATGAACATGGGCTTTATGTGGATGAGCTTTAACTAAGCTATCCCCTCTTCTAAACTTAGAATAGCCATGAAGATAGTGTCTAACCCATTCATGAGGATATCCATGTAGACTCATGGGTAGAATTAAATGATTTAAGTTAGCTTCCTAACTATGAATAGAGGTATAATTTTTATGTCCAAAAGTGGACTCATAAGTATATTTTTATGTTTATATCAATTCAGACTTATGCATAAGTAATTAGATGCTAAAAGAGGATGTTTGGTCACATTTCTATGTTTACATTCATGTATGTGTATGCATGAATCATGTAGTTGTTAAAAGAGAATGTTTGGTCACATTTCTATGTTTACATTCATGTATGTGTATGCATGAATCATGTAGTTGTTAAAAGAGGATGAATGCTCACATTTGCATGTTTACATTCATGGTATGTATACATAAATCATATAGATGCTAATAGTGGATGTTTTCTTACATTTCCATATACATATTTATGGTATGTGTATGCACGAGTCATTAGATGCAAAAAGAATGATCTTTATTTACATTTTCATGTTTATGTTTATGCATGCATATTTATAGATGTTAAAAGAAAAAGTTTTATCATATTTTATGCTTACTTTTATGCAAGTATATGCATAAATAAATTAGATATCAGAAAAAGTCTCATGATATTTTATGTTATGTTTAATTGATATTTATTCATTTCTTTGAAAAAGGAAATAAAAGAAACTCTTAGGATGGATATTAATTATTCATTTTTCAAGCTTCTTAAATATTAGGTTAAAATTGAGAAATCATTCGAAAAGCAGCCAAGTTATGGTAAACTTTTCCTAGATGTAATTATCTTTGAAATAAGATGGTCGACCACGACGACCTAGTTCAATGGCCGTGAGTTAAGAGACGAGTAGAAATAATGGATAAAGACCACTTAGTCGCGCAAGGTAAAGACCTGTGACGCATGAGAACCTTCCCTTGTTTTAAAGAAAAGGGGAAAGAAATGATCCTAGTGAATATAATCAAACTCGAAGGTTAGATTCTCGAGCGAAAAGCTTCCTTGATTGGAAAGATCCCCTAATAAGAAGTGTAGCCTTAAACTTGAGAGCTCCTATTCTAAACAACGTAACTCCAATCATCTCCTAATCCAACACTTTCCTACTTCGGACAGCTCTAGGTTTAGATAGTCAAACTCTAATCAGCTTTTGATCAGATAGCTCTAGATCCAATAAGCTTACATTAAAACATGTGTTGAATGCCTTAACACCTATAAACATTGGTCTTGAAGAAAGGATCAAGGATCAATGAAACGACGAGGTGGTCATGCTGAGAATGGCCGAGAATCGTAGTGGGATAATGGCCGTGTTGTTATCCTCGCTAAAGGATCGAGAGAAGAATAGATTTTTTGGATAAAGGAAAGTTGTGGGATTATATTTAGATTTTCTTTCTATATTATAGGACCTGAATAAGTCCTCGTTTTAGGGGAAGGATTCAACGGCTATGCCTCGCTTTCGATGGGAAAAAAAGCGTTGATTCTGTGAACCAAGTGCGAGTCTTGTTCCACTGTCGAGACTGATGGTTGACCTTAGAATGAATGGGAACGTAAGAAAGTTATTCAATTCTCAAGATCAGTTTGGAAAGGATTAAGTTGTCGGAATCAAAGGAAATGATTGTGGGAACTATCCCAAGGTTGTGATCAAGCTCAGAACGATGAGATTCAAATTTAAGAAATTATTCAACGAATAGAAAGAAAAGATGATTGCAAGAAATGGATCGATGAATAACCTCAAAAAGGACTGACCTTATCAGAGAGAAACATCGTGGTTAGATAAGCATATACTTGACTTGTTTGCTTAGAATTCTGTTTTACACCAAGATCGCCGGTGGGCATTTGGTTATGTTTCAAAGTTGGAGGAAGTGATGTTGAAATAACAAAGGGCTGAAGAGAGTTGGAAATGAGAAACAACAATATGAGGAATGGAACTCCCCCTGGCGGATCATCAAGAGAGTATCCAAAAAAGTGATCATTGAATAAGAGGTAACTCCCCCTAGCGGATCGTTAAGAGAGTATCCAAAACAATGATCATTGAATAAGAGGTAACTCCCCCTGGCGGATCGTTAAGAGAGTACCTGAAGAGTAAAATATGGTATCAAAATCAGGAATATGGAATGGCTCACCCTGGTGGATCGTTAAGAGAGTATCCAAAGAGAAATGAGGATTGAAGGATAGTGCCCCCTAGCGGATCGTTAAGAGAGCTACTTGAAGGTATAAGTAACATAAGAGTCAAGAATGAAGAAAAGTCTTCATTATCAACTTAAAAATGAAGGTTCACTGATGATCAAGCAATAGAGAAGATAAAGGTTCAATTATGTCTGGATAGATTATTTGAATAAATATTGTTTGAATTTTAAGGTATGACTATTTTCTATGCATGTGATGGTCCTTACTCTGTGTCGACGATGGGGCTCGGAGGGAAGATCTCTCTCTAAGTACTCGGACACAAACCCTATTGAATACTTTGGATTATAATTTAAATTGGAAAGCAGGTAGCAGGGTGGACCCGAGCAATTATACAGGTGCTTTCCAACATTAAGACTGGAAATTATTAAGCTAGATAAAGATAGATGTAATAAGTCGGACATTAGAGAATTTCAAAAGAAAACTCTTAATTTCTGGTCTTTATACTTGAGGAGTAAGCTGTCGGCATGAGCGCGAGGAAGCCACCGATATATCTTTTACTCGTGAAGTATGAAAGAGATATTCCCAGAAAGGAGTCATATGCCGATAAAGTTTTAGATGATTCGGGAAACTGTTGGTTAGATAGACCTTAAGATGTTGTTAAAAATTCGTGGAGGAATCGCCTATGTCTTCCGGCGAGAAAAGTTTTTTTGGGTACGGTTTTAGGATGAGCCGCCAGACTAGTCGCTTACCCGGACATTCATGGGCGAGGCCCCGAGTGAGATGCTCTGCCCTACATAGTTGCTCTTCCGCTGCTAGCATTTTGATGGACCGTAGAGGGCAGGGATCTCACAGTTGGTATTAGAGCCATAAGAAAAAGTTTTGGATTTTATGTAAAGCTTATAGGTTCTTTTGTGAAAATATTATCGTTAATCAAGAGACTATTGATTTAGAATTCTTCTGATTAAAGCATAAGGAGCTGTTAAGTCAAAAAGAGTATGGAATCCCAAAGAATGTCTCATTTTGTCAGAATTATGTTTCGCGTGCGGTGATTGTAGGCAGGCCAATCCTCGTGTTGACGAGGAAGAGCTCAACCCAGATGTTCGCAAAGCTCTTCATAGATCTTAGCCTCGACCTTTCAATGGTGAAGGGGAGCACTTGGGAGAAACAATAGAGAAATGGATCAAACCTATGGAGGAGTACTTCAATGTCATAGGTTACAACGATAAAAGTAAGATGGCTCTTGCTAGGCGCTGAAGATCATAGAGACAGACAGTGTAGCGTGGAGTAACCACTGTGAGTCAAACCGCTTGGATCGGAACACCCATAAGTGGGATGATCTCAAGGCCTACCTCAGAAAGAGATTTTGTCCTCCAGGCTTCTCGGAAACAAAGATGAATAAGTTTCTTAAGCTAACCCAAGGGAGCTGAACTACGGAGGAATATCACCAGGCATTCGCTCTCCTCCTCAAATACTCACCACCGCTAGATGAAGATCAATTAATGGCCGGGTTCATTCGAGGAATGAACAAACCCTTGGATACCCTAGTGAAGAATGCTAAGCCAGTTTCTATGGCCAAAGCAGTATGGATGGCGAAAGATTTTGCCAACGCCTTTGTAGTCCAAACTCTGCGAGCAGAAGTTTGTACCCTCTACTTCCAAAAGAAACCAAAATTTTGAAGGAGATTCTGACTCCCCTCCACCACAAAGAAACCATGGATCTAACTCCAACCAGTCCCATGGTAGCAATCCCGTGGAACTCAACTTCAGAAGTTCCACCCTTGACCAGAGCTCTCAGTGAGATGAATTAAAAAAAAGAAATAGATGCTTTAACTGCCAAGGATACGGTCATGGTAGCATGGAATGCCCAACTCCTTTTGGATCAACGTTTTAGGACAAGGAAGTAAAGGACCAAGATTCCAGCTCTTTCCTTCCAGATCAAGGTCCCTTTTGTCAAAATCATGGAAACCGAAGAGGTAGATTCCCTAACCAACCCTCAACTTCCATAAAAAATAATGCAAAACCTCAGTTTCAGAATTGGGGAAGTCAAAAAGAAAGTTTCTCAAACCAGCCATCTACTTCCAAAGCAGTAACGCTGGAAGTAATAGAAGAAGAAGAGATGTAAGAGATTATCCTCCACATCTGAGATGAGGACATCCCGCGTTTTTCAAGTGGGGTAGGATGTAAGATTCCTCCCTCCAACTTTTGATGATGTAAAGATGTAAGAACCTCCCCTTCAGCCTCTTGTAATCATGCCTCCTTTTCATAATAGAAAAAGATCTTGTTTGACCCTGTTTTGGACTAGAGAGAGAATTTATTCTAGAGGGAGGTAGAATGTTTTTGAAATATTTTTGAGTAATATTATTCCTTAAGATATTCTAAGATGATCCATTGAAACGGAATTTTGATCTGAATTTTCTAAGTTGCATTAGTTTTGGACGGTGGGTGTGAGCCGCCAAGAGGACCCCTAGTTCAAAGTTCTAAGCCTTGCAAATAGTTTTTAATTTAAAAATGGATATCCTTATCCAATAAGGTTGGAAAATAGGATTTAAAGAAAAATGAAAAATTTTGCAATTATCCACAAGAAAATAGTAAAGAAAGGCTCACATGAGGTGGAGATTTCATAATCATGAGTTTCTGATATGCAAAGGAGAATTTTTGGAGGCCTTTTAACACCTCACGGGAGTGGGAAGCAAGCTTCAAGAAGGCGACTAGAAGTCCCATCACACCCCCATTTTTTAATTCAAAAATACTCTAAAAGCATGTGATATTTCATCTCTCCTTTTCCAAACTAGATCAAAAAGTGGGCATAACTAAGCCAAATCTTGTCCAAATTGGCTCAAACTGAAGTTGGAAGCCTCCAGATCCTAGTTGGGCTTGGTTGGTGGCCTCCCTCACCTATAAATAGAACCCCATTCCTTTGTATTTATATCTTAGTGTATTTGCATCTTAGTGTGTTTTCACTTTAGTGTAATGTTTATTTTAGTGTATTTCCTTCATCCCTCTTCCTTGCCTCTCCATTTTGAAGCTTTGGTGCTTCACTAAACCATTCTATCTTTCCCTAATCCTCTCCATGGTGGCCATGGGTCTCTCCTCTTGAATCCTAATCGTCTCCATGGTGGTCTATCCTCTTCTCTTCATGGTGAACTCTATCCTCTTCTCTTCATGTGGTGAACCCTCTCTTCAAGGCTATTCTCTTCCCTTGAAGGCAAGCTTCCTTTCTTGAAGGCTACCTTTCTCTTGTTGAAGATTACCCTCTTCTCTTGGTGGCCAAGCCTCTTCCTTGAGGGCTAGATACCTCCTTGCAAGATAAAGAATCAAGCTCATACCAAGGGTAAGCCTAAACAATGATGTTTATACTATTATCTTCTTCTTCTCCACATGCTTTGGAAGCATGGAGATGGATGATTGTCTTCTCTAAATCTTGTTTTATGAACTAAGTAGATGTTAAATCTCTTCTTTAAGCATTAGGGATTCTTCTTTTCTCTTTCATATGACTTGGAAGTCCTCTACTCCATGGTTATCCTCCTAAACCATGTGGAGTTAGCTTTCATGTTGATGGTCATGATTATGATTTATAATCATGTTTAAAGTAAAGATAGTCTTTCTTTTTGATTATCTTTACTTTAAACATGTTGATGGTCATGATTTATGATTTATAATCATGTTTAAAGTAAAGATAATAATTCTTTTTGATTATGTATGCATGAAGGATGACCCTCCTTCTTCTCTTCTCTTCCACATGCTTTGGAAGCATGCTACTCTCATGGTTATCTCTTTAAACCATGCTTTCTAAATAAGTAGATGATTAATGATGAAGATGTTAACCCTCTTGCTTAATACTTGGTTTAGGGTTTATAATGATGTCTATATTATGAACATGGGCTTTATGTGGATAAGCTTTAACTAAGCTACCCCCTCTTCTAAACTTAGAACAACCATGAAGATAGTGTCTAACCCATGCATGAGGATATCCATATAGACTCATGGGTAGAATCAAATCATTTAAGTTAGCTTCTTAACTATGAATAGAGGTGTATATTTTTATGTCCAAAAGTGGACTCATGAGTATATTTTTATGTTTATATCTATGCACGCTTATGCATAAGTAATTAGATGCTAAAAGAGGATGTTTGGTCACATTTGTATGTTTACATTCATGTATGTGTATGCATGATAGATGTTAAAAGAGGATGAATGGTCACATTTGCATGTTTACATTCATGGTATGTATACATGAATCATATAGATGCTAAAAGTGGATATTTACTTGTATTTCCATTGGATACATATTTATGGTATGTGTATGCACGAGTCATTAGATGCAAAAAGAATGATCTTTAGTTACATTTTCATGTTTATGTTTATGCATGCATATTTATAGATGTTAAAAGAGGAAGTTTTATTATATTTTATGCTTACTTTTATGCAAGTATATGCATAAATAATTTAGATATTAAAAGATAAATTCTCATGATATTTTATGTTATGTTTAGTTGATATTTATTCATTTCTTTGAAAAAGGAAATGAAAGAAACTCTTAGGATGGATATTAATTATTCATTTTTCAAGCTTCTTAAATATTAGGTTAAAATTGAGAAATCGTTCAAAAAGCAGCCAAGTTATGGCCAAATTTTCCTAGATGTAATTATCTTTGAAATAAGATCGTCGACGACCTAGTTCAATGGCCATGAGTTAAGCGACGAGTAGAAATGATGGATAAAGACCACTTAGTCGCAAGGTGAAGACGCATGAGAACCTTCCCTTGTTTTGAAGAAAAGAGGAAAGAAATGATCCTAGTGAATATAACCAAACTCAAAGGTTAGATCCTCTAGTGAAAAGGCTTCCTTGATGGGAAAGATCCCTAATAAGAAGTGAATTCGCCCAACATCTATGACTATAAATGAAGTCATAAAGAGAACCATCCTATAAACGTTCATCTTGAAGAAAGGATCAAGGATCAATGAAACAATGAGATGGTCATCCTCAGAATGGCTGAGAATCGTAGTGGGATAGTGGCCATGTTGTTATCCTCTCGCTAAAGGATCGAGAGAGGAATATATATATATTTTTTTGGTTAAAGGAAAGTTGTGGGATTATATTTAGATTTTCTTTCTGTATTATAGGACCCGAATAATTCCTTGTTTTAGGGGACGGATTCAATGGCTGTGCCTCGCTTTTGATGGAAAAAAAAGCATTGATTCTGTGAACCAAGTGGGAGTCTTGTTCCACAGTTGACCTTAGAATGAATCGGAATGTAAGAAAGTTATTCAATTCTCAAGATCAGTTTGAAAAGGATTAAGTTGTCGGAATCAAAGGAAATGATTGTGGGAGCTATCCCAAGGTTGTGATCAAGCTCAAAAAACGATGAGGTTCAAATTTAAGAAATTATTTGACAGATAGAAAGGAAAGATGATTGCAAGAAATGGACCGATGAATAACCTCAAAAAGGACTGACCTTATCAGAAGAGAAATGTCGTGTGGTTAGATAAGTGTATGCTTGACTTGTATGCTTAGAATTTTGTTTTACACCAAGATCGTCGATGGACATTTGGTTATGTTTCAAAGGTGGAGGAAGTGATGTTGAAATAACAAAGAGCCGAAGAGAGTTGGAAATGAGAAACAACAATATGAGGAATGGAACTCTCCCTGTGGTGGCGGATCGTTAAGAGAGTATCCAATATAGTGATCATTGAATAAGAGGTAACTCCCCCTAGCGGATCGTTAAGAGAGTACCCGAAGAGTAAAAATTGGTATGAAATCAAGAATATGGGATGACTCACCTTGGCGGATCATTAAGAGAGTATCCAAAGAGAAATGAGGATTGAAGGATAGCTCCCCCTGGTGGATCGTTAAGAGAGCTACTTGAAGGGATAAGTAACATAAGAGTCAACACAGAAAAGATTTCATTATCAACTCAGGACTGAAGGTTCACTGACCATCAGGCAATAGAGAAGATAAAGGTTCAGTTATGTCTGGATAGATTATTTGAATAAATATTGTTTGAATTTTAAGGTATGCCTATTTTCTATACCTGTGATGGTCCTTACTTTGTGTCGACGATGGGGCTCGGAGGGAAGACCTCCAGGACACAAACCCTATTGAATACTTTGGATTATAATTTAAACTGGAAAGCAGGTGGCAGGGTAGACCCAAGCAGTTAAACGGGTGCTTTCCAACATTAAGACTGGAAATTGTTAAGCTAGATAAAGATAGATGTAATAAGTTGGACCTTAGAGAATTTCAAAAGAAAACTCTTAATTTATGGTCTTTATACTCGAGGGGTAAGCTGTCGGCATGAGTGCGAGGAAGCCATTGATATATCTTTTACTCTCATGAGAAGTATGAAAGAGATATTCCCAGAAAGAGTCGTATACAGATGCAATTTTAGATGATTCGAAAAACCGTTAGTTAGATAGACCTTAACCAGCCATCTACTTCCAAAGCAATAACACTGGAAGTAATAGAAGAAGAAGAGATGTAAGATATTATCCTCCATCTGTTGCGAGATGAGGACATCTCGCGTTTTTCAAGTGGGGTAGGATGTAAGATTCCTCCCTCCAACTTTTGATGATGTAAAGATATAAGAACCTCCCCTTCAGCCTCTTGTAATCATCCCCCCTTTTCAAAATAGAAAAAGATCTTGTTTAACCCTGTTTTGGACTAGAGAGAGAATTTATTCTAGAGGGAGGTAGAATATTTTTGAGTAATATTATTCCTTAAGATATTCTAATATGATCCCGTGAAATGGAATTCTAATCTGAATTTTCTAAGTTACATTAGTTTTGGACGGTGGTGTGGGTGAGCCAAGAGGACCCTTAGTTCAAAGTTCTAAGCCTTGCAAATATTTTTTAATTTAAAAATGGGATATCCTTATCCAATAAGGTTAGAAAATAGGATTAAAAGAAAAATGAAAAAATTTGAAATTATCCACAAGAAAATAGTAAAGAAAGACTCACATGAGGTGGAGATTTCATAATCATGAGTTTCTGATATGTAAAGGAGACTTTTTGGAGGCCTTTTGACACCTCACGTGAGTGAGAAACAAGCTTCAAGAAGGCGCCTAGAAGTCCTATCAAAACCCCATTTTTTAATTCAAAAATACTCTAAAAGCATGGCATATTTCATCTCTCCTCTTCCAAACTAGATCAAAAAGTGGGCATAACCAAGCCAAATCTTGTCCAAATTGGCTCAAACTGAAGCTGGAAGCCTCTAGATCCTGGTTGGGCTTGCTTGGTGGCCTCCCTCACCTATAAATAGAACCCCATTCCTTTGTATTTGCATCTTAGTGTGTTTTCACTTTAGTGTAATGTTTATTTTAGTGTATTTCCTTCATCCCTCTTCCTTGCCTCTCCATTTTGAAGCTTTGGTGCTTCACTAAACCATTCTATCTTACCCTAATCCTCTCCATGGTGGCCATGGGTCTCTCCTCTTGAATCCTAATCCTCTCCATGGTGGTCTATCCTCTTCTCTTCATGGTGGTGAACCCTCTCTTGAAGGCTATTCTCTTCCCTTGAAGCAAGCTTCCTTTCTTGAAGGCTACCTTTGTCGTGAAGATTACCCTCTTCTCTTGGTGGCCAAGCCTCTTCCTTGAGGGCTACACACCTCCTTGCAAGATAAAGAATCAAGCTCATACCAAGGGTAAGCCTAAACAATGATATTTATACTATCTTCTTCTCCTCCACATGCTTTGGAAGCATGGAGATGCATGATTCTCTTCTCTAAATCTTGTTTTATGAATTAAGTAGATGTTAAATCTCTTCTTTAAGCATTAGGGATTCTTCTTTTCTCTTCCATATGACTTGGAAGTCCTCTACTCCATGGTTATCCTCCTAAACCATGTGGAGTTGGCTGTCATGTTGATGGTCATGATTTATCATTTATACTCATGTTTAAAGTAAAGATACTATTTCTTTATGATTATGTATGCATGAAGGATGACCCTCCTTCTTCTCTTCTCTTCCACATGCTTTGGAAGCATGCTACTCTCATGGTTCTCTTTAAACCATTCTTTCTAAATAAGTAGATGATTAATGATGAAGATGTTAACCCTCTTGCTTGATACTTGGTTTAGGGTTTTTAATGATGGCTAGATTATGAACATGGGCTTTATGTGGATGAGCTTTAAAACTAAGCTATCCCCTCTTCCAAACTTAGAATAGCCATGAAGATAGTGTCTAACCCATGAATGAGGATATCCATGTAGACTCATGGTAGAATCAAATCATTTAAGTTAGCTTCTTAACGATGAATAGAGGTATATATTGTTATGTCCAAAAGTGGACTCATAAGTATATTTTTATGTTTATATCTATGCGTGCTTATGCATAGGTAATTAGATGCTAAAAGTGGATGTTTGGTCACATTTGTATGTTTACATTCATGTATGTGTATGCATGAATCATATAGATGTTAAAAAATGATGAATGGTCACATTTGCATGTTTACATTCATGGTATGTATACATGAATCATATAGATGCTAAAAGTGGATGTTTACTTACATTTCCATATACATATTTATGATATGTGTATGCACGAGTCATTAGATGCAAAACGAATGATCTTTAGTTACATTTTCATGTTTATGTTTATGCATGCATATTTATAGATGTTAAAGAGGAAGTTTTATCATATTTATGCTTACTTTTATGCAAGTATATGCATAAATAATTTAGATTATAAAAGAGAAAGTCTCATGATATGTTATGTTATGTTTAATTTTGATATTTATTCATTTCTTTGGAAAAAGAAATGAAAGAAACTCTTAGGATGGATATTAATTATTCATTTTTGAAGCTTCCTAAATATTAGGTTAAAAATTGAGAAATGGCTTGAAAAGCAACCAAGTTATGGCCAAATTTTCCTAGATGTAATTATCTTTGAAATAAGATGGTCGACAACCTAGTTCAATGGCCGTGAGTCAAGAGACAAGTAGAAATAATGAATAAAGACCACTTAGTCACAAGGTGAAGACCTGTGACACATGAGAACCTTCCCTTGGTTTGAAGAAAAGGGGAAAGAAATGATCCTAGTGAATATAATCAAACTCGAAGGTTAGATCCTCGAGCAAAAAGGCTTCCTTAATGGGAAAGATCCCTAATCAGAAGTGAATTTGCCCAACGTCTATGACTATAAATAAAGTCATATAGAGAACCATCCTATAAATGTTGGTCTTGAAGAAAGGATCAAGCATCGATGAAACAACAAGGTGGTCATCCTCAGAATGGCCGAGAATCGTAGTGGGAATATGGCCATCTCATTAGGAGAAATGTGGACTCAATTTTGGGCCTTTTAGTTCTAGAGAGAGAGTGGCACTCAACCAAGGAGGAGGCTTCCGTTAACGGAGAAATTCAGCATTTAAAGCAAGAATTCAAGTAAATAGAGTAAAATTATGCTCAAAATGCATCTTAAAATAACATTTACTCAACTTAAAAAATATAATAATAAAATAATACTACCGAATCTTTGCACGTATGTGCTAAAAGATAGTGGTAGTTAATGATAGAGAATGGTAGTTAATGACAGAGAATCTCTAAGTTTTCCCCCAAAACTAGCTCTGATCTTCTTTGTCTCCAACATAGTCGTTCTTTCTTTTTCTAAGTTTTCTCCAAATTAAGCTCTCATATTCTTCTTCCGTGTGTCTTTTGCTACATAAAATGGCAACCTGTAGAAAGCCTCGTACTAGCATTTCAGCTATTATTGTATTCAATAGTTATAATATGGACGATGGAACATGGATACCATTTACAATTACAATCGGGAGCTGGGTACTTTTACAGAGAAGAAAGAGGAAGAGGAGAAATGCTAATGAATTTGTGGAGCCATTCAAGGGACAAGTTAAAGAGTTCAAGGTATGTGAATCGAGAAAGCATGTGACAGAGGTACTAATACAACATGTTTTCCAGCATGTAGAATTGAGGGTGAAAAAATTTCCTCGTGGTCGATATCGTCCCAACTGTGAGTAGTATCTTAGTCAAAGCTTATTTTGTTTTAAAAGTGTTTAATTGTTGTTATTATGCAGTTTTTTATCCATTCAATCATGTCTCCTTATTGTTTTCAAAGTGTCTAATTGTTGTTTTCAAAATGTCTAATCATTTGATTTTATGCAGATATTTATCCATCCAATAGAATAGACTGGCAACCAATGGAGAGTATAAGTGGGATTTTTGACGCTTTCCATGCATATGTAGGAGAACAAATTTACAAAGGAAGAACTCATAGAGATCTTGCAGACCACGGCATATTTTTCTATGATATACAGTACTTAGAACCAAACATGTCTTCTGGATGGGGTCGTTTGACTCCCCGTTATTTAGAAGCAAAGATTGGCCATTACCAACTTCACAAACTAGTGAAAGTTATAGGGTCAGGCTGTATCACGACATAAAGAAGTCTCTTAAGGCAAAGAATGTCCAGCTTACTATTTTTATGCCTATCGAAGTGTTTGTTGACTTCTTCTTTGATGAAGAAATAAGAAATACTTCAACAATGTTTATTTGCAAGTCAAGTAAGGCACTAGACTTTTTGGACAATGGTTGGGATAGGAGAAAGACAGAAGGCATCATTTCTGTTTTGGAGAAGAAATCAATAGTTTGCAAGTACATTATTGGATCTCAAAACTTCATTGTAACTTTTCACTACACCAGATATCATTATGTTAATGGCAACCTTGTTCTATTAGATCAAGATTTGGAATCAGATCCCGAGAATATGCCTCTAGTAATGGAGATATATTTGAAAGGACAATCGCTTACAATGCTGAGCACACTATCTAAAACATCTCTTTCTCAAATTAGAAAAGACCTTACATACGAGGAGATTGAACAATTACCAAAAGACTATACATTTATAATGGATACTAAAAAGATAAACCATTTATATTTACATTTACCATTTAGTATGATGTGCATAACATTATGTAATATAACACTAACAAAACTCCTTTTTTAAAAGTGCCAAGGCGAAAAGAGAAAACAACTTTCTGCAAAGAATCTGTCTCTCATACTATTCACTTGATTAATCGTTGAATGATGACAGTATTGAGACATTGTAACTCCAAAAGTAATTGTATATATGAAAGATTTGTTTCTTACAAAACAATGTCATGTCTCTTACAAAATTAATGTTAATGTTACAAATGCATCATACTATATACATCATGCATTGTATATACTATACATACCATATAGTAAAATATTGACAATGTTATGATTTCGAATGCATCATTCCTCAAAACATTTAAATCGTATGCATACAAACGCCTGACAAATCTTTGGCCCCAAAGTGAAAAAGCCGCTATCCGGCGCGCAGCAGCCTCCAAAACTCTCAATTCTCTGATATTGTCTGCTTCAATCAGACTTAATTCCCTCTCTATCCTATCTGCATCTTCTTCTTCTTCTGCAACAATTTCAACGTCAGCGAAGGGTTGTGGGTGTGCTGCAGTAGCCTCCGGTTGTGGTTGTGCCTTCGGTTCTGCTTGAGGGACATCATCACTGAAGTGTTCAAGTGTCAACCTACTCTGAGAACGGGTGTCCCTATCGTGAGGAGCACGGGAGATCTCAGATGGCCTTGTATGAGGATTGAGGGGGGGGACTGTAAGGATACGCCGCATTCGAGGATCGCTTACAAAAACAGGAACAAGCATTTGGTCGTATCTGTACCACAATCGACGAAGGGTATTGAAATCCCTTGGCATTATTGTCAGCCTCCTGTGGTGGTGGGCATGAGCGGCAAGAAAGTAAGCATCTTCAAAAACCTCGATGATCCAGTCCTCAGTGATCTCTTAAAGACACAATAATGCAGATGACTGCCTCCGCATGCCGATACTCCATTACTCACAAATTTCCCTCACAATCCTCTAGAAAGGGAGCGTGGATATCGTAAGCTACATGTGTCACTTAATGCAACGAAGCTCCTGCAAAACTGCCCTATGAGCTTGAACCTCCTTGTTCTACCTTACACCTACAGTGACTCGATAGGTCTTTCAAGCCTCTAAGCAATTGTCTTGGTACGAGCCATCTAAACAAATAAACAAAGCGTTATGAGAAACGCATTTAAAAAAGTCAATACCAAGCGATATAAAAGAAATAAGATTCCAGAGTACATTGTATCGCTTGGTACTGACTCCATGACCCCATGACTCATAGTGGGATCCGTACCAAGCGATATAAAGGAGACAGGATCTCCGAGGACTTTGTTTGGCTTGGTACTGATCCCATGACTCAGTGGGATCGGTACCAAGCGATATAAAGGAGACAGGATTCTGGAGTCATTTGTTTCGCTCGTACTAACCTCATGACTCACAGTGGGATTGATACCAAGCGATATAAAGGAGACAGGATCCCGAAGTTCTTTATTTCGCTGGTACTAATCTCATGACTCACAGTGGGATTGGTACCAAGCGATATAAAGGAGACAGGATCTCGGAGTTCTTTATTTCGCTTGGTACTGACCCTGTGACTCAGTGGGGATGGTACCAAGCGATATAAAGAAGACATGATCCCGGAGTCCTTTGTTTTGCTTGGTACTAAACCCCTGACTCACAGTGGGGTCGGTACCAACAAGCGATATAAAGGAGACAGGATCTCGGAGGCCTTTGTTTCACTTGGTACTGACCCTGTGACTCACAGTGGGGTCGGTACCAAGAAATATAAAGGAGATAGGATTCTAGAGGCCTTTTTTTTGCTTAGTACTAACCCCGTGACTCGCAGTGGGGTTAGTACCTACCAAATTAAAGGAGACAAGATCTCGGAGTCCTTTGTTTCACATACCAAGCGATATAAAGGAGACAAGATCCTAGAGTCCTTTGTTTTGCTTGGTACTGACCCCATGACTCACAGTGGGGTTGTTACCAAGCGATATAAAGGAGACAGGATCTCAGAGTCCTTTGTTTCGCTTGGTGTACTGACCCCGTGACTCACAGTGGGGTTGGTACCAAGCGATATAAAGGAGACAGGATCCCGAAGTCCTTTGTTTCGCTTGGTGTACTGACCCCGTGACTCACAGTGGGGTGGATACTAAGCAATATAAAGGAGACAGGATCCTGGAGTCTTTTGTTTCGCTTGGTACTAACCCCCTGACTCACAGTGGGGTCGGCAGCACCAAAAGCGATATAAAGGAGACAGGATCTCGGAGGGCTTTGTTTCTCTTGGTACTGACCCCATGACTCACAGCGGTCGGTACCAAGCGATATGAAGCGAACAGGAGCCGAGGAGTCCAGAGGTACCAATATTGCTTGGTACTAGACCCGTGGGAAACGTGAGCCAAGGGGGTCAGTATTAAGCTATATGGGATGAGAAGGACCCCCATGAAACCCTGAACACTTTGTACAGACACTATTATCAACATTCACAAAACAGACAGCAAAACATTAATAGAGGGTTTGAAAGAACTCTGAAATACCTGTAATGAATGTAGAGGCCGATGGCATTTAGCTTAGTTTGGGGGGCGTTGAGGAGGCTAATGCAGTCGAGACTCAGAGGGACGATGGATGTAGCAATGATTGCGTTTGGCTCTTGCTATTTTGTCGGAGACTCAGGTGGGAGACTCAGGTGAAAAAAATGAACACATGCAAGAAAGTCGATTAAGTGAGCACATAGTATATACCTTATTCATGCGTCGTTAATGCGGCCGACCTTTTAAATGTTCGCACGAGTGGTATGGGTCGATAACGTCCCAAAACTCCTCATGTGGTATGGGTCGATAACGTCCCAAAACTCCTCATGTGGTACTAGTTTTTTAAGTCCCAAATCTCCCTTGGAAGCAGTGTTCGAGGAGGATATTTTTTAAAAACGTACCCAAATTCCCATTAGACTCCTCTCAAACCAACAAAGCAAGCGATTTGGGGTATACATTTTTAGAAATTTACACTATTTCATAAAGTTTCTTTGCATATGCTAAAATCCTTCTAGGTTTAAGTCTTATAGGAAATCCTCAAAGCTAACCGCCTTTATGATAAGTTGAGACACCCATTTGTGTTGAGTTACCTATGTTGCCGTCCCTCTGCATCGCCATCACCATCGCCATCCCTCTGCATCACCAACGCCATCGCCAAAGCTTTCAATATTTTTTGCAAGTATGCCCATCTCTCCCTCCCTCCCTCCTTCTCTCCCTCCCTAAGATTTCAATTGAAATCAAATTTTCTAGAGTAGTAGTGGGTTGCAAATGTGTAAACATGAATGCCAAGTAAGTTTATAGGCCTTCAAGTTGAAGCTTAGGGCAGGCCTTAAATTTTCAGGCCTGGAAGATAAACTATTTCAGCTTACAAAATATAACTAAAATGCAAAATATGCCGCTTGTATGTTTTTTATTTAATATATATAAAGACTTCATCTTAAACAAAACAATAAAACTTATTGACTCCTTTAAGTCTCTTTAAATTTAGGGGTCAGTACTACCAAGCGGGTCGTGAATTTTGCATAAGCCCTCTACCGCTTGGTATTGACCCCTCTTTTTTTATGCTAGTACGAAGCGACAGGGGGCTTGCATGTATATATCCAAATCTCCTTATCGCCAGGTATTGACCCCATGTAGTATAATAAGTGTGCATGTTCTAATTGACATAAATGTTTTTTTAGGCATGTCTTCGCAAAAGAGTTGGACATTGTCTACAAATCGGATGACGAGGCAGAAGAGCCTTGTGCAGAAAAGCTGTTTATGTTCTTGTGAGAACGTCATTAATTCTTGTAGGGATTGTTTTCAATGACCGTGAGTAGGAGTATGAAGACACTGTTTCTTCCAATGTCGTTATGTCCGATGGTGAACAATATGTTCATCCATTTGATTTTGCAACAAACAAAGTCATGAAGAGGAGGCTTAGCCGTTCTCTTGAAAAGATTCCCAGATAGAGTAGAGGAGAAATGCCCAATACACTCAAAGAAGTATCGCCTGCTCTCCAATTTAGTATGGTTTTCTTTGTTTTCTGCATCTGCTTACTGGGGACTCAGAGCGCAGATAGTTACTTTGAAAAGCACTCAAGTGCCAATCGAGGATGATGGGGTTGATGAAGAGGTGGCTATATACCCAGCAGAGAAGAGGGCAGAGGCCGAAACGGAAACCTTTGAGGCTAATGCATCCCTTATCCCCTTCGATGTAGCACCTTCGATGAGAATGAACATGGGGAGTTGTCACTACCTTCCTTGCCCAACTTTATTATGGCAACCCAAGATGATTATGTATTATTAATAGACATTATGCAACATTTCAATATTCGTGAAGACTATTGCTTGATTGCCTTAGCAAATTTTAGTGAAGCAGACATGGGCTGGATAGAGGAAGGAGTTGATAATTATGTACTAGTTGATTCTGTAGTCCAGGACTCCGAGTACCTGCCTGGCAACAAGGAGATATTAAAGAAGATGTTTGATGAAGCTAGGACACATATGAATCCCAATTGCCTTCTGAGGAGGAGGCTGCAGCAATTGCTAATCGTCTTGGTTTGGCAAATATGGGCAAATTTTTGACACCAAGCGTGCATGAACACATAGTAAGTCCACGATCCCTTTGTGGACAAGATCCATGCTTGCGGGTGATGAAAATCAACAGGTAATAGAGCCGAAGATTTTTCAAACTATAAGAATTTGATTTACATGGACTTTGTTGATTATGTGAATTAAACATATAACATTGGTATCAGGTTTTTGTTTATGATGATTTCCTGAAGAGAACAGGAGGCTCAAGATCATCTGGAGCTTCCACTTCAAAGTCAATAGATCATCAAAAGGATGTTGCTCTCGCTCAATATATAAGTCAATAGATCATCAAAAGGATGTTGCTCTCGCTCAATATATAAGACATTTGAATCATCAAAAGGTACGTGCAATTTACGACATATGCTTAAAATTGACAACAAGTAGTGGCATGAGTCATGATGATTACAATTTTAATAAGCAGATCATTATATTTCACAAGGACTTCTCAAAAGACAATGCAAAATTTCCTTTATTCGCATTCAAAGTACTATCCAGGTTGTTTTGTGGTGGACATGAAGTGCCTTTAAATGCTAAGAAGGTGGTGCTTGTCAAGAAACAGTTTGCACTGCGGGTGTTTGACCAGGGGTATGGTTTCCACTACCTGTCATATATAGCGCATGCTATTATAGCGAGAATGACAGACCCAGATAGATTGCATCCATATGAAAAAAGATATCTAATAAGGACAAGAAAAAGCCAGTCTCAGAACTGTTGCCTCCAACAATGGCCAAAAATAGATCTCCGAACTGTTGCCTCCAACAATGGCCAAAAATAGATAAAGAGGAAGAAGAGGAAAAGGAAGACGAAGAAAGAAGACCACTGAAGAAGATCAAGCCCACCTCATCTAGACCACCTTCTCCCAACCCTGACTCTTGAGCGATGCCATAACTGATGGCGCTCTCTCGTAGTTGGCTGATTCCAACCGCATTGTCGCTTTTCTTTATTAATCAATTGTATTGCACGTGTCAACTATGAGGACTTGAATGTGTCATTTTGTTTTGATTTGTGAATCAATTTCCTATAAGTCCATTGATGTAACTCTAAAAGACTATTGACTCGATTCTTGCCTCCACCATGTCTAGTGTGCTTAAAAGTAACATGTTCTCATCATGTAATGTGACTTCTCCATGCCTTGAGTTGACCATATTGACCATGAACCATATGACTTTGTGAAATATGGTGTATGATTTTATAGTATATGCTGCAATCAATGACAATAGAAAAAAATCAGATGTATGTATTAGTTGGTCTCATAGTATTGAGATTGTATCAGTTTTTAAAGTTCTTACCATGTAATGAGTTACATATTGATCACTCCATCCTGCCAATGAATGCCTTCCTCCAAGTCTCTAATATGTTTTCAAATAATTTTATCTCACCATTGCTCAGCTCTTTTTCTCCATGAATGCAAAGATCTTGTCAAGTGAAATCCACACATCTGCCTTCTGATTTTGGATTGAACCTTCATTTCCAATGTCCTTGACTGTATTATGTAGATCTTTCCATCGATTAAACATCTTTTGCTTGTTTTTATCTCAACAGTCTTTGAGGCAGTATCACAAAAATCTTTTAGCTTTTACACCACCTATTGATGGTTTTCTTGGTACGTTGCTGCCCCGTTGTGACCGCTTGTCGTCCTCCTCAATTTTAACATGCCCCCCATGCAAGCCAATGTCTGATAGCACTTTTTCTATTGCTTTGCTTTGATTGCTTTTAGAGATTCTTTTTTAGACTTTAACATCCATGCAAAGCATATGTACAAATACACCAGCTTCTCTACAATTCTACATAGTGCATACAATGTGCATATGTGCACTCTGGATAGAGGAATATCAAGCAATGCTTTGAAATATTTATCTTTTAAATGCCTATCAGGAGCTTTGTTCCATAGTACACGATCTAAAGTCTTGAAACTTAATATACAATATAGACATGGACTCTTTGCATTTGCACCTTTGCTTATGTTATACATGCATTTTAGAGTCTTTAAATCACCTACCATGTGCCATTCCACTTTATAGTCACCAAACCCAGGCACATGAAGGACCCTTCCATTTCTTTGCTCACTAATCAGTGATGAAACACCCAATGCAAAATTTCAAAGTCTTCTTTATCCACCTGTCATTAGGAAGAAGCTCATGTTTAATACAAGTTTCGTGTTTAAATTATTTCAACGTAATACACAATCATATTCAGTGATAAAGAAGATACCTCAAAAGATCCAAGCGGCAATATGTTATTCTCCGATTGAACATTGAAATTTCTTGCATCAGCTTTTGTAATTGATGTGTCTAAGGCCCTATTCATTAGAGTGATAGTAACCCTCTCCATTTTTATGTTCTTTAAAATCTCACACTCGTCCAGTTTCAAACAAATTTTAGAACTCCTTCACATTCTTCTTGACTAATCTCAAAGAACTAAACTCCGTACCTTTTCAAAGCTTCAAGATCAAAGAAAATATTGTTGTGCATGTGAAAGAGTACCTCTCTGACTCTAGCAATGAATGTTGCTTCAATATGTACTAGTGAACCAAGATTCTCAAACACCTCTGAGTTCACATGTTGGAGTGCATACTTTACCTGCATTGGTTTTGGAAGTAACGAACCTTTATGCTTCTTACTTTGACATTTCGCTACTAGTGCCTTAAACAATATACTATATGCTTTCTGAGAGATGCCAGTCTCATCCAGCATTGCTTGCACCTGAGTTGCATCGAGCTGGTTCTTGTTCATAAAAGAAGACACATGCTTCTCATTAATTTTTTGAAACTTCTTTTGATACAACATCTCTTTCACTATTCCTTTTGGTACCAAATGACTATAATGCACTCCAGCTTCGGAATGTATCTTGGACTCTGGATGAAGTAAAGATCTAAAAATAGAATAACATCAAATCTAATTACTTATGTCTAGTTTCAAACAAAGAACCTAATATAAAAAGAGAAATATATATCAAACAAGAGTTAACATTACCTTACAGCCTGTACTCGCTTCTTCATCCCTCCCCTTCCAACTTTCATTTTCTCTATGTTGCAAAGTTGCCTTCTTCTTTTACGTGGCCCTAGTGATGTGTCCTTTCTCCTTAAAGCATCAATCTTTTTCTCCAAGTCTTGAATTGTTTTTTTGTTTGCCATAAGCTTCTCTGCATACAACCCATTTAGTTTTTTTATTTCAGTGTTCTCTATTTGTAGAAAATCCCTCTCTTGTTCTGCAACCATCACTTTTGTTTCCAAGTGTTGGGCATAACCCAACAAACCTTGTCTACCATCACCACAGTGAAATGTAGTAGGTTTGTATGTTGCAAAATGGAGGTGGTGCATTTGTAAATGGATCCTTGGGATACATTAAGCCATCAGTCCCCACAAGTCCAAATGATGCTCTCCATTATTCCTCCTTTGCTCTTTTTACTCATTATATTATTTTGTTTCTTCAAAGGCTGGTACTAAGATTGTATGCCAACATGAAAATTGTAAGTATCATATGTTCTTTTACATGCACCATTTCTACTACTGTTATACTGAGAATTTGAGTGTCTACATGTGTTGTTGAAGGTGGGTTAATTGGAATCCCCAGATTTGGATTAATGTTCTCATTTACAAAGCTAGCATTTTCTGTCATCATAAAACATATTAAAAATTTGAAACAAGAATTAACTCGATTAGTAAGGACGCTTTTTTTTCAGTTTCAGTAGGAAAACCCCCCACGGTCGAGATGATGATTAAAGCTTTCCTCGAATCTTTTAAATGCACAACTACCTCAAATTATGTGAAATCTTGGTTCTCACAAGTTTTACGTGCATCCAACAAAGAATGCCCTCATGATGAAACCTCATTGAAAGAATATGTATATTTTAATATATTTAAACCTACTAATATAATAGTAAAAAATGAGCCGAATTGCAAATTTGGATATGTTTTAAACCTTTTTTATTTTCTCTCTAAGCTGAGTTCGCACTTCTTTTACAAGGCCCAAAATTGAGTCCACATATCTCCTAATGGTTATTATCCTCGTTGAAGGATCGAGAGAAGAATAGATTTTTTTGGATAAAGGAAAGTTGTGGGATTATATTTAGATTTTCTTTCTGTATTATAGGACCCAAATAAGTCCTTATTTTAGGAGAAGGATTCAATGAGACTATGCCTCGCTTTCCATGGGAAAAAAAGCATTGATTTTGTGAACCAAGTATGAGTCTTGTTCCACTATCGAGTCTGAACATTGACCTTAGAATGAATGGGAACGTAAGAAAGTTATTCAATTCTCAAGATCAGTTCGAAAAAGGATCAAGTTGTCGGAATCAAAGGAAATGATTGTGGGAACTATCCCAAGGTTGTGATCAAGCTCAAAAAATGATGAGGTTCAAATTTAAAAAATTATTCGATGAATAGAAAGGAAAGATGATTGCAAGAAATGGATCGATGAGAATAACCTCAAAAACGATGACCTTATCAGAAGAGAAATGTCGTGGTGGTAGATAAGCGTATACTTGGCTTGTTTGCTTAGAATTCTGTTTTACACCAAGATCGCTGGTGGGCATTTGGTTATGTTTCGAAGGTGGAGGAAGTGATGTTGAAATAACAAAGGGTCGAAGAGAGTTGGAAATGACAAACAACAATATGAGGAATGGAACTCCCCCTGGCGGATCGTCAAGAGAGTATCCCAAAACAGTGATCATTGAATAAGAGGTAACGCCCCCTAGCGGATCGTTAAGAGAGTACCCAAAGAGTAAAAATTGGTATGAAATCATGAATATGGGATGACTCACCCTAGCAGATCGTTTAAGAGAGTATCTAAAGAGAAATGAGGATTGAAGGATGGCTCCCCTTGGCGGATCGTTAAGAGAGCTACTTGAAGGGATAAGTAACATAAGAGTCAAGAACGAAGAAAACATTTCATTATCAACTAAGAACTGAAGGTTCACTGATGATCAGGCAATAGAGAAGATAAAGGTTCAGTAGATAGATTACTTGAATAAATACTTTTTGAATTTTAAGGTATGACTGTTTTCTATGCATATGTGATGGTCCTTACTCTGTGTTGACGATGGGGCTTGGAGGGAAGACATATCTCTAAGTACCCGGACACAAACCCTGTTGAATACTTTGGATTATAATTTAAATTGAAAAGCGGGTGGCAGGGTGGACCCGAGCAGTTATTAACGGGTACTTTCCAACATTAAGACTTGAAATTGTTAAGCTAGATTGAGATAGATGTAAGAAGTCGGACCTTAGAGAATTTCAAAAGGAAACTCTTAATTTATGGTCTTTATACTCGAGGGGTAAGTTGTCGGCATGAGCGCGAGGAAACCATCGATATATCTTTTACTCATGAGAAGTATGAAAGAGATATTCCCAGAAGGAGTCGTATACCGATAAAGTTTTAGATGATTCAAGAAACCGTTGGTTAGATAGACCTTAAGATGTTAAAAATTCTTGGAGGAATCGCCTCTTCCGGCAAGAAAACATTTTCGGGTACGGTTTCAGGATGAGCCGCCAGACTAGTCTCTTGGTGCCCAGACATTCGTGGGGGTGGGTGAGACCCCGAGTGAGATGCTCTACCCTACATATTTGCTATTCCACTGCTAGCATTCCGATGGACCGTAGGAGGGCAGGGATCTCACAGTTGGTATCAGAGCCATAAGAAAAAGTTTTGGATTTTGTGTAAAGCTTATAGGTTCTTTTGTGAAAATATTATCGTTAATCAAGAGATTGTTGATTTAGAATTCTTCTGATTAAAGCTTATAGGTTCTTTTGTGAAAATATTATCATTAATCAAGAGACTGTTGATTTAGAACTCTTCTGATTAAAGCATAAGGAGCTGTTAAGTCAAAAAGAGTATGGAATCCTAAAGAATGTCTCGTTTTGTCATAATTATGTTTTGCGATCATCGTGGTAGGCAGGCCAATCCTCGTGTTGACCAGGAAGAGCACGACCTAGATGTTCGCAAAGCTCTTCATAGATCTTAGCGTGGACCTTTCAAAGGTGAAGGGGAGCACTTGGGAGAAATAGTAGAGAAATGGATCGAAGCTATGGAGGAGTACTTCAATGTCACAAGTTACAACGATAAAAGTAAGATGGCCCTTGTCACGCTGAAGATCGTAAAGACCGCCAGAGTAGCGTGGAGGAACCACTGCGAGTCAAACCACTTGGATCGGAACACCCAGACGTGGGATGATCTCAAGGCCTACCTCAGAAAGAGATTTTATCCTCCAGGCTTCTCAGAAACAAAGATGAATGAGTTTTAGGAGCTAACCCAGGGAAGTCGAACTACAAAGGAATATCACTAAGCATTTGCTCTACTCCTCAAATACTCGCCACCAGCGCTACTAGATAATCAATTGATGGCCATGTTCATTCGAGGAATGAACAAACCCTTGGATACCCTAGTGAAGAATGCTAAGGTAGTTTCTATGGCCAAAGCAGTATGGATGGCGAAAGATTTTGCCAAAGCCTTCGTAGTCCAAACTCCGCAGAAGTTTGTACCCTCTACTTCCAAAAGAAACCAAAATTCTGAAGGAAATTGTGACTCCCCTCCACCAAAGAGAAACCATGGTTCTAACTCCAACCAGTCCCATGGCGTGGGAGTGTTCAAAGAGGGAGAAAGAGCAATCCCCTCGAACTCAACTTCAAGAGTTCCACCCTTGACCAGAGCTCAGCGACATGAATTAATGAAAGGAAATAGATGCTTTAAATGCCAAGGATACCATCAACATAGCATGGAATGCCCAACTCCTTTTGGATCAAGGTTTTTCAGGATAAGGAAGTCAAGGACCGAGATTCCAGCTCCTTCCTTCCAGAGTAATCAAGGTCCCTTAAGTCAAAATCAGGGAAACCCCAGTGGTAGATTCCCTAACCAACCCTCAACTTCGATGCGAAGTAATATAAAACCTCAGTCTCAAAATTGGGAAAGTCAAAGAGAAAGGTTCCCAAACCAGCCATCTACTTCCAAAGCAGTAACGTTGGAAGTAATAAAAGAAGAAGATATGCGCGATGAGGACATCTCATGTTTTTCAAGTGGGGTAGGATGTAAGATTCCTCCCTCCAACTTTTAATGATGTAAAAATGTAAAAACCTCCCCATTAGCCTCTTGTATTCATCCCCCCTTTTCAAAATGGAAAAAGATTTTTTTGACCCTATTTTGAACTAGAGAAAGAATTTATTCTAGAGGGAGGTAGAATATTTTTAAAATATTTTTGAGTAATATTATTCCTTAAGATATTCTAAGATGATCCCCTGAAACGGAGCTCATAGAAAATGGCTTCATTCACAGCAGCAAAAGCCACGCCACCTTTGTACTAACATGTCACATGCCATGTGGATTGTGATTGGCCATTCTTCCACCGCCTATGGGTGGAGACGGGGTGGGCAAAGCATATATTCAGAGATGGAGAGCTCATCAGAGACCTTGGGAGGAGAGGATTTGCAGATCATGCCACATAGATGTTGAGACAGAGGAGCACTATACCTATCACGACTGAGTGTACTCTGAGATGCACAGGAGGTGCCATTGTCTCTTTCATGAGGGTTTTGGCATATATGCAAGATCATGGATTTCCTAGACTAGTAATCCTTGGGACTCTTCTTATGGGAGCTTCGTTAGACACAGAGATACACTTGTAAGAGAGTGTCAGCCACAACCACCAACCCCTCCCTTTCTTGTTAGTCGACCATCACCAGTTCTTCTTGGACCAAGGAGAGGATATTGGCATAGTGGACCCCTCCAGTCTACCACAAGATACCTTAGCTCTACCTCATCCTCAAGGACTCACTTTGGAACGGGCTTGCGTGCACCAACGTACCCGCCGTCCCTAGCCCACAGAACACCAACCAAAATCCTCCCATTAGCACACGCTCCATCTCCGTTACACCACCTTCCTACATACCGTGAGATAGAAGGGGACCTCTCAGCCATACTCAGTAACCCCATGCTTGACAAACTTGAGGGAGGTGTATCCTCTCTTGGAGGATGATGTGCCCCACATGCTTCATATTCTTATGTACTCCATGATGATTATCTTGTAGTAGTGCTTATACCCCATGTACTTCCCCATGATCATCATTGTATTGGCCTCTACTTTCAGAGAGCTAAGTTATTTCTAATTGTTTTGGTTTTTCTTTTCCCTAATGAGGCATACCATGGATAGCATTGTATCACTTTGGTCTCATAGACCCATCCTTTCTCCTTCCAGAGTTCCTCATGCTTCATACCAACACGTCTCTCTCTGATACCAATGTTAAGACCATGTACTCCAAACCACCTGTGGTTTGCAAATCCAAGGAACATAAAGAGACTCGCATCTAGCTCACCATCCAACCATAGAGCCCATCAAGTTTACCCCCGAGCTCAAGGTTAGAAGCATCTAGAGACTTGGCTAAAGGGGGAGAAAATCCCAGGCATCCCATACCACTGTCCAATGTAAGCACAAAGTAGTCTCACGAGGGCCATGAGTCCAAGTCTGAGGAGCTCTCTTCAAACTCACTTATATAGGCCTAAGTGCCATAAATAGCCGAAGCCTCTAAAAAATCATAAACCTTCCCCATGATCCCATCCCCCTGGTTGACCTAACACTAGGTTATTCATGTTAACCTTGCTTGAGGCTTGTGATGTAACACCTGTCTCTGGGCCAAAAACACTAACGGGCAAATTATTTTCAAGCTCTCTAACTTGATTTTTATCATGTGCTTTAGATGGCATAACTCCTTGGATATGAGATGATGAAATATAATCCCTAAAGGGTAGGGCCAGTCGGCTTGTACAACCTTCCTAGCATCGTTCTTGGAATGTCTAGGTCCCACGCCTGCGCGACAACTGCATAACAGCTAACTCCCACCTACCTAGCATTGTTCCTAGAATGTTTAGGCCTTACACAGTATTGTCCACCTCTTTCAGGATCTGTTTAACCCATTTGTCTTGGGTGCCCTTTTCTACCGACAAGTGTGCCACATTCTTTCCCCACAAAAACTACAATTGTTCTTAGTTGTACTATACCTATGTAAAACATCCTCTCAAGAGTTGAAAGAACCGAAGGAAGCTCATCCAAGATGGTTATCATGTGCATTGTGAAACTACTTTACATCCACCTCTAAGGCCAATATTTTGTCCACTCCTTGTCTCAGCACCAAAACATACAAACCCAACCACCAACTCATCCTTTGCTTAACCATCTCCTAATAAAGCACTTTCCACTTGTCAAGCACTTCCTAACAAAATGCTAACTCCCGTGAAGCATCCTTCTATGTAAGCTGAACGCTTGTAATACTCCTGGACCAACTCCGTTGTAGAGTCCAAGAAAATTTTACCATGATTGCATCTACTCACATGAATTACCCAACCCTTTTGGATTAAACCCAATGCACTCATGTGGATAAAAAAATCCCATCCATAGACAAAACTCCTCAAAACCGTTGCATCGAATGTGTATGTAGCAATACCTCCCTGGACTTTTTATGCTCAGAACAACATCCACCAGCTCCATGCTGGATTGTGATGCTTGGTCCTCTTGACGGACGGCCTCCCAAGAAAAGCTCCTATTATTAGTCAAAAATAAAACGTATGCTCAATGCTGATGTTGCCTCTGCCACGCACCTTCTTGTGGAACAGAAATATGCCCGCAAAAACTCCAACCATAGTCTATACAACGTCCAAGGAATCTGCCTCCTATGAAGAGATGCAAACTAGCACATCATCCTATGGTTAACACATACATTGGCGATCTCCACCCAACTCGTTCGATGGTTGTGAAGACTCTCCCTGAGACACCTAGCTAGAAACTTCCTCCTGCAAAATCCTAGCGTGCAACTGACTCGAGAAACGAAAAGAGCTAAGACTCGCGCACGCATATCCTCCACACTCATTCTTTGGACTTGAAGAAGCTGCCTCCTTGAACTGCTCCTTCGTGGTTCTCAAACAATCCTTCATGATGTGCTTAGTAGAGTCACACTTGAAACTTTGACTAGAAGAGTATCTACGACACTCCCCCAATATTCTTATGCTTTGGGACCTTGACAAATGAAATTTCATAGCCTTTCTGTTGTTGAACTTGAGTCAATTGCTTGGGACCTTCACGTGTCTCTCAAGGGTCGTTCACTCTCTAACCATCAAATGGTCTTCGGAATCATGAGCAACAACTTCCAGAAATCGGCCTGCTCACCCCGTTTCTAGGCATAGAACTCCCATTGCCTCTTTAGCTCATGGTGGTAACCGACGAGAACAAACATTTTCAAGCTTGTTGTAACTAAATCCAAGGGCTTCCCCCACGGACTAGGACCTTTTACACACTTTTAGAGACAAACTTTGCATATTAGGAACATTAAACATGACCAAAATTTACCAAAACTTAATCCACAATGCTGAAAATAAAAGTTATAAGCAGGGACACCACATTGGGGCCAACCCCCCCTTCCCCCCTTATGTAATGATGTATTAGCAAGGAGTATTTGATCAAGTACAAGCTTTGCAGTCCAAATACAACTTTGTTATGTGTATACAACAAAGCATCCACTATTGGCCCAAACATATCAAAGGAAACATACAGCCCTCAAGGAACATATGCACAATTGGCTTGTGTTACAACCCAACATCAATAGACATGTGACATGTCACTTGCTTATGAACTCATAAACACATATGCTCTTGCCCGTATGCATCATAACAACAGCTTCTCCATAAGGAATTGCAATGAGTGGAAAGAGTGCCCCAACAGTCAATATAGCCAGTACAAGAGGTAGTACAACCGATATAGGTGCTGGAATAGGAGGTACTTGTGCTTGTACAGTAAGGCCTCCACAAACCATGCCAAGGATTATCTAACCTAGAATTAAAACCCTAACTAGGTTTCATAGCCGCGACATCATCATATGCATTGCATGACCACAATGGATTGTGACTAGTAGCTCACCACTCAATCGTAGGTTCAGTGCCTCAAATCATCCCTAAGCCCGAGTTCTAATTGTCGTAAGCCTACTTGGTACCAATGGCCCCAACCTAGAATCCCATACCACTAGGCTAAACCACCCAACTTGTAGCTCCATGGCCATACGATCCTGCACACTTCCTTGGTAGCCCCAAGCCATCGCGCAACGACTGTGCAATAAGTGACCCTAAGATCACTTATATACTAATAACTTGGCTATTATTGGCCCTTGCTTTATTTATAAGATTTTAGCCATTATTATCCCTAGGATATTAATTATAAGCTCTTAGCCAACTAGACTTCTTCTTGCTAGTGCCCTTAGCCCATGTTCGAACAACCCTCCAAGTCTTCATGCCCCAGCTAAACCTAACCCTAATTTTGGGTTAACCCAAAGTCTAATCTTGGCTTAGGACATGCCCCTAGCCCTAATCCTAGGCCTTTCAATACATAACATACTACACACATCCTCGTGAATGCATAAGGAGACAAGCCTATGTAAGTGAATCCTCGGATCCATCCATAGCATCTACTCAAGTCTGCTGCCTCTTACCTAGGCCAGTGTAAGACTCCTCTTATAGACCCTGCTACAAAGATCCAATTGCTTACTGCCAATCCAACTCTTATCCAAGAGTTGAATCTGAATAGGCCATCTATTCACAAAGTGCAACAAGCTCTACCATAACAACCCTAGCATAGACCCATAGCACAATATAACTATCATACGAAATGGCACCCTACATTAGTTATCAGCAAAACACTAGTCCACTGAATGCACAACCAAATCCTAGTACCATGTACTTCCAATACAAGATCTCCCCTATCCAATCCTCGTCTAAGATTGAATGGAGATTGTGTTTTCACACATAACCAATAGTTACGTCTACTTGTAGAGCAAGCATAAAACTCCCCACCATCAATTTCTGCATATGTCCCATGTCCTCAAATAGCGTGAAGACAACCTATGGATAATAATCACTTTCACCCCACCAAATTGGGATGAACCAAAGGTCCACATAATCCCACTAATGGAGATCCAAAAGGACAATGTTTATAACATATTCCACCTCTACGCGTTCATGGGTTATACCCTCCACATGACTCCAAAGTCCTGGAAACAAAATAATCCTGTGGTGGAACTGCATCCACCCTGAAGTGTCAAATGGTCCAATCGTGGTCTAGACATTTAGTCTAAGACCGAGAAGTTCCAAACTTCTCATCTCTCTCATGTACAATTCCGATGCATCATTTTTATTTGGCCATCACGAGAGAGCATGTGAGGAATCACTCTACAGGAAGCATGCCATGCTTAGACAACCAAGAAAGTTTCTTATCTTGTTGTCCCTCACACACCAATACTCCTCCACCCAACAATTGCCATAAGTTAGCTATGCAAAGCACATAGTGTCCCAGACAAGAAACATGTGAAGCCTCAAGAGATCATACATGAGAATACACTCTCGCATTCCATACCACCAAAGCACACCCCACATAAATCCTCCATTAAGCATGATCATAGGTGGAATTTCCGACTTCCCCCCTACAACAACTAAGGTCAAACCTTAGGTCAACTGGAGAGTCAATCCAATCCATGATGCAAAATTCAAGGATGAAAGATACCAACACGTTTGTTGGTGAGCATGGAGCTTGACCTGCTAGGCTGTGGCCTAATAAGGAAACGTGGCTGAAGCTAAAGCATAGATAGTGAACGCTTAAAGAAAGAGAGTGTTAGAATACACGAGAGAGAGAGAGAGAGAGAGAGAGAGAGAGAGAGAGAGAGAGAGAGAGAGAGACTTGCATGAGTCAATGATGTGATTGTTGTGTGTATTGCTTCAAACAAGTACATTGCTTTTACAGCTTTAGAAGCATAGGACGTGGCATCACTGCTTCGGTCAAGCTATCATATAATATATAGATGTTATGCTTAATCCTTAAAAGAATGTGTTCACACACACAAATACAAGATCCCTTTGGTAAGAGGCTATTCACACACAAATCTACCACCCTCAAGCGTTATCCTAGTACCCACTTCATCTAGATATATCTATTCCTATGACATGGTTTCTCTAAAAGTTGTGTTTGGTGCAGTCCTTGGGAAATGGTTAATATTATACCACTTTGTTGTAGACCTTTAAAAGGCCCAAGAGTCTTCGTACTCTGCAAAGTTTGCATCTTCTTTGCAGGTTTCTTCGTCTTCTTGTGTGTGACATTTGCCTCTATTTTCTTGTGAAAGCAATTCTTCTCTTTATGATTATTTTTCCCACAATGTTTGTAAGGGTTCTTCTTGTAACAATCCTTCTGTGCATGGTTATTTCTACCACAAATAGAACATTTTTTACTTGAGAAGTTCTTCTTTGTGAAGAAGGATTTATGAAGGAGATGTCCCCTTCCGTTTTGTTCTTCATCTTCTTCTCCTCTTCCTTGAAGGAGTTTATGACTCCTTCTAAGGTAAGACTGGGCCAGTTCTTCGATGTGGTGAGAAGGTTTCCACCATAAAGACTGGGCAAGTTCTTCGATGTGGTGAGAAGGTTTCCACCATAGAGATCATCTAGCATTGATTTGATTAGAACGGCTACAGCAACATCTTCCTCCACTTTAGCTTTAAGAGCAACAAGCTCGTTCATAAGGGACTTCATTTTGTTCACATGACTGTTGAAGCTCTCATGTGGTTGCAAGATAAGTCCATATAGTACTCTACAGTGAAACTTTAGAGTTCTTACCCTTGAGCTCCGAAGAGTTTATCTAGTGCTTAATAGGCCTATTTGGATGTAGGGAGATCTGCTACATGATGGATAAAATTGTCAAAGAGGCCAAATGCTCTATGATCCCTTAGTTTTCAAGCCTTTTAGAATGCATCTTCATCTTCAAGCATCTTATATTCACCCTCAATAAAAGATCAAAGACCTCTCATGAGGCTGAATTCCAATTTTGTCTGGCATGTGTGAAAGTTTTGTCCATCAAACTTCTCAATGAGCCTATGGGAAGCCATACTTGCCAAAATGACGAGAAGGTCTTAACAAAGGATGAAATCCAATGTCAATGCCTAGTCCCTTACTCAAAATATCCAAAAATTAGGGTTTCCAAATATTAGAGCTTTTGGAATCAAGGTTTCAAAAATTAGGGTTTTGAATAATGATGCTATAGAAGGCTATAGCAATATCTTACTGCAAAGAATGCACCCTCAATTTTTAAAATTGATGAAGTATTAGGGTTTAATGTTCTGATTTATTAGGATTTTTGTAAAAAATTAAAAGTCCCAAATTGATGTTCATACTTTCCTGACTCGTATGTAGTTTTTTTTTAATTGAGTCTTTTAATGCTACAAGTCGTGATGGTGTTGCTCAAGTTGCTCAGGGGGAGAAGGTGGCAATGTACACAAGCCGCTATAGGCCTGCTGGAGAAGAAGATGATAGCATCAGTGAGATACAGCTATAATAGGTGCTTAGATAGTCTTTGATTTTTGTGAGAATTGTTGGGCCAACTTGCACTATAAACTCATCTTGAGTGGATCCCCTCTTCACAAAGGACATGAACATACCATGTTTGGGGTATTTCAAACAAACAATATATATGCAAACCAAGCCCTAAATTGCAAGTTATTTGTGCTTAAGTATGTGTTGCAAGCATATATAATTTTTAGATGTGAATGGATCATTTTCGCTCAAGCTAAACTATGCTTCACTAGTAACATAATTAGCTTGAATGTCCTCGGATGGAGATGGTGGTACCATTTTGTGACAACAAAGATCCAACATTGAATGATCTCTATGATGCTCAACATGAAAGGGTACAATCTTCCTCCCCAAAATATCTTGTCCTTAAAGACATGCCTTCTCTATTAACAACCCTCTCCATCAACGCAAAAGGCTACTAGCTTCCTCCAAGAAAACCCCTCTACTTGAAGACATGTCTTCCTCTCTATAAGTCCCCTGTTTCATCACTCCAACCTCGCCACGTCACAGAAACATTCTCCTATCTCCAACGCAATAATCTTGTAGTCGACATAACCATTCCTAAACATGTCGATGTACAAACAACAAAGATCGAATCTTACTTTGGTACAGGCAACCAAGTGTAACCCCCTCATCAACATCAATAGACTTTCTTCCCAAGTATGTACCCTCTCCAATGACTACCATTGATAATCAAGACCTACCCTCTACATCAAAAGTCCCCCATGATAAAGACTCTACTCCAAGAACCTGTCTTTGACTAATCTCACCAAAGGAGTCAAATATTACATCTCCAAAACTTTGTCACTACTCAGCTCGAACCCTACCTAGTCTCTTTGCGAGCGGACTATTTTTAGGCAGCTTCCTCAGTAGGCCCAGGACACGCCTCTTATAAACATCTACAAGGTGGAGATGACAACACCGAAGGTCATCATTGTTGGTGGGGCAAAAGTAAATCCGCTCACATGACATCAACATTGTTAGGTCATCTAATGTAAATTCAAGCCTCATCACATCAACACTACCCAAACCCACAAACATAGGCTCATGCTAAGAAGGTACCAAACCTTCAACTCCACTAAAGAAGGTACCTCTAACATGAAAGTAGGTTATTGAGCAATCGATCATATCACAGCATTATCTCCACCATAATATAGACTCCAAGCATTTATGGCAGGGCATGAGGAGTTTCCAACTCCGATACGGAGCTGATGCTAAAAGTACAAGGTAACTCTAAAACAAAATACATTGTCCAGATATCAACAAAGTATCAAAATATGTGTGGAAAAATAAATGCTTATATCTCAAGGCTATTATGGGTTACAATCCAATTTGGCTACCTCCTTAACCCCAAGCCATGCACTCAATGAAAATCTCAAAAGTCTAGAAAGAAGCAACTACCACTTCCACAACAAGCCACAAAAGTTCGATAATAATTTCTACCATTTCAAATGTTGTGTTCCAAAGAACTTACTGCTGCAAGCTTAAGAATACTATGAAGATAATGCTGAAGTGTGGATTCTAAAGAAATCACCAAGACCACCCTAAGACTATACAAAAGAAGAATCCTCAACAACAACAACACCAAACCCTAATCCAAAAGGTTAAAAAAAGGTGGATGTGCTTAAACCATGCTCAAGGGTTTCATGAAGCTAATTCCTTGATATAGGTACCTAAAGAAATTATATGAAGGCAATTCTTTCATTTGGGTGCCTAAACAAATCATATGAAGGCAAATCTATGTTATACCCTAAAGAAATCAACACACAAACAAATCCTACTTCTTGCTCAAGCATATCATAAAGATAATTCCTTTACATGGATGCCTTAAGAAATTAACAAAATAAAAGCCTCGCACCATCAACCTTAGTAATAAGCACACCAAAGTCTCACATGGTGTAGCAACCAAAGCAACAGTTTTTGCGATTTCCACTCTCCAAAAATGGAGGAGATAAATATATGATCGCATGATATCACCATGAAAGTCTCTAGATTTTCACACCCATGAATAAGTTACTTAAACTAGAAGTCCACAAAGAAGTGCAAATCAAATACTCATCAATAATATAACAAGCTCTTAAATCATCCATAGTCAACCTTATCAAATAGGAGTCGATCAAATAATCATCAATAATATACCAAGATCCTAAATCATCCATAGCCACCCATATCAATGGGCTAGCTAATTAGCTTGCCATTACTATAGCAACTGCTCTATGTGTAAACACAAGTATCTACTTGTAAGACCCCTACCTCTCTCCCTTACTAGCCGAGAGTAGAGTCTCACTTGATAGGTCTCCAAGATTGACCCACATGAAAGACTCAACCAATATCTCCCGAAGGCTCAACTAGTTGAGAACATCCATCTGGTTAATCCAGGTGGCGCATCCTCTCGGAGGGCACACTACTAAGAAACACTATGTATCACATGAGTTCAAGGGGTAGTTAAAAAACATCTCGCCCATGAATTTTTCATAAATAAAATGACCCCTTTTTCTTTAAGGACTTATGGATTTTTTCAAAAATCAATTAAAAAAACCCCTTCTAAAAATGGATTTCTGTAAATATACCTTAAAACTTTGGATTTAAAAACCCCTTCATTTGAACTCATGTGGTATATTTATATATTTTTAGGTGAACCCCTCAAGCGCACCCTAAGGTCCTAAAAAGTATAATTATGAATTCTTTTTAAATTTTAAGACTATCTCAAGTGGAGTGTCAATCCTCCAGGTATTTTGAAAAGCGCCTACACCTCTCGGGTCCACCCTACTATCCACTTTCTAGTTTTTGGTTTAGAGATCCAGTTTCAAGTATGCACCAACCCATCACTAGAGCTTTCACTCACACACACCTCTCAAAATAAGTATACATGCACACCTCTTTCATTAAAATGAAAACCTCAAATTTAATGACCCCAAATTGAACATATTCAAAATCATTTACATCATGTCTTTGCCCTAACATAAAACTTTTTAACATGACTCATTGTTTGTTATGTTGACACACTCAATCGATTACTAATCTACATCAATGAAAGTTTGTGGCTAATCAAGATCTCACACCTAACTCCCCACACTTTCTTATGTTTTTCTTTCTCTAAAGCCATTCCATGTGAGTCCCACCACTCGAGGCTCTTGTCTTCGGGTGGCTCAGATGGAGGAGTATCTTGGAGACATTTGGGACATTTAATGACTAAAAGTTAAGTTCTATTATCACATATGCAAAAATATGGAAGGTCTACAAGCCATATATGCACTAGAGTTGCACCTTCTTATAGTCATCTCCTGTGGTTGATATTTTCAAGAGACATCACATCAACAGATGATGGGAGCCCACAACCGAGGGTTAGCTACAAAACCCAGAGGGAGTGGTGGTCACCTCCTACCAATGTGTTGGTTGGTCATCTTAATGGCTTGGGTTGTCCTTGGACATGGCAGCACTATTGTGACTTCACAATAAGTTACACTACAAAGTGAAATATAGTACCAATAGTCGAATCAAACTATAGTCTATAATAACAATGTACAATCAACAATTTATCCCTGCATTATGGAAATGTTTATGATATTATGCTTAAAATGCTTTCTAAATGGTGATCTTGTTTCTGTCACTTATATAGAGCATTCTAAGCCTTTGAGAAATTTAAAGGTGGACAAAGATAATTATCAATTAGTATAAATCTTGTGAATAGTAAAAAGGATTGAAAATTCAACTATAGTGTAACTCTTACTTGCTAAAATTTGAATAAAAGAAAAAACGTATTTTTATTATATGAATAAAATGAAGTTGCAATTAATCAAACTACATATGATCACTTACTTACTAGCTCTTCCTAAGTTTCTAATTTAGACCTAGCTTACCTAAAATAAATTTTATTTATTTGCTCTCCTTCCTGCACCACTCTACCTCTATATATCTCTACGCCCTTCCTTCTCTCTCTCTCTCTCTCTCTCTCTCTCTCTCTCTCTCTCTTTGCATGTGCCAATCTCTCCTTCTCTCTCTCTCCCGTTCCCTCTACCTACAACCCTTCTCTCTCTCTCTCTCTCTCTCCCCTTCCCTCTACCTGCAACCCTCTCTCTCTCTCTCTCTCTCTCTCTCGTCTATGCACTCTTACACATTTCACAAAAGCCTAGAACACTCCAAAAGTACGTCATCAAAAAAAAGCCGCCAAGAGAATAAAATCATAATCCAAAATTAAAAGCTTTTAGGCATCATGTCATTTCCAACTTCCCTCACTAATTAATTAATAGTGAATAGAATTTGACACACCCATATTATATAGCTCAAGTGCCATATTCACTCAAGTGACATATTCTATTAATTAGTGCTCGCAACTAATTAATAGAAAGACTAACGTCGTGGACCTTGGGTTTTTGCATACACAAATTTTCATTAAAATAAAATTTTCTATTATTATTTACATCGCTTACATAGTTACAACGCATGGACTGGATTTACACACATTTGCAATATATAGCCAAGGAAGTATTTACAAATATTTGCAAATTTACAAAACAGCATCACAAGTCAAATCTAGACGGGGTGCAACAAGAATGTATTCATGTTGTTCAATTACAACACGAAGAAATTGTTGAGCCTTCTATTCCTCGTCTTCCATATTGGTCAGATCAACAGCAACAAGAGACTGGCTTTCTTTGACCTCCACGTTGGCGGGATGTGTTCCATGCAAAAAGTAATGTGCATACTCTCCTTCAATGTAGTTATCGTGGAAGAAAACCTTGCAAATATCGAACAAATCAACACTTTGAGGATCTTGCATGCACTTCCACACGACTCTAGCCTTGGCTGACCTCATCCCATTTCAAGTCCGAGGAACAACCCACGAACATCTCCATTGTTGTCATACAGCCTCTCCCAGCAGCATGTATCCTTTCTACTTCCTCATTCAGCCTTGCAGCTAGCTCTTCAGATTCTTCATCCTTGCTGGTGGCGCCCAATATCGGATATCGGAGGACCAGCAATGAAAAGGTACGTCTCCATTGTTGTCATACAGTCTCTCCCAACAGCATGTATCCTTTCTAATTTCTCAAATCGGCCTTGCAGGTGAAGATGATGCGCACAGGTCCTGAGAAGCAGCGGTTTCTTCTTTGATTGAAAAGAGACTTCTTGCTTCCACTGAGAATTGGTGTTCCTGAGCTCGATTAAAGTCTTTGGACAAGGATGTGTCCGAGAGGGGACCTGAGGGCCTCTTTTTTTTATTTAATTTAAATAAGACCCAAGCCCCATAGTCTAAGACCTGTTCTGTCGGTCTTGCAAGAAGCTCCCACGAACAAGTGAGGGAACCATCGACGACGGTCAGCTGAAGGGAGGCAGGCAGGATCTTTCTTAGCGCTGGTGCCACACCACTGCCAGCCAGGTCACATTGGCTTATCTTTATCTTCAGCTTATCTGGATTGGTTCCTGGTTCCTGACTGTATGTCGATCCTCTTCTACACCTCTTGGGCAATGGGAGAGGTTTGCTTACTACTGCATGTTGATTGCTTCTATTAGAGCTCTGTCCTTAGATAGAATGAGAATAATCTTGTCTCTGCAGCTGTCTTGGTTGGGGAGGGAGGACCATCTTCTTGGAAGATGCTGTGGAAGTAGTCAGTGAGGAGTTTTTTGTTCTCCTCTTGGTTAATAGCCTGAATTCCATTCTTGTTTTTAAGCAAGGAGATATGCTCTTGCCTTTGCTTGACCTTCAGCATTTTAAACATTTCAGGGCATGGCCTGTCAATTTTACCTGCCCACCATTCCCTAGTAAAGAGCTTAGTGTGTTGGAGGGCAATTTCTTCTTCTTTTTTGATTTTAGCTCTGATCTGATTGACATTAGAAGGGTCAGTGGAGGATTCTTGTTCTTGAAGCTGCACTTGGAGTTTTTTTAGTCTGCTGGTTCTGTGAGCTGTAACTTCCTTTCTAGCCTGCTTGAGCAAATTTTGGGTAGACTTAACTGACAGACTCCAAGCTTTGGCTGGGGAGAGATTGTTGCTGAAGAAGGAATTCCAGATGTGTTTGATTTCTTCTTGAACTAGACGCAGCTTAAATAGAGCTGGGTCTGTGTGGAACCAGCTAGATTTGTGTCTGTTGTCTTGATTATCCATTGTAGTGATGATGGGGTAATGATTTGATATGCATGTAGTATTGTCTACTGAGCATTCACACCTGTTGTATTTAGAATAAATTTCACCACTTGCGTAAGCTCTATCTAGTCTGGCTTTTCTGGAGAGCTCTCCAGTAGAGTAGTTTTGCCATGTGAAGATTCCTTCTTGACCCAAATCTTGCAAATTGAACTTGTGTTTTACTTTTTCCCAAGTTTGTTTCTCTGATCCAAACAAGGATTGTCCTTTGGAGTTGTATCTGTCCTTGAGGGTTTCAACCATGTTGAAGTCCCCCATAATCAAAACAGGTGCTTGTAGCCTTGCATAAACTCCTACAAAGGTGAAGCTGTTCATGAGTACAACTATCCATTGATTGTTGTTGTCAATGTGAAAGTCTTTTAGATCTTGGATGCAATCACACTGCTAGGCCCCCACTTCCATGAGAATGAAGTGAGAATAACCAAAAGTGCTCAAGGGAGATGGAGTATAGCCTTCTGTTCAGTTCCTCTCCTATAGTCTTTATCTCCACTAGAGTGATGATATCCAGATGACCTTTGGCTTTAAACCATTGTCTGACTAGTTGGGCTTTCTTTGGGTCTGAAAGTCCTTTGACATTGTAGCTTGCAACTTTCATTATCTTTTGTTTGGGGGTTTGTTGAGGCCTCCTTTGGTGACTGACTGGGGGGTGATTCCCGTGTGCTCTGCCCCTCTTGAGTTCTTTGCTTATCTCCATGTCATTGGAGTTGCCTGCTTGTGGTTTGGAGCTTTTTTCAGGAGCTAGAATGCCTGTGGTTGTCCATGTCAGCTGCATCCAAGTTGTCAACTTCCTTCTCTAACCTAAGTTTGTTTATAGGGATACTTTCTACACATTCATTTTCTTGTTCTGTATCACCTGGGTCTAGGACAGCAGCTAAAACTGAGTATCTGTTGGGTTTGTGAAAGGATTGAGGGGGTTTGGGTCTGTTAGAAGGTTTCCTTCTGTTGACTTGCACGAATTCTGTTTCTTTTG
The DNA here is from genome assembly GCF_041138505.1 of Cibotium barometz. Taxonomy (NCBI): domain Eukaryota; kingdom Viridiplantae; phylum Streptophyta; class Polypodiopsida; order Cyatheales; family Cibotiaceae; genus Cibotium; species Cibotium barometz. The sequence goes on along the minus strand of NC_141065.1, from coordinate 9,877,573 downwards.
GGTTTTCATTAGGAGGAGGAGGGCCAAGGTTCGGGAGAGCTTGGCTCGGGTTAGGGGGGGTATTTCTTTCAGCAACTTGGGGTAGGATAAACTGCAGGTTTTTGATGGGACAGTTTATGATAAGGTGACCTTGTTTCCCACAGTGGAAGCAGGAGTTGGGAAGGTGTTTGTAGAGAACTGCCCGAGTATGGGAGAACTCACCACACCCTATTGCAATCTCATCTGGGAGAGGGATGGGCAGGTCAAGCTCTACTAGGACTTGAGGGTGCCAAGCAAGGTTGTAGTCAGAGATAGCTTTGGTGCCAAGAACTTGACCTAGGGGTGATAATATGGTTTTGATCCATGGGGTCAGGTGAATGGGGAGGTTAGGGAGTTCAACCCACACTGGATATGCTGAGGATTTGGGACCATCAGGATTGAAGTCCTTTGTCCATCTCATGAAACAGAAGAGGAGATGCCTATACATCCATTGCCCTGAGCTAATAACCTTCATTGCCATACTTGGTTCTTTGAATAAGAATAGGTAGTAGCCTTTGACCAGAGCTTGAGTTAGGGTAACCTCTATTCCCAGAGGTGTCCAGCTTTCTCTTATCCATGCTCTCATTGCTTCCTTAGATGGTCTCGGACCAAAGAGTAATCCAACCAAGCATCTTTCTGAATAGTCTTCTACCTTGCTTCTGACCTGTTCTATTGGTAAACTTACATGAACAGTGTTGGTAGTGGTATTACCTGATGGGGTGTTATTGGCTGAAGCTTTCTGTTGGGCTGCTGCTGCTGAAGGTATAGTCGGTTCTTTTGCTGACAAGAGGGAGGGCTCTTTGATTTGTCCCTGGTTCTTCATGTTTTGAAGTTGTTCTTTGGCTTCTTTTAGTTCCTGTACCAACCTGGAGTTTTCATCCATTACTGCATCAATGATGGCTTCTCCACTCCAAGGTTTTTCTGAATTGGGATTCCAGGGGTTTGAGTGAGGGATTAGGACTTGATGAGAGGTTGAGGGTAAAGCTAAGGGAATGTGACTGCTGAGCATTTGGTTTGTTTTTGCAGGTGATGCTGAAGATATCTGAGGTCTGATAAGGGACGGGCTCCTCCACTCAATGCCCATGCACTTGGGAGGGCATCCGCCCGAAGGGAAGTCTACGCTGCAGGTTTAGAAAAAGGCGAGAAACTGGGCAAGATGAAGCACAGAGCGGACCACACCAAGTTTCAAAACTGATATTAAACCACCTTCAACCTTATAAGGTCTACGTCTAATCACCTTAAACCTTATAACCTATCCACCACCTAATCAATTAACTCTTTCACTAATTAATTAATAGCAAAAAAATTACTCTTTCACTAATTAATTAATAGCAAAAAAATTTGGAGAAGTGGCATTGTGAAGGGATTATTTTGATGCTACGTGCCTCACTATTTCAATGGTAAGTGAGGATGTTCGAAAATTACTCGACATAAATCTACAAAATAATCAATGCTTATACATGACACGGTGTAGAGCACAGCTCCCGTGTGTCCTTGAAGTGGTGGCTCGTAACTCATCTGACTGTAGGATCTTCCGGTGTGGTGTCTTTTTTTTTTTTTTAATGGCGAAGAGACATTATTATTCACACCACCCCATTTCGCAAGCTCGGAAGGGGAGGTAGAGCCTAGAGGCCGTTATCTAAGAATAGGAGGAGCTTGTTGTAGACGAGGGTGCGGGCGGAGAGGCCCAGCACGAAGTCGCCGTGGGCGTACTGCGGGACGAAGAGCACCTCCGTGACGCTCGGTAGCTCCTCGAGCAAGTGCCTTACGTCCTGCTCGTCCGCCAGCTCATCCTGCCCACCGTGCGCCATCATGAAGGGGATGCTCCTCGGAATGCTAGACAGGTCGTACGACGGAGGAAAGAAATCACCGTAGTGCACCAAGTTCCGAAACCACCCATAATCATACTTCCCGAACCTGCCCGTCCTCAACACTGCCGCCACAAAATAAATCACACAGAAAATGTGAATGATCGATCCACTACTCTACGACTACAAGGTGAGTAATCATCTGCATATAATTAGAGCCTCTACATTGAGCCATTTGCGCTAGGTTCCTCATCGAGGTCGTCTGGAGCTCGAATTTGTCGTAGTAGGAAATCAAGGTTTTGTTGATACAGCAATTCGGACCTGGAAAAAAGCCCACAACAAAAAAGGCCTCTCGATTTTAATGCAGCTGTCTTCAGGGTCCCCCATGGACCTTCCTCATGGGGCGCTGTAATTTCACTCCTTTTTAATATATTTTCCTGTGTTTTTACCCAAAAAAAAGCCTCTCGATTTTAATGCAGCAAGTACGAGTGCTATTTTGGTAAAGAGATATAATAAATTGGTACCTGTGACAAGGCTTAGCAAATCGCTGTAGCAATTAGCCCGTTTGATGTCCTTACACACTGCATCAATGACTTGCTTGCCGCCAGCACTGCGCAAAAGCAAGCGAACAGAGTTCAACCTTATTCACACACCACCTCACTCAGTCAACGTCCCTATCGGCCCGTCAAAAATCAAACCAAATAATTACCCAGCGTTGCTACATACTCTGATATGTTGAATTGGTGAATGCCAGCAACCAGCAGGAGCTTGACAGAGAGAGACACGCACAAAAAAGACAATACTGGTTAGATTCCGTGAAAAGAAAAAGGCGTCCACAGATAGATACCTTTGTAGGCAATGAAAGCATTTCATGCAGTTTGGGCTACCTTATCAAGGAACAGCCAGGCAACAGCCGAAGCTACGGGCGAGGAGACATGGTTCAGGTAGGCTATGGGGCTGAGCATCGCTGCCTTCTTTACCAGACTGGCTACGTCCCTTTGAGTAAATGCAGCGAAACCAGTCATGGTTCCCTGCATGCACATGGCAGAGAGTGACGCGTAAGGTCTTGTTTCCAGCTCAGCAGGACAACCCTACAAGTGACGGCAAAATTTATATGGAAAAAAGTAGCTACCTGTGAATAACCAATGAAGTAGATGGGCTGGTTTGCTTGTGTGTGCACAAAACGCAGCATGGAAGGTAAATCTTGGGACACCAGATCGTCCCAATCCCAATCCCAGAACTCCTGTGGATCATAAGGTTCCATGGAGCACAAAAAAGCCTACAGTATTAATTCTCTCAGAAAGTTCACGTAAAAAAACTGCTCCACTTAACATAAATTGCCTTTCCCCATCTTGTCACGACACCAGAGTACACGCTAGCTTTCGGTCCGCAGTAAAGCATTTTTCGGCAGTATCCTTTACTTTTTTATGACAAAATGCGTTTCACACTGCACAGTACGACAGCAATGCGCGCTCTCTCTCTAGAAAAAGTGTTTTTTTTAATCCTTAAAATTAAAGGCAATGCTTAAGTTTAACAAGGTGAAAATCATTGGAAATGCGCTTGTTGGTATTTTTTTTAAAAAAATCATTGGAAATCATAAAAATGCAGGGATTTATAACTAAATCGTACTAACCAAGATTTCTAATTTTTTTTTTTTTAAATTACATTACAAACAGGGTTATGAGCATTAGGAGAGAGAGTGAGTGTGAGCACTCGGAGAACGTGAGTCTATATTACCCTAAATTTTAGATTTGAAGCATCGACCGCAAAGGTCTAAAGTACCAAATGGTGAAAAAACTCTACTTAAATTGACAAATTTATAATTTGAAGGTCTTTATAGCTTAAACTACCTAAAATTTCAGAATTTTCCAACCTCCAACTCTCGAATTTATAAATAATTTTCATAAGTCTATCTATCTTTAGACGTACTTGCAAATTTAAAAATGGTTTTTTTTAAGCTTCTTAAGAATGGTCATAGACTCAATAGCTATGGCCTTTGGCATGCTCTAAGGTTCCTTTTTACTGGTTTTATGATTGACTCTAAAGTAGAGTTTGGGATACTCTTAGCCAAGTTCAATGGTTAGTACTCGACCAGCAATACCTTCACCTTTCTTACAAGTGATTGGGCTTGTTTTATTTGCTCATTCTCCAACAGGGGGTTGGCCTACCCTTTGAGTTTCTTTGCAAAGTTTGCATAGTCACTGGGTTTTCTCTTTAGAAAGCACTCGTTTGAGTGGTAGATTGCCCATTATCTCTATGTGAGGGAGGCAACTTCAGAGCTATCGTCCGAACCACTTTTAGCGTTCACGACATCGTTGCTCTTGACAACTAATTGTGCATTGCATTTTTACGTGCTCTTTGAGGTTTTCTTCTTTTGGACCTTTGATTTCAATCCTTTAGCCTTTTTAGGAGCTACTATAGCCTTTGGGGCTACTATAGATAACGTGTAGGGTAGCCTAGTAGAGGATTTAATGACCATTATATTAGAACACACTTCTAGTAATTGAGGAAAAAACAAAATGATAAGATATACCATCAACACAATAAATCCAAGTGGAGCTATTTTTTATAAATTTATAATAATTTGAAAGTATTTATAACTTAAACTACCTAAAATTTTAGAATTTTCGAACCTTCAAGTTTCTAGCTGATAAATAATTTTCATAAAGTCTCTATCTATCTTTAGGCATACTTGCAACAACTCTCTAGTTTATAAATATTTTTTGTAAAGTCCCTATCTATCTTTGGGCATACTTGCAACAACTCTCTAGTTTATAAATATTTTTTGTAAAGTCCCTATCTATCTTTGGGCATACTTGCAAAAATGCGTTTCTCAAAGGTTGCTAAAGAGGCAGAAAGATTTTTATGCTCGAACATACTCCACAACTCATGAATAAATTCACACCTACCAATAGTTTCGAACTGCCTTTCTCTTCTCTAAAGCTTTTTATACCCTCTGAGGCAACTGAGGTGGCAAGATATAACTGGTTCCAAGACCAAATATATATGTACAAAGTTCTAAAGTAGTGTGCAAAAAAAAGGGTCACCGCCAAATGGTGAAAAACCTCTATCTCTAAATATTGGAGCTATTTTGACAAATTTAAAATACTTTGAAGGTATTTACAACTCAACCTACCTAAAATCTTAGAATTTTTCAAACCTTCAACTTTGAAATTTATAAATAATTTTCATAAAGTGTCCATTTATATTTAGACATACTTGCAAATTAAAAAATGCTTTTCTCAAAGGTTGCTATAGACACATTTTTTTGCTCAAAGGTACTCCTCAAAGTCATGCCTACCAATAGTTTAGAACTACCTTCTTCTTCTCTAAACCCTTTTATACCCTCCCAAGCAACTAAGGTGGCAAGATATAACTGGCTCTAACACCAAATATGTATGTACAAAGGCTTAAAGCAAAATGCAAAAAAAGGGGATCTCAACCAAATGGTGAAAAACCTCTATCTCTAAATATTGAAGCTACTTTTAACACATTCATAATAATGTAGAGGTATGTATAAATTAAACTACCTAAAATCTTAGAATTTTTAAACCTTCAGCTTTGAAATTTATAAACAATTTTCATAAAGTCTCTATCTATCTTTACGCATACTTGTAATTTTTTTTTTTTAAAGGACACAGATATATGTACAAAGGTCTAAGGCAGTGCGCGAAAAAAGGGTCTCTACCAAATGGTGAAAAACCTCAATCTCTAAATATTGGGGCCGTTTTGGACAAATTTATAAAAAATTTGAAGGTATTTTCAACTTAAACAACTTAAAATCTTAGAATTTTCAAACCTTCAACTTTGAAATTTATAAATAATTTTCATAAAGTCTCCATCTATATTTAGGCATACTTGCATATTGAAAAATGCTTTTATCAAAAGTTGCTATAGACACACATGTTTTTAGGCCCAAACATATTCCACAATTCATGAAAAAATTCATGCCTGCCAATACTTTAAAACTACCTTTTTCTCCTCTAAACTTTCTTATACTCTCCCAGGCAACTAAGGTGGCAAGATATAACTCGCTCCAAGATCAAATGTGTATGTACAAAAGTCTAAAGCAATGTGTGAAAAAAGGGTCTCCACCAAATAGTGAAAAAATTCAGTCTTTGAATATTGGAGCTATTTTCGACAAATCTATAATAATTTGAAAGTATTTATAACTTAAACTACCTAAAATCTTAGAATTTTCAAACCCTCAACTCTAAAATTTATAAATAATTTTCATAAAGCTCCATCTATCTTTAGGCATACTTGCAAATTCAAGATAGTTCAAGCTGTGGTTAGGCTCAAAGGGAGTGGAGTGATTTTCTCAAAGGTTGCTATAGACACACATTTTTATACTCAAACGTATGCCACAACTCATGAATAAGTTCATGCATACCAATAGCTTAGAACTGCCTTTTCTTCTCTAAACCTTGTCATACCCTCTAGAAAACAGAGATGGCAAGATATAACTGGCTCCAAGACCAAATATGTATATTCAAAGGTCTAAAGCAGTGTGCACAAAAAGAGTCTCCACCAAATGGTGAAAAACCTTGATCTTTAAATATTGGAGCTATTTTTTACAATCTTATATCAGTCGAAGGTATTTATAAATTAAAGTACCTAAAATCTTAGAATTTTCAAACCTTCAACTCTCAAATTGATGAATATTTTTCATGACTAAAGTCTCCCATAAATTCATAAATAATTTTCATAAAGTCTCCCATACTCGCAAATTAAAGAATGCGTTTCTCAAAGGTTGCTCTAGACACACACATTTTTATGCTCAAACGTACTCCACAACTCATGAATAAATTCACGGAGGACGCCTCGCTATCTAAAAAGAAGATAAGCACTTGCTCTTGCAAAAGGTGGAGCACCAACAAGTAACAAGAGATCTAACCAGCTAGGCCTTGCTTCGATCTAATGACTAATATCGTGTGAACTGTAGATGGCCGCCTGCAAGGAAAACCACTAGGTTTCTGCCGCCCTTTGTGAACTTATGTATGTGTGGCCACATTGCAACCCTTTGCAAAACGAATCCTCCGCACGCCCTCTCAAGGGATTAAACTTCGTTAAAGAGAATCACCTGGCTCTAATACCATTTGAAAATCCCATCACGGCAACATCACACATGCAAACGTGGGGCCACATTCACCACCATCAACAATAATACCCCCTTTAGCACTGGTTCTAGCACCCTTCTATGTGCATCTTCCAAACTTGGAACTGCGCTATAGCACATTTGTTAGACGCGAACAAAATCACACGACATTAAGTCAAGTATGTATAGCATTTCTCCTTCCTCATGCCATCAGCTCACGTCTCTACGCACTGATGTTTGATCCAACTAATCGTGAAGCTGGAATAGATGAGTGATTATGGAATGTCTGGGTCCCTTCATAGAGGGTCCTAGCTCTCTCGGTCATGTGACACTCGCTGAGGTATTGAAAGTGTGTTGACATTCCTACCAGAGAATTGCCTCACCTCCTAATTAGGCAACTCTGACTTGTTTCTAGCTAGCTAATCTCAAAAGTCTGATTTTCCCTGAACCAAACTCCATTTAAAAACCAAAAACGCTTGGACATAAGATATCAAACGCACTAGTGTCTCGTACAATTTCCTGGTCTTAGGGACCAGAGGAGCGCAGGGATTATCCGGAGTCCTCTTTGATGGTGATAAGGTTGTGTAAGGCTTCTAACGGTGGAGCCTGCGTGTTAATAGCCCATTAAAACTCCTAACCATAGAGCCGGCCACATGTTAAATAGGTCTCTCTATTTCGAATACTCCAATTATTTCCTCTTTGATAGAGCAGAGTCATCACATTTCCTACCAAGTGAGCATTGAAAGTTAAAACTTGGAAGGAACCGAATTCTGACCTCACACGGCAAGCTTTTAGAAGAACGCGCAAGCGCGATGCCAAGGGGATGGTAATTACCTTATCAGTTCGCTTGTACGTGACATGGCCGTAGCTAAATTTGGAGGATCGTGTGCTCCCGAGCCACACATCATATCCGCTGTCCGCCAGAACAAACCCAAGAGACTGCTCTGGCCCGTTCAGCACCCAGATATCGCCACCCTATATCTCTCCCTCACACAAACATCATTCTCTTCAATCAGTAAAAACCCCTCTCTCTCTCTATCTCTATCTCTATCTCTCTCTCTCTCTCTCTCTCTCTCTCTCTCTCTCTCATATTTTATCGAGAGATCAATTAAATTGCAAATCGAACGTCTCTTCATTACAGGTGGCTGGTGAGCAAACACTAGCAGCCTCACCTGCATCAAGCCATGATACAGAAAAGCAGGTCCCTTGGTAGGCCGGAACCTTCGACTGGAAATTCGTTGCATCCCCAACAGGAATCCGTCTCCAGTAGGCACCTGAAGATAGAACCTCACTACTTTTCCAAAACCAGTTCAACACTTATTAGAACAAACACGATGATCCAGGTGAAGCTTACCTTGAACTCTTGACAATTGTAGCCACGTTTCAGCACCAGGATAGCGCATATTCCGTAAGGGTTTGAGATAGCTTGAGCTTGCGATGCCGGCAAGGACTCCACTACGCAAGCCAGCAATATCTGGAAGATGGACCACACAGCAAGCAAGGAACAAGCCGGCCTGCACATAGATAGCGCCATCTCACCTGCTCCGAGTACCCAACGCAATGTTCAGGGCTCGCCTTGACCTTACTGTCTAATCACCTAGAGCATTCTGTAACCTTAGGATGGCCCAAAGCTGGATTCAGGCTTCAATCTCGTACTTTGTGGCTGAGCTCAGACAGCTATCACTGCACCTCTTCTCAGTTCTCACAAATCATCGATTCTCAGGGTCTGGATTCGGGACTTTGTCTGTGTCTTACATCTCACCGTCTTTCAGTGTGGAGAGAAGCCAAAGGGACCTTGCGACTAGATGATGGTTCACGAGGGGGGAAGGGGGGCGGAGAGAGGCGGGGGGGGGGGGGGGGGGGGGGGATGTGGTTAATGTGGGAAAGCGGAGCTTGAGCAAAGAAGGCATTGAGGTCCGGGACTCCGGCTGCGTCGTAAGTCACATGTTCTGGTTTGGAATGAATTTTATACGGACAAACATATGGTTCATCAGTCCGGTGGCCACCAGCTTTCATTAATTGTGGCAAATAAAAATCCAATAGAAACTCCTGCATGCCGACTTTGTCGCTTCATTAAATATATTTCGTTTGAATGCTGCAGTGATGAGCCATGACCAGTAGTCACTGTGACTGGAATCTGCGTGGATGGAGCCTGGAGCAACGGCTGGTTGGACGACAAAAATATTTGTGGTAGCCGTTCAATTGCCGTGATTTGGACGGGGAGGTAGTTGAGTGAATAAAGGAATATCGTTGGGGATGAATAAAGAAGGTTCAAGGAACTAGCTGCTTGCAAGCTACCGTCACACCGTGCTACATTGCTAGTTCACAACTTGAAAGTTCACATTGTGCACTGTGTATATGCATGCCAAAAGAGTCAACAACGAGGCTGCTCAAGTCATGACTCATCACTGATCAGTACGAAAGCCTTTAATCCTGGAAAGGTACTGCTTTTAAATGCTGAATTTGAATGCACAGCGTTCGGGGAGCCACCTTTTTTACCAACCTTAAATGCATTCTTCTTCTTCTTCTTTTTTAAAGTTATAACAGAGGAATATATTAGAAAAAAGGTGAGGATACAAATCCCATGAGGAAGGTCCATGGGGAGACCCTGAGAACTGTTAAACCCTGAAGATAATGGGATTAACTCTGAAACTTAAAAACTGAGACGGTTGATATAATCAAAACTTGATGAGCAGATTCATGAAACAAAACTGAAATCGGCTGAGGAGACCCAACTGAAGCTTAATCTTCTTATTTTCTGGGAGAGGAGCTTCGAAAACATTTTGAAAGGCCATTGCTGGACCATATGAGCAGTAGCCTGAGACCGGGAGGGCTAACAGGACCCTTTGGAAACCTTTCGAAGCCTGGGAGTGATGAACCGAGTGCTGGAGCCTTCTTAGACATTCGAAAACAAATCCTTGGAACATGGTTTCCTTCTTTTTGCAGAGCGAGGAGCTGTGAAACCTCTTCCATTTCCTCCATGGTAGATCAAAAACAGATGCAGCAAAAGACTTGTGAACAGTAGCCTGAGTCCGGAAGGCCTTAAAGGACCCTCTGGAAATCTTCCGAAGCCTGGATGTGGTACGCCGAGTGTGCTGGAGCCTTCTTTGACATTCGAAATCCAATCCTTGTAACATGGATTCCTTCTTCTTGCAGAGCGAGGAGCTGTGATACTTCTTCCATTTCCTCCATGGCAGGTCCTGCCAACGATCCACCTCCATAGGTACACCGGTTGGTTGAAGATGATGGATTAGCTTGCGTACACTGTCAAGAAAGAGATAAAAATGGTGATTAGTTTTGAGTTCATAAAGAGCTTCATTTCGTTGATTCCATACATGCTATAGAAGAAGCATTCTGACAGACTGCCATGTTAAGGGGTCCAGGGTGTGACATTCTCTTAAGAGGACTTCTTTCCAGCTGAGAGGGGAGTTCCTAATCTTCATGAAAGCCTTGTTCAACACACTCAAGAATTGCCTAGTGTCTGGGCAAGAGAAGAAAAGATGTGGGACAGTTTCGAGTTTGGTTTTGCAACGGGGACAAAGACCATTCCCATGACCAATCTTCATAGCTTTCTCAAGGGTCCAGGTTGCTTTGTGCTTCCTTTCTTGAGCGAAGGCCCTGATTAACTTGAAGCGGAAGGCCCATTGATGATTGTTCCAAGACAAGGACCATCTATTGTTGAGCTTGAGAACCAGATTCCCTGCATGAAAGACATTAGGCAACTTGACAAGATTACTAGAATATCCCCACCGAAGGGCTTTAGAAAAGGTGCAGTCACCAATAAACCCCGGAGGAATGGAAACCTTCAGAGCATTACATCTTTGAATTACAAGCTCAACTCCACCCCGTGGCAAGATGAACTTGTTGCTGATTTGATCCCTGTTTAACATGCCAGATGTGTCACATAGGTCTCCCCAAACTTTTATACCAGCTTTGAAACAAGAGAGGCTGATATGAACCTGTTCATTGGAAATCGGAATCACAAGATGCCCAAACCAAACTGAATCCGTAGCATAGGCATACATCCCTCTCTTGGTATAAGTTTGAAAGCAGAAGAGCTTCTTATAGTTCATCCAAGACTCCCACATTCTGCAGAGCAGAGCTTGCTGCCTATTGGAGAGAGATAAGCCTTTGAGAACAGAGCAGAGCTTACTGCCTATTGGAGAGAGATAAGCCTTTGAGAACAGAGCTTCATTTAGAGAGAACCCCTTCCAAGCCCTTTTTCCTTTGAGCCAAAATTTTCCAACATCCCTTTTGAGCAGGTCTGCCCATACATCATTAGACACAATAGCTCTTTGGACCCATTTAGCTGCAAGCTTCTCAGCCAGCAAACCAATATTAATTATGCCAAGACCCCCCTGCTCTTTGTCCAAGCAACACACCTGAAAAGCAACTTTGCTGATCCTCTTCCTGTCAAGTGACCCCCCCCCACATGATAGAGTTAAGGGATTGGAGTTGGGTCGCAGAGGGCCTCCAACAGGCCAGAAAGTACACCACCGAGGGGATGATGAAGTGGTTAAGGACAAAGGCTCGAGAAGCCACCCCGGTGTTAATGTGACTCCATTTCTTGACCTGATTCTTAAGTTTGTTCAGCACATAGTCCCATCTCTGTTTAGTTGAGATGTTAAAACCCATGGGGATGCCAAGCAGTCTGAACACTACACCTTCAGGGATAGCCTTACATCCTGCGGGCGGAAAGAATAGTTGGAGGGGGAACTCCTTCGAACACTCTGAAGCTTGTCTTGGAGTGGTTTATTTGAGAGCCACTGGCTAGACAGAAGGTATCCAGGCAGTCCATGAAGTGGGCAGCAGTCTGCACTTCATTACGAAGAAGAACATTAGTGTCATCAGCAAAGAGTTGGAGGCATAATGGTTCTGCCCTATTTGGAACCGAGATACCCTTGATGCTATTGTTAGCTAGTTCCTTGTTAACAAGCCAACCCAGGGCATCCGCAACAATGGCAAAGAGAAGGGGGGAGAGAGGACAACCTTGCCTTATAGATTTCCTAAGAGGAAAGGCATCAGTGAGAGAACCATTCACTGCCACCTTAGAAGAAGCATTCCCCAGTAAGGTTTGAACATACTTTATGAATTTTCTGTTGAGACCAATATCATGAAGGGATTGAAAAAGGAAAGACCAATCTATTCTATCATAGGCTTTATCAAAATCTATTTTGAGGAAGATGTAATTCTGGCCAGAGTTTTCAGCATGTTCTATGCCCTCCCAAAGGCTAATAATAGCATCTAAAATATACCTACCCCTAATGAAACCCTTTTGCTCCTTGAGGATCCACTCATCCATGTAGGGGTTGATTCTAATAGTCAAGATATGAGCAAAAACTTTGTAGAGAGAAGAGAAACATGTTATGGGTCTCCAGTTCCCAAGATCTTCTTTCTCATCTTTTTTGTGAATCGGTTTAATGACCCCCATAGTCCTCTCAGCCAGACCCCCCTTCTTCATAGCCTCTTTCCAGATGTTTAGGATGTGAGGGGTAAGCTCGTCTTGAAATGCAAGAAAGAATTCATTTGGGATCCCATCTTCACCCGGAGATTTTCCCTTTTTGAGGTGAGAGATAGCCTCCTTGACCTCCTTTTCAAAGAAGGGGGAATCTAGCTTGCAAGCTAAAGAGGGGTGGACAACCTTTTTCCTTGTGAGAGCTATTTTGGCCCTTGCTGCAGTAACTTTCGGAGAGGGAGGTAAGGCTGTGGAGAACAAGTCAAAAAAGTGATCTTTGATTACCTGCAGATTTTCAACATCATCCGCAGTGGAATGCCCATTGGGTTTCTTGACCATAGGAATGAGCTCTCTAACTTTTTTCTTTTTAAGGAGAGAAAACATCTTAGGGTGAGGCGTATCAATTTTCCCCGCCCAAACCTCTCTGTACCACAGCCTTGTGGCCTTGGCTGCCAACAACTCTTCCAGCCTGAGTTGATTCTTTAGATCAATCAATGAGTGGTCTGATAAGCCATTTTTTGAAAGATAGATGTCCTGGATCTGGTTCCTGATCTGGATTCTCCGATTCAGTCGGATAGCAGAAACTTTAAGCTTATACTCCTTGGCTGTAGATGGTATGAACTTTATTGACCAAGCGTTCCCATCCCTTGGAGGGGGAGGAGAACTGACTGAAGGCTTCGGCGATAAAACCTTTAATCTTCTGTTGGATACATGGGAGACGGAAGAGGGAGGGGTCAAGATGGGGCCAACCAGCCCTACCTTTGGCCTGCCCTATCGATAGCTTACCAATCAAAGGGAGGTGATCAGAGATGGTTAGGGAGGACTCAACACTACACTTGACTTTTAAGAACATATCAATCAGGTTGCCCGAGGCATAAATTCTGTCCAGTCTAGCTGCTCTGTGATAGAAGCCTTTTTGATTGCTAGACCAAGAGAAACCAGTTTTCATTGAAAGGTCTGACAGATCCTTACGCACCTTAAGCAAGTCCCATTCAACCTTTTCATGACCACTAATGGTTCTACCCAAAAATCTACTTCTGTCTCCCTGAACCTCAACCATGTAAAAGTCACCAACAAGCAAGATGGGTCCCACAACCTGCATGATAGAATGCCAGGTTGCAGCTCTCATGCTGGCCAAACATGGGGCATAAACCGAAATCAAGGTGAAGTTGAAAGGGCTGCCCAGCCTAACTGCTGTCCACCACCAGTGGTTAACATCAGACCAAGAATCTAAGATTGAGTGCTCCCACTTAATGTGGATGCCAATAGCTGCCCCTCCTTTCCCTGAAAGGTGATTGGTAAAAAACCAAAGCGCATTCCTGGAGACTCTTTGAAGGTTCATATGCAACTGAGGACCCCCAATTTTGAGCTCTTGCAGACTGAGAAGGTCAAAAATCAAAAGCTAAGTCCCTAATCCACCTATTGATGGCCACTGCCCTTTCTGGGTTCGTGAGCCCTTTACAATTGAAGGAGAGCAGGTTGATAGAATTCATTTTTTACTGGATTTGGATGGTTTCCCCGCAGACATGGAGGTTCTAAGGGCTTGTTGACTTTTTTCCTTTTTCCTCTTCATTTTTGAACCCAAAAGAAGGGGAGAGAAGTCACCCTCCTCATGCTGTTTCATAGGTGAGAGGGACATCCTCTTCATCATAGCAGCATCCTCTTCTTCTAGTTGAGCTTTGAATACTTCATCCATTCGTTGGGTTTTGTCAATGAATTCCTCATCTGAGTCCATAGGGGAATCAATATCTTGATTGAAAAGCACTCGGTCCTTGTGAGGGGCCCTTCCCGGGGAGGGTTGCTCAACACCTATAAGGGATGAATTAAGAGCCTTCTTGACATGAAATTGCATGCCTAGACCATCTTGAACCTCTGCTAATAGACAAATTGGAGAGATTGGAGTTTCTCTCTCTCTTCAATCTTCCTTGGGATCTTCATCACAACATACCAAACCAATTGATTGGTTGGGGGCCTCTACATTGATTAAAGAATCAAGCAATCTAGGAGGTAAAGTGTGGTTTATGGTCTTTTTTTTTAAATCTCCAAATGTTTCTCTCTTCTCAACCCCTTTCAAGCTTGAGAAGCATTCAATTAAATGGCTTTTTAATATAATTGAAGTTCTTTAAATGAATTGTAGTGATAAAACACATAAATTTTTATTTATGCTTAAATTAAATGTTTTTTTAAAGCATGTCTCTCTCTCCCCCAAAGAATGGTCATTCCTATGACCTATTCTATATTCAAACGATGCTTCTCATGAAGCAATTCTCTAATCTAAAAGTAATTTCTATGCTTGTCAAATTGAGACCAAATAAGTGGCTTTTTAATGCTTTTATGTTATTTAATTCATGAAAAAATTAGGAATCAAGTCCATAATTGGATATTGATCCAATTAATGGTTAGTCTATCATATGATATTACTAAACTTTATGTTTTCAAAATTATTGAGAATTATCAGTAATAGCAGCGAAGCTATGGTAAAATTTTTAAAAAATTAACACATAAATCATTTTCATTCATAATATGAAAAGAGGACTTCCTACCATATTCTAGGATTAATCATCCTAGATTAATTGAACGATTCTCATTATAATCATGAAAATTTGATTTTATGTTTATGCATAAATATTTAAATGGTAAAAGAGGAATTTCTAGTAATTCATTTTTATGTTAAAAGAGTAATCCCCATGACAATGGAAATCCATGTATTCCAATGAAGTAAGAGAAAAATTGGGATGCTAAAATAATGTATATTTTATTTAAAAATTAAAGAAGGATTTTAGTTAAATTTATCTTTTTGCATAGATAAATTTAAATGATGAAAGAGGAATTCCCACCATATTGGAATTCAAATATTTAAATGAGAAAAGTGTAATTTTTAGCATATTGAAATTAATGAGAATTTTATTTAAATTCAAAGATGAAATTTAGATAAAAAAATTTTATGTATGAGAAATATTTAAATGGTAAAAGAGAAATTCCTATGACATTTGGAATTCCATCATTTAGATGGAAAAAGAGAAATTCCTAGCATATTGGAATTAATGAGTATTTTATTTAAATTCAAAGATGAATTTTAGATAAATTTATTTTATCTATGAGAAATATTTGAATCTTAAAAGAGGAATTCCTATGACATTTGGAATTCCATCATTTAGATGGGAAAAGAGAAATGATGGAAAATGATGTGATTGGATGAGAATGGGTATACGTATGAATTGGACATGGATTAAGTAATGTGGATTGATGTGAAACAATGTGGAAAGACGAGAGTTTATTATAGAAACTGTATTTATGACCTGATTTAAAATGACTATTTTATGTCAATAATGCTAGGGAAGCATTTTGACCATCTTGTGAATGAGGTCGTGGAGACCTAACTGATAAAGTTGCAATAGCTGACGGAGAGTCAATGGAGGACGTCTCATGTAGCAAGGTTGGCCGAGGTCTTGACCAGCCTTGGTTCGATTTAAATGGTGAGCTTCCGGTACGGTGGATGAGGGACCAAGGAAGCGGCCTATGAGTGAAGCGCTAGGTGACCTGCAAAGGATCCTAGAGGGTGCTGACCATACGGTGCTCGGAATCTGGGTCGCCGAAGATACCCACACGTACGTCGGGAAAGATATTGGAATAAGGAGTAAGAGTTGTTTTCTGAAACCGGGCATGGATCTGGTTGATTGACCTTGCTGGTCCTCAACGGATGAGTCCATGGCTTTTTTATATGGATCTGTTGGTTGATCTTGCTGATCTTCAATGGAGATTCCATCTTGATTTTTATAAGTGAATATATTGTCAGGTACTATGAGCTAGGAACTATCGAAAAGGCCCCTGAGGGACAGGTGGTGAGTGTTCTAGTTGCCAATGATGCCATAGGTACACTGATGAAGGAATGATTGGAAATTAGGATTCAACTGGATATTTTGGAGGATTATGATCAGTGACGCTATGGGTTCATTAAATGATTGTTTTAAAGATAGCTGACTCTGTGAAAAAGGCGATTTCATATTGGGTGTGTAAGTGGTGTGACTGGCGTTAAATTTGTATGAATATCCGGCTAGGGGGCCTGGGAACTCTTTTCCCTGGCACCCTTGACAAAACCTAACCAAATTCCTAATTGGATCCCATCACTACAGTGGTTGGGTGGTTGGCTAACCCATGGGACTGGATGGGGTTAGTAGGCTGGACTAATGGATCCGTAAAATGAGACTCAATTCTGTTGTAGTACGATAAATGAAGTAAATCCCGGATAGTAATTGTTCTATGGAAAAAGAATCAACGGCTGTGCCTCTCGATGGGGAAAAATGCGTTGGTTTCTATGATCCAAGTGTAAGTTTCTTCCTTGATCTGACCAAGTGACTCATAGGTTTGGTCGGATCAATTTGGTCAGTAATGACCCTGACTACGCTAGAGTACAAATATCCTGGAGGAATCGCCCGTGCTTTCCGGTAGGGGGAAGTTTTTCCGGGTTTGGTTTTTGAAGAACCAAGGGATTAATCTTTTGTCTAGATATCCGTGGGCGAGGCCTCGAGTGAGGGATCTGCCCCATGCAAGAAGTACTACTTCTGTTGCTAGCACCCCCAAATCTGTTGTGCAGAGGGGGCAAGGATCTTTCAAGGAGAGAGGAAGAGATTTCTCTGCAACTTGCCAACCTCTTCTTTAGAGATTGGTAGGCAGGGAAAAGTGATCTACCCACACCAAAAATGTTCAAGATACTGAAGGTTAAACATAGAAAGGATAAAGTCCCCCCTCTTAAAGACAACAATGGCATCAGTAGTTGTTCAGAGGAAGGGAATAGAAAAAGGGTCTTCCAACACTTTAACAACATATTCAACAAAGGGAGTGAGCTCACAAAGGATCAGATCAAATGCATAGCAATCATAGGGCAGGCTTGGAAACCTACCATCCTAGATTGAATCTCTAGAACTCTGGAATGCAATCTCTCAAAGGAAGAAATAAGCAAGGCAATAAATAGTCTAAAGGGGAAGAAAAGCCCAACAGTGGATGGCATGCCAACATAATTCTACAAATATTTTTTCCCAAGAAAGAATTCTTTAAGTATGAAAAAGGTATACAACAATCACGGCTACAAGCCGGAATAGAATAGAATCACCCCAATATGTAAGGTGATTTCAACCCCACTAAGGAGCATCATGATGCCATGAGAGACCGGTGGGACTAGAGGAAACAAAAATGCCATGGTCCCACTCTCGCATAAATATAACGCGCTTTGCCTGCGCAACGCGAAACGAGAGGACCCCTGAATATAAGCCCAAGTAGCCATGAGAGTATGGATGATATCACCCCGTATAGTACTAATGCACTGAGACCCAAAGATTTGGACACCCTCAATAGCCTCCGTGCATCTAGCTCTCGAGATCCACCATGCTATAATACTAGCAACAATCTCCCAACTGGTATCAATCCTCTACCTGGGGGGTTTCTAATCAGAGTGAGGGACATCCCGCAATAAACCATGCTGGAAAATACAACTACGAATGAAAATAGTAGAGTCTGTGCCACTGCCCTCGTAAAAAAGTTATGGACCAGACTGGGATAACCAAGCAAA
Source organism: Cibotium barometz (assembly GCF_041138505.1). NCBI lineage: Eukaryota > Viridiplantae > Streptophyta > Polypodiopsida > Cyatheales > Cibotiaceae > Cibotium > Cibotium barometz. The sequence goes on along the minus strand of NC_141065.1, from coordinate 9,859,628 downwards.
TGTCCCCCAATTCACATGCATGGCACGGCCACTCAATTTGCCCATAAGTTGGGCTATAGAACCCCAAATCTGTTGTGCAGTGCTTCATTCCCATAAACAATACCATACAGTCTTAGAATCTGCCGCACATCGCGGGCAGGTAGGTGCTACACCGAATACTGCTCTCCACTGATTGGTGGGAAGAACACAATGTAAAAATAACCAAAAGAAATATATGCGGCAGATTCTAAGACTGTATAGTATTGTTTATGGGAATGCAGCACTACACAATGTAAAAATAACCAAAAGAAATGAGAGATCTGACTCCTTCTGTATGAATGCCAAAGCCTTTGCCAATATTTGCGCTGTATCACTGGAGATATATCATAACTCTCCCAATGAGTCCTGAGATTAGGGATCTTATGCATTTGTCGAGTGAGGAGAAGCCTGGCATTCTGAACCGTGAAACTGAAAAAGGGAAGGATTTTCATTGGATTGAAGGCATCAATCCACTCCCACTCTTGTGGATCCCACTGAAGATATCTGATAGGAGGCCTTGGTGGATCCTCTATTAGTTGTTTGGCAAGAGGCTGTATCCTATGGGGCTCTCCCTCTCTCAATCAATGGGGGGTGGATCAAACTCATACATAAGAAAGGAGAGAAGGAAGACCTTAGCAACTGGAGACCCATCACTATGTTAACCTGTGCATAAAAAATCTTTGCTAAATCCTTGGCTATGAGACTCTCTAGCCAACTGAAAAGTTGGATCAAACAGGAACAGAAGTGATTCATTAAGAGCAGGTATATCCTAGATGCCATTATTACTCTCTGGGAGGGTATTGAGTTTGCTGAAGAATCTAAACATAACTATATATTTTCAAAATAGACTTTGATAAAGCATATGATAGGCTCAGCTATTACTGGCACTATGTATTGGAATTCCTCAAGTATATGATAGGCTCAGCTATTGGCACTATGTATTGGAATCCCTCAAACATATAGGCCCACAATTTATTCAGATGGTGGGTACCTTATTTGGTAATGCCACAGCAAAGAGTCAATGTTGATGGGGTGCTCTCTAAGGCCTTCTCCCTAACTAAGTCCATTAGGTAAGCATTAGGCAAATTTTGGACTCAACTTTGGGCCTTTTTCCTCTAGAGAGAGGAAGGCTTTCGACCAATAGGAAGAGAGCCACCGTAATGGAACTTTTGATAATTAGACGTTTTTCATATATTCTTTATATGAATATATTGTTATTAAAGAAATACGAAATGCATTAAACCACACTTTATAATGTCATTTCTTTAATATATATGAAAAATAGATTGTTGTCAGTTCATTTAATAAATCTCAGCTCATTTAATGAATGGTTTTCAATCTAAAAATTTTCCTCGTTCAGCTCATTTAATAAAAGTTCTTTTTTTTCCTCGTTTAGCTCATTTAATAAAAGTGCTTTTTTCCTCTAAAAATTTGAAATGTTCTCTTCGAAGTTCCTACGTCATTTAATGAATGGATTTCCCTCTAAAAATTTCGCACGTTTTGGAGGTTATCTCTTCTGCCATCTCATCTTCTTCCATTTTCTTACATCTGCTTTTATTTTCTATTTGCTTCCATGGAAACCAGACGTCCTAGGCGTCCCTGCTCCTCTACTAGAGCTATTATAGTATACAACAGTTTTGATATGGATAATCAAAGGTGGATTCCTACCACAATCTTTATTGGTAGTTGGATTATGTTGCAGACTAGGAAGCGAAAAAAAACAAAGAATGAGTTTATCGACACTTACAAAGGCAGAGTTCAAGACTTCAAACTCTCTGACACAAGTAGGAGCATTAAGGAAGTCCTTATACAACATGCCTACATGCACTTAGAACTGCGTCTGCAACGTTTGCTTGATGGAATCCCACTCCATAGACCAAACTGTAAGTAAATGTTTTTACATTATATTTATGTAATGTGTTTCATTTCTATACTTATGCTTCTTTTATATTCGTCTGTATAGATATATATCCTTCAAACTTGGTTGACTGGCAGCTTATAGATAGTATTGTGGGAATCTTCGATGTTTTTCATGCATCTATTAGTGAGAAGCTATACAAAGAAACATCCAGCAAGTCTTTGGCAGAGAGAGGAGTTTTCTTTTATAATGAATTTTACACGGCACCTCATAGTGTTACAGGTTATGGATCTTGAAAGCATTGCCACTGCCTTCATTCGATAGTACAGAATGGCCCATACCAACAGCAGAAACAAGTGAGTGCTTTAGATTAAAGATATACCAAGACGTGCAGAGGTGTATAAGACCAAATGTAGCAAATCGTCAGGTGAAAATCGTTGTCTTTATGCCATTGCATGTTTTTGTCGACTTCTTTTATGACGAGGAGGTTAAAAAAACATTGTCAATGTTTATCTGTAAATCAGAGAAATATTTGGATTTCTTAGGTCAAAATTGGGATGTGAAAGAATTAAATGGGGTTACCTGCAAAATCCATAGAAAATCTATTGTCTGTAAATATATGATTGGCTCCCAGAATTTTATTTTGACCTTTCATTATATGAGATGGCATTATGTCAATGGAAAACTTGTAGCAATTGATCAGGACTTAGAGGATGACATTAAAAATCCATTGATGTTATTAGAGGTATGGTTTGAACATGAGCTCTTGACAGTACTCAATATAAGGTCAAAAATCTCACTGCGTCAAGTGAGAACAGACTTGGCAAATGAGGATGACCTTATGTGTTCAAGTGCAACGACCATAAGGTATGTTATTCAATCTAACCTCGAAAGAGTATTCATTCCAAAACTACGCCATAATCATTATTACTTATATACATTACTTTGATTTTTGGAAATAGGTACCAAGGAGAAAAGAAAGGACCATTCAATGTAAAGACATTACAAGGAAGCAAGTTTTCGTGGTGCAAACGACCATCACATAGAGATAAATGGAGATAAATGGATTTTTGATAGCATATAGTTACATCAATCATGACAACATTTTGTATTTCTTAGAGCAATAAAAACTAAGACAAATATTCTACATTTTCTTATTGGATGTTTAAAACATTGATAGCATGTTCTCATTTTTTCCTACGAAGCATGCTATTGTGTGTGGGATGATTCTTGTTGTTGGGGTGGTGAGGCTTGTCGTTGAGGGGGTGCTTGCTCTTCGGGATGCTCTTGGGTTGGTTGCTCCTTCGAGACACTCTTGGGCTGGTTGCTCTTCGAGACACTCTTGGGCTGGTTGCTCTTCCAGACGCTGTCAGGCTAAAATCTGAGAGGCGTTTTAAGTTTGTGTACATATGGGATGCGTGATGTGTGAATAAACTTTGCCCTGAATGCCCTGGTAAATGTATAGAGCGAGTGGTTTTGCAGTGAGCTGGTACACGCGTGTTGTTTTTTTGGAGCAGATGCTGGAGATTTGGAAGTTTTTTATTGCAACAGTGTGGTGTGCAGATGGTTGCTAAATGCAGGGCACCAACTGGAATGGTCGTGTTTGGTAAGTTATGATGCTGATGATTATGGGCCGTGGGCAGCTCTTGTTTTGGAAGGCTGTGGGTGTCGTATATCAAGGTGAAGCAAGGTAATAAGGTTGTGATGGTGGCCATTAGTGAGGCTTTGGGAAAAAATAAAAAATATATATACATTAAATAGTGTGGCCAGTTTGTGGAATGCCATGTGGAATCTTGTTTGGGTGCCAACACGTTGGCCAGCGCATGGGAGAATGCGCCAGAAGGTTGGCGAAAGAAAAGAAAAAAAAAGCGAAGACGTGAAAAAGAGCCTGGCGGGTGTTGTGCTGCAGAGAGGCGAGACGAGGTGGGGAGTTGCCGCCTGGAAGGACGCCTTGCGGAGGCGCTGCAGAGACAGGCGAAGGTGCGTGAAGCAGTGTTGCTACCTTGTGGTGCTGGAGGTCGCTGGCAGGTGAGCGTGCAAGCGAAGACAGAGGAGGGCCTCTGGTCTGCACAAAGGTTTCAAAGGGTGGCGGCCTCGTTGAAGGGCTGGTGTTGGGTTGGTGATACAGAGCTGGTTGGGTGCTTGTGCAGACAGACAGCACAGGCAGAGTGAGCCTAATTCTAAAAGGAAGACATATTCATCTTCTCGGACACAGCATCTTATAATTCTATCCTTCTCTTGCTTGTAGAGTTGGCCTACAATTAATTAGTAGGGGGCACCTGTTTAATGAGGCGTCGTGCTCTGTCTTTGTTGAGGAGTGGCTCAATTGGTAGGCCATTGGTAAGGAAGTGTGCAACCTCCTCGCCCCATTCCAGAATTAAGCATAGTTGGAACAAGGTGGCGTTTGGTAAATTATCATCGACTCCCACCGGCGGCTCACCATTGGGGATGCATGACATATGGTCTGCCAAGACATGCTGTGAGCCCTTCCGCACTATGATAGTGAAGTCGAACTCAAGAAAGATTAGCAACCACATTGGGTGATCCTTCCGATAGTGCAGGGTTTATTTTACTAGATAGAGAAGAGCTTGATGGTCTACAAAGAAGATAAAATTGGTTGCCAGAAGATAATGGTGAAACTTCTTGACTGTGTAAACCATAGCTAATTAGCCCTTCCCTCTCATGGTGGTATAATTTCATTCTGCCTTGTTGAGTTGATGGCTGGCAAAGCTGATAAGGAAATCCATCTTATGTTCACCGAGTTGAGCCAACACACACCCAACTGCAAAGGCGGAGTCATCAATGTGGACATGAAATATGATGTCCTAGCTAGGGGACCTCAAAATAGGAGCACTTGCGAAGGCTTTCTTTAGGGTGTTATATGCATGTTAGCATTCCTCTGTCCACTCAAAGAGGATTAGGAGCCCGTAAAGAGGGCAAGCTATATCGGCATACATGAAAATGAAACGTCGATAATATACCCAACGTGTCCCATGAAACACTGGACTCCCTTAAAGTTGTTTGGTGGTGGCAGCTCAAGGATGAGCTGCACCTTGTTGTCATCTGTGGAGATTCCTTGTTTGGAGACAATATGTCCTAGGATGACCCCATGCAAAACCCAAAACTGGCATTTGAGAGGGTTCAATAAAATACGGTAGAGTCTACATCTTTCTAGCACCTTCCGTAAACATTCGAGGTGTGCTTTCCATGTCGAATTGACACAGAGGTCATCCATTAAGACTCCAAGGAATTTCTTGAGATACTCCTTGTAGGCTGTGCAGATTAGATGCCAAGGGCATTGGTTAGCCCAAAAGGCATGACACAGTATGCATAAGTTTCCCATTCAATAGCAAAGGCTATTTGTGTTGATCTTTGGGATCAATCAATCAATACCTAATTGTATCAATAGAATCCATCCAAGAATATGTAGGCTTCCTTTCCTGCGACTCTTTTGAGCACGTGCTCTGTGAAGGGTAAGGGATAGTGATCCCATATAGTGGCAGCATTGACCTTTTTAAGGTCCATGCACACTTGCACCTTTCCGTTCTTTTTGGGCCTTATCACTATGGGTGATGGGTGATACCCATTCCATGTGCTCAATTTCATAGATAAACTCGGCGTCTATGAGTAGATCAATTTCTTCCCGGACCATCTTGGAGTACTTTGGATTCATGGGGTAAGCTCTTTTCTTGACCGGTCTTGCTCCATTAACCATAGGAATGGTGTGTTTGACCACTTCGAGAGGTACACACTTCATATTTGTGTACTTCCAGGCGACAATACTATAATTTAGTGATATGAGCAATGAGTTTGGTTTTTTCCTCGATCAAGAGGTCATCCCCAATGTAAATAGGCCTCAAGTCTTCCCCTGGGCCTACCTACCATGTTAACTTCCTTCACCTTTGGTAGACCATCATACGAGGTCCCTGGTCCTCCATTGTGAGACCTTTGGGGGGCTGAATCATATTGTACAAATCGATTGGCCATCTTAAAGGTTCTAAAGTGTTTGGGCACTTGTTTAGTCTCTTCTGCTTTAGCGCTTTCCTCCTCTATCAAACTTTTGGCCTCTTTCTCTACAAGTGTTAACTTCTTGTTGTGTGCTTTGTGCGTAGAGCGGCAAAGCTTTTGGGGTTTGGGTTGGGGGTCAATGGGTTCTGTTGGTTTGTGGATCATGAGGGAGTTATTGGTGAACTCCTTTTGCCAGACTTGGTTGAATTATTCATGTGCTTCAACTGCTCTACATATTTAAGCCAGTGGGTGTTTGAGTCAGTAGGGGAAGACATAGCATTCTTGTCCGTGGAACCTATCGGGTTTGCAAGTTCTATGTGAGCATGTTCCTTCTGACGGTTTCGCATTATTGGCCTTTTCAGGCTCATGAGTGGCGACTTTGGCCAAGTATGCGAAACTAAAGTATGTCCAAGGTAGCAAGGATGTGCATCCAATTCTCAAAGTCTTCTGGCTCTAGGAGGGGTGCACATTCCTCGCTATCCTTTTCCTCATCTATTGTTTTGTGCAAGTTTGGCACAAGTGGACTGTAGTGGACTAGGTGGTTGTTACTAAGTCCTCTACAAAGGGTTGGCTGCTCATGGGATGAACCTTCCAAGTGCGTAGGTTGATCTTGATTATTTGGCCTTTTCTCCAAATATAGATGTGGTCTATATCCAATTCATGGATCATTTTTGTCTCCCTCGTAAAGTGTTGTCCAAGGATGCAATTGTACAAAACTAGCTGTCAGCCAAAGTTCATCACCCCCACCACGAAGGTGTGGCAGGAGGTTGTCCCAAGGATCTTGATTTTTAAATCCTTCAAAAGACCTATGGGCCTAGCGGTAGCAGTGAGTTTCACCAACAAGGTCGTGTCATCCATGGTTGGTGCCCCCCATTTCTCCAAGCATTGTTTGGTGACAATGCTTACTCATGCCCTCCCCATCTAGGATGGCAGTGACCTGAAGGCCATCAAAGGTTATGGGTAATGCCACCATGAGTTCATCACCTTCAAAATATTGTCCGAGTTTATTGACTCAAATCGTGGGGGTGCTAGTGATCCCATGGTGGGTTTAATGAGTTCATCCTCCTCAATCTCATTAGAGCTATCTAGCTCTGCGGATTCTTGCATCCCTACCTCGAGGCACCCCTCCATCCAATCTTTTAGATCCTTCCATAAGCTTGGGTTACCTTGAAGCAAGGTGTCAATGGGGATTTCGATCTGAGAAGAGAGGAAGGAAGAGAGACCTCCAACGTCTCTAGGAGCAGAGGCGGTTCCTTGAGGAAGGTCACCTTGGCTTGTCCTCAAGCTCTTGTTCGTATAGGGTATTGGGATTTGGACTTTGTTTATATCATTTTGAGGCGGTCATCCCCCAGGTTTTTGAGATATTCAGCTACCTGGTTTTCTTGGTGGTGGATATTTGTTCGCATGGGTGATGCTACTTATGTTGGCCTATTTGGGGGTGCTCTCTCTATTATATACATGAGCCTCCTCGGTAGGTCACATGTTGGAAATTGAGGGACATGGATCGAGGTAAGTTGGAGGCTCATCCTCTAGTTGAGCTTGGTAGTTCTGGACCAACTCTTGGGCTGCCATTAGCCTCTCCTTTTCCTCAATGGGATTAGGGTATTTGGCTAACATTTTTGGAAGCTGGTTAGGGTAAATTGTCTCCAAGTGGCTAAAGGTAGCAATTTCTCCTCTTCAGATGAAGAGGTTGATGCATGGGTGGTTGTGCCATCTTCTGAATCACTTTTAATAACTACCCGGCTATCCCCTTTTCTAATCTTTGTAGTCTTCTTTCACGACGAGCGTCTAGTCACGTGTGCTTGTTCCTGGGAAATTCTTTTGAGATAAAACTTTTGTGTGTCCCTGGTTTTGCGAGGTCAATGCCTCCGCGCTGCAACATGGGCTGCGGCCCTTTGTCTGTTATGTAATCTGGTCACTGCATTAACATGGATTGTGTGGATGAATCCGTCTCTTACACACTTAGGAAGTTAATGTTGGTGCTAGGATTGGCTTCACGAGCATTTCTTTTTGTGCCTGCTCTCAGCAAACAGTCCTTATACATGTGGTCAACTAATGCATAAAGGGGTTAGTGTGGAGGCACCTATAGTACTTGCCATCCCTTTTTTGATTGGACACTCAGCTACCCAGTGAGGTGCTGCGTAATGGTAACATTGCATGGGTGGTCGTTTAGCCACATTGTTCATATCGTGTCCCCATGGAGTTGGGGTGGCTAAGTACACAGGGAACATCTAGTTGCCCTCCAATCACATAGTGGCTTAAAATCTAGGAGGGTGGACTGTTTGGTTCAAGAGGCTCGTAAGTGGGTCCTTCCCTCATCCCCTTCTTCAGACATTTCCGTCAAGGTTAGGGTGAGTCATGGAATGGGAGTTGAGGTGGAAGTACTAGGGTGGTAGTACGAGCATCTCTGGTACCCTAAGGATTCCTCTTTGGGCCACTTCATGGCCTAGTTGAGGTGCATTATAAAGTGAACGTGCTAGCCTTGAAGGTGCTAGCAAGGCTAGCAGTTGCTTGGGGTTTGCTGGCAGGGCATGAGGCAGGCTCGGGCTTGAGCAGCCCATTGCTCATAGCAATTTGTAATTTTATGACTGCCCCATATTTGGCAGTATATGTAGTAGAGGGTGGAATGGGGTCACAAATGTGAACACTCCGTGCTAGTATGGTTAGCTCAACAAATCAAGCACCACACTATCTCCCTCTTGGGGTAGAGATGGGGTTGACTAACTCGATCCCGGCCTTTCATATTCCATAAAATCATTTATATACATGAGAGCTCACTTTTTACAATGGATGGCCGCCCATTTACAATTGGGAGCCCAAAATTACCTTGCTAGCTCTATGTACATCTAGCTCATTCCTATGGCTGACATTACACAAGCTATAAGCTCGGTTATCATTTCTCAATAAGCTCTTAGCACGGTTACATAATGATAGATTACAAGAAGTCTAACCATGCTTGAAAAATGATGTTAACCAGTGTGGTTAACATTACCTTAAATCTGTAAGTGAAGTTATTGTATGGTAGGGGTTGCTTGCTAGCTCTGCCACTAATTCATCTATATATAATATAAAGGAGCTTGTTTATGTATAATTTAAAGGGGCTTGATGGATTGACTTTTGTTCTTGCCTCATGGCGTGATTTTTAGACATGCCCTAGGTTGAATTTAAAAAAAAACAAAACAATTTCATTTGCAGCACATGGCCCCATCTTACTTCTTACCTTAAGTCAGTAATAAGTGAAGTAATTGTTAACCACACTGGTTAACATCATTTTTCAAGCATGGTTATGCTTCTTATAATCCATTGTTATGTAATCGCGCTAAGCGCTTAATGAAAAAAGATATATGGGATGATTGAGCTTACGACTTGTGTAATGTCGGTCTCACAGGAATGAGCCTAGATGTACATAGAGCTATGAAAACAGTTTTGGGCCCCCAATTGTAAATGGGCGGCTGACCATTGCAAAAAGTGAGCTCATGTATTTAAGTGATTTATGAAATATGAAAAGCGACAATCCCATTATCAAAATTGAGTTTTGCCTTCTCTCTCTCCCACTCTCATGTGGCTATGGTGGTAAGCTTGTATTGGTAAATGCTTGCTTGCTTGATTGTAGTGTGTGTGCATGGAGTGGATGATTCTTGTCTTGTCTTCTCTTCTCCCTTTTCTTGTCTCCTTCTCAAGATCCCTCTTGCATACACAATGGCATTGAGTTGAGGTAGAGCTCTCCATAGCTTCTAGCAAGTGGAGGTGGACTGAGCTCCTAGCAGCCTTACATCGGGGAGTTAACCCTCATTAGGGTTGGCTAAATGCTAGTCTCCAAAATTGACCACCGTTGCATGGCATCTTTCTCTTCTTCTTCTTCTTCTTCTCTCTCTCTCTCTCTCTCTCTCTCTCTCTCTCTCTCTCTCTCTCTCTCTCTCTCTCTCTCTCTCTCTCTCTCTCTCTCTCTCGTGCAAGGTAGTATGTTTTTGGTTGACATCTTTGGCGCCATTGCCAGGGGGATGGGCATTTACCTTAGGGTCCTCCACAATCCACCACTTGCTAGAGTCATTACTTAGCCCGGTTGAAGTGCAAATCCATCGGTGGTTGTTTGTGGTTTGATTTTGTATGCTTCAACTATGGAGTTCAATGGAGAAATGGAGCATGAGGAGCTTGGGAGTCTTCATCGGATGTGGGAGACACAAGTAAGTGCTTAAACTTTGCTCTTGACGTTCATCAATTTTGGTTTTTTTTAAACATTTGTCAAACTTTGCACAATAGGCTGAATCCTCTAATTAATCTTAGGTAATTAGGTTTTCTTAGGCATTCTAGGCAGCATCATTGGGTAGCCAGAGACTTGCTCTAGCCGCCCACAAAAAGAAAAACACAAAAAATCATCATGGAAGGACCCAAAACATCAAGGAAATACCCAGAACATTAGAAATCAGGGGAGGAGAAGAGGTAAATTTTTCATTCTGACTGCCTTTTGAGAAGCGTATGGCCGTACCCTTTTCAATGCCATAGCCGTGTCTTCCTTTGCCATGTCCGTGGTGTCTTCCTCTAGAGCAAATCTTTAAGAATCAGTTGCATTAAAATGGGAAGAGGGAAATTAAGGGGAATAAATTGCATTTACTAGGTATAAAGGGCATTAAAAGGGGTAAGGGAATATTTAAGAGTGGCTGTCAGATGACACATCTACCTTGCACAATTAATTGACCCAAGAAGATTATGCTCATTCCATCCCAAGCATACGCCTGTGTCTTCCTTCTTTGACACGCTCGTTCCTTCTACCCCCCGTCACGCCCGTGTCCTTGTTCGTGTCTTCTTCAAGACATGCTCGTACCATATCAAGACACACCGTGTCTTTAGCTTTCAGAAGCGTATGCCCATGTCTTCCTCCTTCTAAGTGAATGCTCGTACCCTTCTAGTAGCCACGCTCGTGTCTTTCCCAGAAGGATATGTCCGTTCCATCTTCCAAGTGTATGCCCGTGTCTTTCCCAGAAGGATATGTCCGTTCCATCTTCCAAGTGTATGCCCGTGTCTTAACCAACGTACAATCATACCTTCCTTCCCACCAAAAAAAGAAAAGAAAAGAAAAGAAAGAGAGATTGTCCACTAGGGGGTCCAGCACTACTATTTCTCACAGGTGCAAAACAACCCTCTGTTCGATGACATAAATCCTCTTGACACTCCCTCGCTCATAAGATCAGATCCTTTGGTCAGCACATCTTGGAGCCAAACGGTGTTGGTCTTTGACAGCACACCAGTGAAAGTGAAGAGCATCCTAGTACAGGGCGCACTACCCCGCCGACTTAGAGACAAGAGGACTGGTGGCTCTTAGTGCATGGACAGACCACATGCCTTGGAGTAAGACCCAACATCTCATACTCATTTACAAAGGAGCCTTGCTTCGAGACTTTAAAACTTTATCCTGGGAAACACACAGTCAGACAACCCACATCCTACGGACAGAGGCATGGAATGCCAACCCAAAAGCGAACCTATGCCGCCTTTAGATCATAGAATGGAAATGAGGCAAAGCAAAAGTAACGCAACCCATATTAATCCTCAAGTTTGGGGGGCCATGCCCGCCACTAGAATGGCCAATTCATACTAAGACCATAGGCCAGTGCTAAGCCTAGTTCAGGAACCAGCTCTCCAGGGGCTTGAAATGTCATATCAAAGAGAGGGAACCTACCCATCCCAATCATATCAACCCGCGGCACCAATGTACCAATAGTAAACGCTTCGTAGGGCACACCCAGTATACCATATGTGGCGGCCTTTTAAAGCATAGCCTCATCCTCCCTTGATACAAGGACTCCCGATGGTATATTATCCACTGGGCCCAGCTCCCACACCTATCTTACCCCAACCAGCACCCACTCCAACCATGTAAGGACTAACTCCTGAAATGTTGAGGATAGCCATGGAAATAGGGAGGGGGGTAGGTATTGGAATTACACCGCCAACACCAGCTTAGCTTGTACAAGGGCCTAGACATAAGCGAAACATACCAGCCAACATCTCTAAGTTGATCACCAAGTTCGATGGAACTGAAGATCCCATACCACACTTAGAAATGTTTGACCAGATTTGTGAGGCTTTCGGCCACGTGGACAATCAGGTCAAGGTGAGTGCCTTCGGCATCACCCTAGATGCAAAATATGGCTAGTGGTTTAGATCCCTAAAGGTAGAGGATAAGGCCACCTTTGAGGCCTTGAAAGAGGCCTTCAAAGTTGGGTACTCCCGCGCCAAGGAACCCGATGGAGTCTAGTTGAGCAATTGCATAACGAAAACAGAAGGATGGGGAAACCATTTGGGATTCCATCAAGTGAGTGAGGTATCTCCATTCCCATTGTAGTGAAGAGATGAGTTCTCTAACAAAAGGCTGATTGGGAGATTCCTTGAAGGCCTCGACGATGTACCCCTACAGAACTCCTTGTATGCTCTAGCCGATACTTCCTTTGAGCAATGTTGCAGGAGTGCTATGGACTTCAAGGATAGTTTCAAGGGAACACGTTCTCGAGAATTGCATGAGGGCATGTTCGAGGCTTTCTTTAAAACAACCAGCACAAGATCTGATGAGAAAAGCGAGGAGTCCACCTTAGGACAACAAGTTGAATAGTTGGCTGTGCAGCATTAATGTAGCAAATGACCCAACATTGGAACTGCCGGCCAAGGCCAGGAGCAAGTTGGTCAACCCCATATCTACCCCGAGAGGAAACTAGTATGGTGCTTGATTTGTCGAGCTAACCATACTACCACGGAGTGTCCACATTTGAGACCCCGTCCCGTTCTCTACTGCACTTATTCCAAGATGGGGCAGCCCCCATGAAATTGCAAATTTCTACCAGCAACAAAGAGCCACTCAAGCCCAAGCCTTGCTAGCAAACCCCAAGTAACCGTTGGCCTTGCCCAGCACCTACACTTCATAATAACACACCTCAACTAGGCCATGAAGTGGCCCAGAGAGGAATTCTTAGGGTACCAGAAATGCCCTTACCACCCCTTGTACTTCCACCACAACCCCCATTACCTTTACAAAAATCTTCGAAGAAGGTGATGAGGGGGAAGCTACTGAAGGAATTGCCTTCAAGACCCTTGAATCAAATAGTCCACCCTCCAAGATTCTAAGTCACTATATGATAGAGGGAGACCATATGTACCCTATATGCGTAGACACCCCAAACCCGTGGGGGGAGGAGAGGGACTTGAACAATGTGGCCAAGCGACTACCCATGTAATGCTATCATTATGCAGGACCTCACCGAGTAGCTGAGTGTCTGATAAAAAAAGGGATGGCAAGTACTCCAGTGCACTTCCACTTTAACCCCTTTATGCATAGGGTGCGAAATTGACCATATGTACAAGGACTAACCGCCCGCTGAGAGCAGGCACAACAAGAAAAGTCCATGAAGCTAATCCTAGCACCAACATTGTTGAGTGTGAGAGACGACTTCATCCACACGGTCCCTCTCAATGTTGTGACCAGATTGTAAAATAGAAGAAGGGCCGTAGCTCACGCTGCAGCCGAGGAATCAACCTCATAAAATTAGGGACACTCGGGTCACGCAAAAGTTCTATCCTAGAGAAATGAACGCAACTATACCACCACTGAAAGGGAAGGGTTAGCAATGGTTTTCACAGTAAAAAAGTTTTGCCATTATCTTCTGGCAACTCAATTTATCTGCTTTGTAGACCACCAAGCCCTCCTTTATCTTGTGAACAAACCCTGCACAATCGGTAGGATCACTAGATGGTTGCTAATATTGCTTGAGTTCGACATCATCGACGGTATGGAAGGGCTCATAGCATGTCTTGTTTGACCATGTCATGCATCCCCAATGGAGAGCCTCCGGTGGGAGTTGATGAGACAACTTGCCAAATGCCGCTTTGTTCCAACTATGCTTAATTCCTGAATGGGGAGAGGAGGTTGCACACTTTCTTGCCAATGGCCTACCCGTTGACCCAGTCCTCAATAAAGATCGAGTAAGGCGCCTCATTAAAAAAGGTGGCCCCCTATCAATTGATTGCGGGATAACTCTACAAGTAGGGGAAGGAAAAAATTGTAAGACGCTGTGTCCACAAAGTGGAATATGTCTTCCTTTTAGAAAAGGCCCACTCCACGTGCAGGAGGACACTTTACAGCAGACATCATTGCTTGCAAAATCCTTACAGAGGGCTATGGTGGCCCACCGTGATGGCAGATGCAATAGAATATGTCAAACACTGCGATGAATGCCAACAAGTGGAAATCCCATGCTTTAAGGATTGTATGCCACTGACCCCTGTCGTGTCTTTACAACCATTTGAAAAATGAGGCATTGATTTCATTAGACCCATTAGTCCATCGGCTTAATACACCTAAGCTCAAAACATTATAATGGCCATGGACTATTGCACTAAATGGGTCGAAGCTAGGGCCACCCGCAGGGCTGATGCAAGGTCCACCCGCAGGGCTGATGCAAGGTCCATTGTGAAGTTTCTTTATGAATCAGTAATAACTCACTTTGGATGCCCTCTTGAGATCATGAGGGACAATGGCACACACTTTATTAATCAAGTGATACAATTCTTATTACAAAAATTCCTAGTCACCCACAGAAATCTTCCCCTTTCTATCCCCAAGCCAATGGCCAAGCCGAGAGCACAAATAAAGTCCTTTTTACCATTTTGACCACAACCGTTGAGGCCAGTTGCAATGATTGGGAACACAAATTATCTGCTGCACTCGGGGCATATCGCACATCCTATAGGGCAGCCCACAAACGCAACACCCTTCAGATTTAACCTATGGTACTAAAGCGGTCATGCCTTTGGAATTCCTAGTACCCAGTTTGAGAATCACAGTAGAGGAAAAACTCACAGGAAATGTCCTCAGTTGTCACTTGTTAGAAAAGCTCAACAAAACACACCTCCTCATTGTATACAGCATGATTGTAGAGAAAATGAGGCGTAAACAGTGGTTTGACGACCAACTAAAAGACAAACAAATGAACAAGGCGGACATGGTCCTTCTCCACTGCACAAAAAACCACAAAGTAACTGAAATTAAGAGGCTTAGGACCTTTCCTAGTCTCACTGAAATAACCCCACAAGGCACTGTCGTTGTGCATAGAAACGCTCGATGGTGTCAAAATGGAAGGATGCTTGAATGGTAGCAAACTGAAATGCTACTATGGCCCACTCACCGAAACTACACTGAGGGCCATTCATGCCAAAAAAACAACGAAAAAAATAGTATGAAGAGATGAAAGAAACAACCCAACGGGAAGCCAAAGTGCGGCAAGCAAAACTTTGGGGCAAAAACATCATGGTCAACATGGCCCAAGTAGTAGACCTCAAAGAAGTAGATTGGGAAGTTGTGGTTAGGAACGACCACCCCAACAAGTTTCACACAAAAATTGGCTCTTGTTGATACGGGACCTAATCACAACTTAATGTCCTATGACACATGGCTCTCCCTTGGGCGGCCCTCATTAAAAAACACCCCAGCATAGTCACCACAGTGGCCTTACAAATCAGTTCAATGTTTAGACACAATCACAATTTTGTTCCACATTGGCAATAACCCCTTGGAAGGTGTAAGATATATGTTCCCACCGTGCAACAAATTCAGGGGTGCTAGCAGCGAAAGTAGCACTTCTAGTAGGGTCCCACACTCGGGGCCTCGTCCACGGATCTCCGGACAAGAGACTAATCCATCGGTTTTTCCAAAACCGAACCCAGAAAAACTTCCTTTGCCCGGAAAGCACGGGCGATTCCACCAGGATAACTTTTCCCTAACATAATCAAAAGCCTTAACTAACTGAGCTCATCTGACCGAACCCGTAAGTCCCATAGTCAGATCAGGGAAAAAGACTGTACTTGGATCATAGAGACCAATGCTTTTTTCCTCATTGAGAGGCACAACCGTTGATTCTTTTCCATAGAACAATTTTTGTCCAGAATTTACTTCATCTATCGAACAAAACAGAAATTGAGTCTCGATTTGCGGATCCATCAGTCCAGCCTCTAACCCCATCCAGTCCCATGGGTTAGCCAACCGTCCAACCACTGTAGTGATGGGATCCAATTAGGAATTTGGTTAGGTTTTGTCCCGGGTACTAGGGAAAAGAGTTCCCAGGCCCCCTAGCCAAAAGTTCATGCAAACATAAAACCAGTCACACCACTTACACACCCAATATGAAATTGCCTTTTTTCTCAGCATCAACTATCTTTAAAACAATCCTTATAATCACTTATAAAAATCAAGATGGAATCTCTGTTGAAGATCAGTAAGATCAACCAATAGATCCATATAAAAGAGCCATGGATTCATCCGTTGAGGACCAGCAAGGTCAATCAACCAGATCCATGCCCGGTTTAAGAAAACAACTCTTACTCCTTGTTCCAATATCTTCCACGACGCACGTGTGGGTATCTTCGGTGACCCAGAGCCCGAGCACCGTATGGTCAGCACCCTCTAGGGTCCATTCTAATGTAAACATTTTCTACTTTATCAAAGAGAAACATTATGAAAAACTTGATTTTATCCATTAATAATTCATCTAGGATAAGAATGGTTGGATTTACTAAAGAAGAGAGGGGAATGTCTTTTTTCAATGAGGCATAACATCATATTCAATTTAGAGAATACAAAAATCATAAAAAACCATAAAATGAATAGAAAAGAGAAGAATCTCCAACTTACGAAGGAATTTGAGAGCTTTCCTTTGGCTTGATGGTTTGAGGGTTCTACTCTTGTTTGAAACAAGAGTGGCCACCAATCTTTAGAAGAGGGAAGGTCAAAAAACTAATGAATTATGAGTAAATTCATAGTTTTCTGGCTCTTGGAAGAAGTAGGGTAACAGTGCAAAAACACTATTAAGCTCCAAAAAAGGGGAAGGCTTCTATTTATAGGAGAAAGTGAGCCTCTAACCAAGCAAATTGATTCTAGAATTTTTCAGATCAGTTTGGTCAATTTTTGACCATGTTTAGGTCAGTTTTGCTCACTTTTTGGATCTAGTTGAAACAGGAGAGAGGAGAGATAAAAATATCTCATTATTTGGGAGTTTAAAACTCTCCCATACATGTGAAATAGGCGCCTCCTTCATGAGGGGAATTCCCCCATACTGAGGTGTCAATAATGCATCATTTCATCTAAATATCTCTCTTTTTTAACTATTAACCTTGTCTTTAGTCAACTCTTCATCTTATGTGAGTATTTACTCATTTTTGGGGGATTTTCCTTTTATTCTTCTATTTATCTCCTCCCTACATTTGGATGAATCTTATTGGTCCATAGGAACCTTAATTTGAAAATTTTCAAAAATCTGGACCCCTAGGATAATGCCACTTACTTAATTTCTAATGCACCTTTTGAACTTCTGTTTCAGGGGAACTTATTTTAATAAGATGAGATATTTTTCTATCCAAAAATATTTAAAAACTGAATTACCACTCTCTAGAATATTTTCTCTCTCTAGGCCAAAACTGCTAGAAACAAGATCTTTTATATTTCTGAAGAGGGATTTGACTACAGGGGAAGATACTGGACATCATGAGAGGCTAGGGAGGAATCTTACATTCTACCCCACTTAAAAAATGCGAGATGTCCTCATCTCGCAGGTGGAGTATGATCTCTTTCATCTTCTTCTTCTTCTTCAATCACTTCCAGCATTACTGCTTTGGAAGTGGATGGCCGATTTGGGAACACCTCTCTTTGACTTCCCCTATTCTTTCATCATCTTCTTCTTTCATCTCTTTCATCATCATCTTCTTCTTCTTCAATCACTTCCAGCGTTACTGCTTTGGAAGTGGATGGCCGATTTGGGAACACCTCTCTTTGACTTCCCCTATTCTAAGGTGGAGGTCTTGCATTACTTTGGATTGAAACTGCAGCTTGGATAGAGGGTCTACCTCTGAGATTTCCCTGATTTTGGCGGATAGAACTCTGATTACTCTGGAAGGAAGGGGCATCTTGATCCCTGATTTCCCTGCCCTGAAAACCTTGATCCAAAAGGAGTTGGGCAATCCATACTGCGATGTCCAAGTCCTTGATAGTTATAGCATTTCACTCTCTTGTTCAAGGGTGGAACTTCTGAAGTTGAATTCTAGGGGATTGAGTTTCGGGAAAAGGACATTTCTTCCATTCTGGAACTTCCCATATCCTGGGTTTGACCCTGATATCTCTTAGGCAGAGGAAGGTTGGAATCACCTTCTGGGAATAAAAACCTTTTGAAGGTGATGGTGCTGGCTTTGGTGGGACTTTGACATCAAAGGCTTTGGCAAAATCCTTCGCCATTCTTACTGCTTCGGCCATTGAGATAGGTTTGGCATTCTTGACTAAAGTATCCAATGGCTCGTTCATTCCCCGAATGAACCTGGCCATCAGCTGCTCTTCATCCAATTGAGGGGAATATTTAAGGAGAAGGGAAAAAGCCTGATGGTACTCTTCAATTGTCTGGTTTTCTTGCTTTAGTTCTAAGAACTCATTCATCTTAGTTTCAAGAAAGCCTGGGGGACAAAACCTCTTTCTGAGGTAAGCCTTGAGATCGGTCCAGGTTTGGGTATTTTGGTCAAGACGGTTTGTCTCGCAGTGATTCCTCCACGCAACCCTAGCCGTTTCCACAATATTTAACCTGGCGAGAGCCATCTTGCTTCTCTCATTGTAGCCATTTACATCAAAATATTCCTCCATGGCCTCAATCCACTTTTCTATAACTTCACCTAACTGTTCCCCTTCACCCTTGAAGGGACCAGGCTACGAACTATGAAGAGTTTTATGAACATCCAGGTCGAGCTCTTCTTCATCGAGTTGGGGGTTAACATTTCTACCATGACAACCTCGATCCATGTTCCTATCAATACGAAAATTCTTGTTAAGTTTCTTTATTTATGATTCAATCCGATTTTTGATTCAACTGATTCTGGGGTTCTTTAAATAGGTCGGCTCTCCACATAATCATGGGATAAAGATACTCATATAGAACGCATTATCAAATAACAATTCATTCAGAATATCTCATTCATATCTTTAACACAATAATGGTCCATCAGATTGAATTTTTCCATCTGAACAGTCCTCCATGGGGATTTCAATTTTTCAAATTTTTAATTTATCATCCCTTAACTTGATCCACTGATCAAAAGTTAATAGTAGTAATCTATCAGCACAATCCACTAATCTCATAGTGATTTGTTAACGTCATTCCAGTTATGAACATCATCACAGGGACTCGTCTCATTCATCCTCATTGTGGTTTTTCTCAGCTTATTACATTTCAACTAAATTTTAGGAATCATCATTTTTCAATCAGAATCCAAATCAACTCATCAGTTCACAACCAGAATTTAAAAATCATATCAACCACATTCGAATTCATCATCTAGATAGCATTAATGCTTATAATTTTAAGTCTTAGATTTACTCGTATATACTGCCAGTAAAGAGCTACAGTTATACCCTCAGTATATACGGGTAGTCATGGTTCTTGGAACTATAAGGTAAATACCATCATGTCTAGGCCTCAAGCAAGTCAAGGATTCCATACAATTGCGGTACGTCCATCTGAAGACCCAATTACCAATTTTCAAATTTCAGTTTGAATATCAAATTGTTTGAATTTTATCACAAAATTACAACCTTTTAGTGCTTCTTGATAAATTTTTGACATATTTGGCTTCTCGGTTGATCCTCATCATTAACCAAATGCTCTGATACCAACTGTAAGATCCCTGTTCCCACCGCGCAACAAATTCAGGGGTACTACCAGCAGAAGTAGCACTTCTAGCACGGGGTAGGGTCCCACACTCGGGGCCTCATCCAAACACAGATATTCGGACAAGAGACTAATCCATCGGTTTTTCCAAAATCGAACCCGGAAAAACTTTCTTTGCCCGGAAAGCACGGGCGATTCCACAAGGATAACTTTTCCCTAACGTAGTCAAAAGCCTTAACTAACTGAGCTCATCTAACCAAACTCGTAAGTCCCATAGTCAGATTAGGGAAAAAGACTGTACTTGGATCATAGAGACCGACACTTTTTTCCTCATTGAGAGGCACAGTCGTTGATTCTTTTCCATAGAACAATTTTTGTCCGGAATTTACTTCATCTATCAAAACTAAACAGAAATTGAGTCTCGATTTGCAGATCCATCAGTCCAGCCTAACCCCATCCTCCAGTCCCATGGGTTAGCTAACTACCCAACCACTATAGTGATGGGATCCAATTGGGAATTTGGTTAGGTTTTGTCCCGGGTACCAGGGAAAAGAGTTCCCAGGCCCCCTAGCTGGAAGTTCATACAAACATAAAACCAGTCACACCACTTACATACCCAATATGAAATTGCCTTTTTTCTCAGCATCAACTATCTTTAAAACAATCCTTTAATGAAACCATTGTGTCACTGATCACAATCCTCAAAATCTCTGGTTGAATCCTTATTTTCAATCATCCCTTCATCAGAGTATCTATGGCATCATTGGCAACCAGAACGCTCACCACCTGTCCACTCAGGGGCCTTTTCAATAGTTCCTAGCTCATAGTACTCGGCAATATAATCACTTATAAAAATCAAGATGGAATCTCCGTTGAAGATCAGCAAGATCAACCAACAGATCCATATGAAAGAGCCATGGATTCATCCGTTGAGGACCAGCAAGGTCAATCAACCAGATCCATGCCCGGTTTAAGAAAACAACTCTTACTCCTTGTTCCAATATCTTTCACGACGCACGTGTGGGTATCTTCAGCGACCCAGAGCCCGAGCACCGTATGGTCAGCATCCTCTAGGATCCTTCGCAGGTCACCTAACGCTTCACTCATAGGCTGCTTCCTTGGTCCCTCATCAACCGTATCGGAAGCTCACCATTTAAATCGAACTGAGGCTGGTCAAGACCTCGGTCGACCTTGCTACGCGAGACGTCCTCCATTGACTCTCCGTCAGCTATTGCAACTTTATCAGGTAGGTCTCCATGACCACATTCTCAAGACAGTCAAAATGCTTCCCCAGCATTCTTGACATAAAACAGTCATTTACAAACAGTTCACAAATACAGTTTCTATAATGAACTCACATCTTTCCAGATTGTTCCACATCAATCCATATTACTTAACCCAAATCCAAATCATATGTGTATCCATTCTTGACCAGATACATCATTTTCCATCCCATCACATCATATTCATTTACTTCACATAACATCCATTCCTATCTTTCTTAATTTACATTACGTCTCATCACATCCATTTCTCATTACATCTCATTCGTTCATATCCATTCACATACATATTTGCATTCATTATTCCACATACACATCCACATTCACATCTACATCCATACATCCATTTTCACATCCACATTTATACATCCATTTTCACATCCACATTCATACATCCACATCCACATCCACATCCACATTCATACATCCATATCCACATCCACACCCATACATCCACATCCACATCTACATCTATTTTCACATCCACATCCTCATTCATACATCCACATCCACATCCATACATCCACATCCATATCTACATCCATACATCCATTTTTACATCCATATCTACATTCATACATCCATACATCCACATCCATATCTACATCCATACATCCATTTTTACATCCACATTCATACATCCACATCCACATCCATACATCCACATCCACATCCACATCCACATCCATACATCCACATTCACATCTACATCCACACATCCATTTTCACATCTACATTCATACATCCACATCCACATCCACATTCATATATCCATATCCACATCCACACCCATACATCCACATCCACATCTACATCCATTTTCACATCCACATCCTCATTCATACATCCACATCCACATCCATACATCCATACATCCATATCCACATCCACATTCATACATCCACATCCACATCCACATCCACATCCATACATCCACATCCATATCTATATCCATACATCCATTTTCACATCCACATTCATACATCCACATCCACATCCATACATCCACATACATACATCCCCATCTATTCTTCGTTTATTTTCATCTATATGATTCATTTCACATCCTCATATCTATTTATAGAATACAAGAGAATTCTTATTTTTTATATAAGCTTTCTTTACGCATCTATTTATGTATAAATTCCATTTTAAGGAGAATAACACTCTTGAAATAAAAATCAATCTTTTTTGCATCTTCCTATGCATAAATTCATTTTAAATGAGAATGACACTTTTGAATTAAAAATCAATCTTTTATGCATCTTCTTATGCACAAAATCAAAATTGATAAAAATAACTCTTTTGAATTAAAATAAATTCTTTATGCATCTTTTCATGCATAAATCCAATTTAGTAGGAGTTACACTTTTAGAATAAAAGAATTTCTCTTATGCATCTAATTTATGCATAAAATCCATTTATGATAAAAATCACACTTTTAATTTAAAAAAAATCTTTTATGTATATGTTTATGCATACAAATCATTTATGATGAAAATCACTCTTTTAATATAAAAGAATTTCTTTTATGCATCTAATTTATGCATGAAAATCATTTGTGAGATGAAAATCACACTTTTAATATAAAAAAATATCTTTTATGCATATGTTTATGCATACAAATCATTTATGATGAAAATCACTCTTTTAATATAAAATAATTTCTTTTATGCATCTAATTTACGCATAAAATCATTTATGATAAAAAATCACACTTTTAATATAAAAAAATCTTTTATGCATATATTTATGCATACAAATCATTTATGATGAAAATCACTCTTTTAATATAAAAGAATTTCTTTTATGCATCTAATTTATGCATAAAAATCATTTATGATGAAAATCACACTTTTAATATAAAAAAATATCTTTTATGCATATGTTTATGCATACAAATCATTTATGATGAAAATCACTCTTTTAATATAAAAGAATTTCTTTTATGCATCTAATTTATGCATAAAATCATTTATGATGAAAACCACACTTTTAATATTAAAGAAAAAATCTTTTATGCATACAAATTATTTATGATGAAAATCACTCTTTTAATATAAAAGAATTTCTTTTATGTATCTAATTTATGCATAAAATCATTTATGATAAAAATATCACTTTTATAATCAAAATAACAATTTCAATATGCTTCCTTCTATGCATAGAATTTAATTCTAAAGAAAGTAACACTTTTTTTAATAAAATATTTTTAGTATGCATTTTTCTATACCTAGGATGAAAAAATAACACTTTAAGAATACATATACGATGGGAATTACTCTTTTTGAATAAAAAAGTATAACTTATTTTTCACAATTTTAGAAAATTTTTGCCTTAACCTCCTTTGTATGGCTGACCATTTTTCAATTTTTAACTCTCTAAAATTAATTAGAAGTTCACCAAGAGTATTTAAATCATTCTAATGTAAACATTTTCTACTTTATCAAAGAGAAACATTATGAAAAACTTGATTTTATCCATTAATCATTCATCTAGGATAAGAATGGCTGGATTTACTAAAGAAAAGAGGGGAATGCCTTTTTTCAATGATGCATAACATCATATTCAATTTAGAGAATACAAAAATCATAAAAAAACATAAAATGAATAGAAAAGAGAAGAATCTCCAACTTACGAAGGAATTTGAGAGCTTTTCTTTGGCTTGATGGTTTGAGGGTTCTACTCTTGTTTGAAACAAGAGTGGCCACCAATCTTTAGAAGAGGGAAGGTCAAAAAACTAATGAATTATGAGAGTAAATTCGCAGTTTTCTGGCTCTTGGAAGAAGTAGGGTAACAGTGCAAAAACACTATTAAGCTCCAACAAAGGGGAAGGCTTCTATTTATAGGAGAAAGTGAGCCTCTAACCAAGCAAACTGATTCTAGAATTTTCCAGATCAGTTTGTCAATTTTTGACCATTTTTAGGTCAGTTTTGCTCACTTTTTGGATCTAGTTGAAACAGGAGAGAGGAGAGATAAAAATATCTCATTATTTGGGAGTTTAAAACTCTCCCACACATGTGAAATAGGTGCCTCCTTCATGAGGGAAATTCCCCCATACTGAGGTGTCAAAATGCATCATTTCATCTAAATATCTCTCTTTTTCAACTATTAACCTTGTCCTCTTCATCTTATGTGAGTATTTACTCATTTTTGGGAGATTAAACCTAAATTTAAAAATTTTCAAAAATCTGGACCCCTAGGATAATGCCTCTTGATGTTGAACAGATTATACTTAATTTCTAATGCACCTTTTGAAAATCTTTTGGAACTTCTATTTCAGGGGAACTTATTTTAATAAGATGAGATAATTTTCTATCCAAAAATATTTAAAAACTGAATTACCACTCTCTAGAAGATTTTCTCTCTCTAGGCCAAAACTGGTAGAAACAAGATCTTTTATATTTCTGAAGAGGGATTTGACTACAGGGGAAGATACTGGACATCCTGAGAGGCTAGGGAGGAATCTTATAAAAGGGAAGTTTTATGTGATGCTTGCACAGGAACCATGAGTGAAGAAGTTCTTCTAGGGTGTGGATGGATGCGACACAACCGCTGCCATCAATTGGGATGCAAGGACTGCCACCCTGCAACTGGCCTCATGCCAAGTTACTGTTCTAATGACAGATGAAGTTCTTCTAGGGTGTGGATGGATGCGACACAACCGCTGCCATCAATTGGGATGCAAGGACTGCCACCCTACAAAACTGGCCTCATGCCAAGTTACTGTCCTAATGACAGATGAAGAACCCTTGCCCTCTGATAATCCACCCCAAGTTGATACCCCCACTCCTCTACCCGCTATCACTCTGCCCTCCGACCAATATAGAACTATGTTGCTTAAGAGAAAAGGCCTCTCCCCCCTATGAATAACCAATTGCCTCGCACACCCTCATCAACACCCAACTCGACAACTCCCCGAACTTGCCTCAACAACACCACCATGGCTGCTTACCCCGTTCACATGACTAACCCCACTAACAAGCCTACCCCACCCCAGGCACACCTTTGGCCTTGAGGCACACAAGGAAGGTAATCTTGCCCTGGGTACCCAAGAAGCTCCTTGTCACCCTGGGATATTATGAAGGTGCTACAACTCTGTGTCACCCCACCCTTGTCTCCTTCGTACCAACCTCCTCCTCCTAGCCTATCCTGCCCCAGCACAAGCTCCCAACCACCACCACCACCACCACACGGCACCGCTACCCTCTCCCTATTCCCCTCACAATCCTCTACACCCCCTCACATCCCCACTCTGTCTCCACCCATCACCAACACAAACACCTCCTTCACCTCCCACCCTGATGCTCCATTTGGGCCTCCCCTTCACTTAAAGGACATCCCTTCGACATCGTAAAGCCCCCCACCTCTCTTCACCCCACAAACCTCGCCATGATACCCTCTTGGTTTGACAGCCACTCCCCCCTCATCACAACCTCACCTCGACATCCCTTCCCCCACACCTCTGGAGGAAGGCAAAAACCCCCCCACCCTCACTGCAAGAGAAGGAAGAGGTGGATCCACCCCGAAACCCCCCCCTCAACTGGTGTGATCCCTTGGATTGCATGGAGTTTGAGCAGGAAATTAACATCCTTCTTAGTTGACAACTCCAAGAATCCCCCATCACTAGGGTGATCGACCGTACATCCATGTCTTGCGGCCCTACCTCTATGCCAAACATAGTGCATGGAAGCGCCAACACCCCCCTCCGTCAACATGGCGACCCCCCTCCACTGCTCACCCCATCACGTTTGAACTCATGGGCGAGTAGCCTGCTTGGTGTTGACACTTTCTTCTCAAGCCGTTTATCTAGGTGCCACTATTGCAAGGTGCCACGTCAACTCCGGATCGATCCCGTGATGCTGGGCTTGGGACGTCTTCCACAAAGAGCAAGCAGAGAACCCTAAGCTTCACTACAACTTTCCATGATTCGCCCCACTAACATCCCAAATCCCCTGCACCACTGAGGCCATCATGCTCAAGAAGATCCATGACTTCATCGATAGATATGAGCAGGTACTTGATCCAGCCATAGTGGCTACCATTTGTTTCTTCCACCTCATCATTACACTCTTGGAAACTTTCCCAAACTGGAACCACTACCATGAGGGCAGGCAAGGCCTTGCCTTCGACCTCAACAAAGGCCCCACTTTGAAGCAGCTATTCGGCTACTGTGAGTGCATCTAATGGATTTCCACCTGGCACCTGCAAACCTTTGAAGACATGATGGAGAACACTTTTTGGACCAGCTATACAAGGTCTTCCATCGATCCCCCCCACATCCCAAGTCGTGGTGCAACTTCATCTGCACCTACTCCATTTACTACCGTTAAGTAATGTTGCCAGCTCTGAGGATGAATCTGAATTAGGGAGGGTAGTATGTTAACCACACTGGTTAACATCATTTTTCAAGCGTGGTTATGCTTCTTGTAATCCATTGTTATTTTATGTAACCGCATTAAGCACTTAATGAAAACATATATATATAGGATGATCGAGCTTACGACTTGTGTTAATGCCGGTCACACAAGAATGAGCCTAGATGTACATAGAGCTAGGAAGCCAATTTTGGGTCCCAATTATAAATGGGCAACAGTGGACATTGTAAAAAGTGAGCTCATGTATATAAGTGGTTTATGAAATATGAAAAGGGACAATCCCATTATCACAATTAAGTTTTTCCTTCTCTCTCTCTCTCACTCTCTTGTGGCTATGGTGGTAAGCTTGTATTGGTGAATGCTTGCTTGCTTGATTGTAGTGTGTGCATGGAGTGGATGATTCTTGTCTTCTCTTCTCTTCTCCCTCTTCTTGTCTCCTTCTCAAGATCCCTCTTGCATACACATTGGCATTGAGTTGAGGTAAAGCTCTCCAGAGCTCCCTTCCTCTTTGCTCACTACCTAGCTTGTGAGAGCTCTATTTGAGTGACACAAGTGGAGGTGGAGTGAGCCCCTAGTGGCCTCACAAGTGGAGGTGGAGTGAGCCCCTAGTGGCCTCACATTGGGGAGTTAACCCTCATTAGGGTTGGCTAAATGCTAGTCTCTGAATCTACCCTTGCATAGCATCTTTCTCTCCTTCTCTCCCTATCTTGTGCAAGGTAGTATGTTTTTGGCTAACAGTTATTGCCACTAATTCAAAAATCTAACATGCCTCTTCCTTCCCCCCCCCTCTACCACATTTTCTCTCTCACACCATGTCCTTTCTTGCTATTTCAGACAAAGAGAGAGATCGTGCTTCATAGTAGGCTATGGCAAAGTAGGACACCCAAAGGCCACAACCACCCCCTAAGAGGAGCTCAAGGCCACCCATAAAGCTTCTAGTTCTCGCATGCATTGCTAGATGACTATATTCATTCACAAGGTAGCTACTACTACCATATGATGAGGGAGCAAAACAAGGCCCGAGGAGGGCAACAAGGAGAAGAGGGATGCTTTTTGTTGAAGAAGAGAAGACAACAAAGAGAGGTAGCACCTAGGGAAGGCTTTGAAGTAATACGATCACACTATGCAAGTGGTCGTGAGAGGGTGTAACTCTATAGCAACCAAAGAAAAAGAGACCACTATGTGGCAGTGTTGCTTATTAGCAGGAGAAGGCTATGATAAGGAGGTCACTGTGGCAAAGTAGGGAGGGGTGCAAGTAGCTGGGAGGCAGTGGCTATGCCAGGGCCAAGCGTAGAATGTCAGCAAAAGGCAAAGTGCAATAAGGAGACTAGAAAGGAGGAGGTCACCGGTTCAAGGGATCCCCTTAACATTCAGAAGAGTTCCCCCCCAACGTTAATTGTAGCTTAAATGAGTTCAAATGGTGCGAAAACATCTATAGTAGCTCTCTGCATGAGAGGATAGAAAATTGCAGTGAGAGAAGCTGTAGACTTCATAGCCGCGCTACACACCAACAAGGGTGAAATACATGATTGTTGCATAAGTTAAAGTTACACAATCCTGGTTTGCAGAGCATGATAAATTTGTGTGAACGTATAGCATGATAGTATAATGGGATTTTTACAAAGCTATTTTAGTTTTCATACAGTATGTCTGTGTCTACCTTGTGCTATAATCTTCATGCTAGGAGACTTTTGAAGCTGCATCATGTAAATCAAGTTGTGATTGGTGTTAGTGTAGGATGTTCAAGGTTTGTAGGATCTGTGAGCTAAACTATTTAAATGATGCATATTTGGATTTGCTATTTGAATTGGACCACTCTCTAGTAGAATTAGTTCGTCCTTCAGTGTAGTAGGTAATGTAAGTCAAATAAAGCTTATTTTTTGGTAAATGTTGATGTGTACAGAAGCGATATGGTTGTTGTGCCGTCATGCTTGAGGCAGTAGTGGCAGCTATGGTTGGGGGAATTATTTTGCACTTATGGTCTCTTCGAAGGTTTAAACATAGTAGAGGCTGGATAAAGGGCAGCAAATGACAAGGGCAAACAAATCCATCATAATATTGCGTGACAAAATCTGCTAGGAACCGATGACATTGGGGAACAAATGCAGGATGAGAATCCTAAGCAGGGCTATTGTGGGAAACCATATTTTGCTTAAGAAGATACTGGGGTATATATAAGTGAAGTGTGATGTTGTCGCGCAAGAGCACCCCATGTGCTTGAGGAGATCCTTTCTTAGGATGATGTCTCTTGGAATGCAATAATCAGAGGATATGCTTAACAAGGCCAACATGAGCAAGCACACACATGTTTTGATGTGAAATCTCTGATGACTTGCATTTGCATCTTAATTTGTGTGAAATTCATGATCGATGATTTGACAGGGGTTGCTGGAAAACAATATTGTGCTAGGCACAACTCTGGTACATATGTATGCCAAGTGCAAAAGCATAACAAATTCTTAAGAAGATCTTTCTTAGGATGTCTTTTGAAATGCACTGACTGTAGGATGCAAAGGTGAGAAGGCATTGAACTGTTTCAAACAGATATAACTCATAGTCTTTGTTTCAAACAGATACAACTCACAGTCTCTTTCCAAAAGTTGTGACCTTTCTTTCATCTTAAAGTCTATGACATCATAAGAGCAAATAAATAGGGGAACAAATTTATGATGAGATTGCTAGAGATAGGTGTTGCTGGAAGAAATCAATGCTGTGCAATGTATTGGTGAATATGCATACCAAGTGCAATACTCTCACGGGTGTACAACATGCGCTTGAGGGCTTCCTTCATAGAATGTCATCTTTTGGAATGCAGTAATCACATTCATGATGACCAAAGTGAGAATGTGTTTTGAATAGATCCCACATGACCATGAATGTATTCTCATAAAGTGTACCCATTGCATGGTACGCAAGGGTAGGTTAGTGTGCTTTGATTTGTTTCAAACTACTGCAACACAAGGGGTTCTCTCAAGCTTAGCTTTGCATCTTGAAAGCTTGTTGTAGTATGTACATAAAATGGAATGCACTTCCAAAAGCCTGAGTTCCCTCCTTATTATGTTATCTTTTGGACTGCACTTATTGCACTATATGCCTAGCATGGCTAAGGGGAAGCTAGTAATTTTGAAACAAATGTGCTATTGGTGTATGCCAAGTTTGGTGTGCTCTCACAAATGCATGAGAAGTGCCTGATGAGCTCCACACTTGTGACATTGTTGTGTTCGAGTGCACTAATTGCAAGGTATTCCCAATAGGGCCAAGTCGAGTAGGTAGTGAGCTATTTTGAATGGATGCATTGGAGGACCTCTCTCTAGATGTAATGACATTAGGCAAATTTTGGGCCTTTTTTCTCTAGAGAGAGAAAGGCTTTCGACCAATAAGAAGAGAGCCACCGTAAACGAAACTTTTGATAATTAGACATTTTTTATATATTCTTTATATGAATATATTGTTATTAAAGAAATACGAAATGCATTTGACCACACTTTATAATGTCATTTTTTTAATATATATGAAAATAAGAGTGTTGTCAGCTCATTTAATAAATCTCAGCTCATTTAATGAATGGTTTTCAATCTAAAAATTTTCCTCGTTTAGCTCATTTAATAAAAGTACTTTTTTCCTCTAAAAATTTGAAATGTTCTCTTCGTCGAAGTTCTTACGTCATTTAATGAATGGATTTCCCTCTAAAAATTTCGCACGTTTTGGAGGTTATCTCTTCTGCCATCTCATCTTCTTCCATCTTCTTACATCTGCTTTTATTTTCTATTTGCTTCCATGGAAACCAGACGTCCTAGGCGTCCCTGCTCCTCTACTAGAGCTATTATAGTATACAACAATTTTGATATGGATAATCAAAGGTGGATTCCTACCACAATCTCTATTGGTAGTTGGATTATGTTGCAAACTAGGAAGCAAAAAAAAAAAACGAAGAATGAGTTCATCGACACTTACAAAGGCAGAGTTCAAGACTTCAAACTCTCTGACAAAGGTAGGAGCATTAAGGAAGTCCTTATACAACATGCCTACATGCACTTAGAACTGTGTTTGCAACATTTGCCTGATGGAATCCCACTCCATAGACCAAACTGTAAGTAAATGTTTTTACATTATGTTTATGTAATGTGTTTCATTTCTATACTTATGCTTCTCTTGTATTCGTTTGTGTAAATATATATACTTCAAACTTGGTTGACTGCTCTGCTGGCAGCCTATAGATAGTATTGTAGGAATCTTCGATATTTTTCATGCATCTATGGGTGAGCAGCTATACAAAGAAACATCCAGTAGGTCTTTGGCAGAGAGAGGAGTTTTCTTTTATAATGAATTTTACACGACACCTCATAGTGTTACAGGTTATGGATCTTTGAAAGCATTACCACTGCCTTCATTTGATAGTACAGAATGGCCCATACCAACAGCGGAAACAAGTGAGTGCTTTAGATTAAAGATATACGAAGACGTGCAAAGGTGTTTAAGACCAAATGTAGCAAATCGTCAGGTGAAAATCATTGTCTTTATGCCATTGCATGTTTTTGTCGACTTCTTTTATGACGAGGAGGTCAAAAAAACATTGTCAATAATTATCTGTAAATCATAGAAATGTTTGGATTTCTTAGGTCAAAATTGGGATGTGAAAGAATTAAATGGGGTTACCTGCAAAATCCATGGAAAATCTATTGTATGTAAATATATGATTGGCTCCCAGAATTTTATTTTGGCCTTTCATTATATGAGATGGCATTATGTCAATGGAAAACTTGTAGCAATTGATCAGGACTTGGAGGATGACATTGAAAATCCATTGATGTTATTAGAGGTATGGTTTGAACATGAGCTCTTGACAGTACTCAATATAAGGTCAAAAATCTCACTGCATCAAGTGAGAACAGACTTGGCAAATGAGGATGACCTACAAGTGCCTGATGATTATGTATTCAAGTGCAATGGCCACAAGGTATGTTATTCAATCTAACCTCGAAAAATTATTCATTCTAAAACTATGCCATAATCATTATTACTTATATACATTACTTTGATTTTTGGAAATAGGTACCAAGGAGAAAAGAAAGGACCATTCAATGTAAAGACATTACAAGGAAGCAAGTTTTCGTGGTGCAAACAACCATCACATAGAGATAAATGGAGATAAATGTATTTTTGACAGCATATAGTTACATCAATCATGACAACATTTTGTATTTCTTAGAGCAATAGAAACCCTCTCTCCTGCTTCAACTAGATCCAAAAAGTAAGCTAAACTGACCTAAAAATGGTCAAAAATTGACCAAACTGATCTGGAAAATCCTAGAATCGATTTGCTTGGTTAGAGGCTCACTTTTTCCTATAAATGAAGCCTCCCCCTTTGTAAATGGTTAATAGTGTTTTATGCGTTGTTACTCTACTCCTCCCTAGAGCCAAAAACAGTGAATTTATTGATAATTAATTAGTTTTTGACCATTTCCTCTTCAAAAGAATTGGTGGCCACTCTTGTTGCAAACAAGAGTAGATCCCTCAAACCATCAAGCCAAAGGAAAGCTCACAAAAATTCATGTAAGCTAGAAATCCTACTTTTTATTTATTCCATTTAATGGTTTTCTAATTTTTGTTTTCTTTAAAATGAAAAATGATGTTATGCCTTGTTGGAAAGGCTTTCCTCCTCTCTTCATTCTTGAATTCAGCCTTTCTTTATCCTAGATGTGTAATCAAATTGTTAGAATTAAACTTTTCATATTGTTTCTCTTTATTAAAAAGTGAAATTTGATTAGTTTAGAATGCTTTAAACCATTTGGGATAATTTCTAAGTAACTTGAGAATGAAAAAAATTGAAAAATGGTCAGCCATACAAAGGAAGTTATGGCAAAATTTTCTTAAATTTTGTGAAATACGTTTTATCTTTTACTATTCAAAAAGAGTAATTCCCACCGCTTGTGTATTCTAAAAGTGTTATTTTTATTCTATGCATAGAAAAGTGCATATTATAAATATTTTTATAATAAAAGTGTTATTTTCATTAGAATTAATTTCTAATTTTTATTATAAAAGTGTTACTTCCATTAAAATTAAATTTATGCATAAATAAATGCATAAAAGAATTTTTTTATAAAAGAGTTACTTTCATCAAATTTTGATTTTATGCATAGAAAGATGCATAAAGAAATTTATTTTTATTTCAAAAGTGTTATTCTCATCAATTTTGATTTTATGCATAGAAAGATGCATAAAGAAATTTATTTTTATTTCAAAAGTGTTATTCTCATCAATTTTGATTTTATGCATAGAAAGATGCATAAAGAAATTTATTTTTATTTCAAAAGAGTTATTCTCATC
Source organism: Cibotium barometz (assembly GCF_041138505.1). NCBI lineage: Eukaryota > Viridiplantae > Streptophyta > Polypodiopsida > Cyatheales > Cibotiaceae > Cibotium > Cibotium barometz. Next base: position 9,827,068 of record NC_141065.1, on the reverse strand, counting down.
AATTTTGATTTTATGCATAGAAAGATGCATAAAGAAATTTATTTTTATTTCAAAAGTGTTATTCTCATCAATTTTGATTTTTTGCATAGAAAGATGCATAAAGAAATTTATTTTTATTTCAAAAGAGTTATTCTCATGAATTTTGACTTTTTGCATAGAAAGATGCATAAAGAAATTTATTTTTATTTCAAAAGAGTTATTCTCAATAATTTTGATTTTAAGCATAAAGAAATTTATTTTTATTTCAAAAGAGTTATTCTCATTAAAATTGAATTTATGCATAGAAAGATGCATAAAAGATTTATTTTTATTTCGAAAAGTGTTATTCTCCTTAAAATTGGATTATGCATAAATAGATGCATAAACGAATTTTTATAAAAGTGTTATTTCCCATTGAAGTTTTTCTTATGCATAAACGGATTTTTATAAAAGTGTTATTTCCCATTGAAGTTTTTCTTATGCATAAACGGATTTTTATAAAAGTGTTATTTCCCATTGAAGTTTTTCTTATGCATAAATAGATGCGTAAAGAATCTTTATATAAAAAATTAAGAATTCTCTTACATTCTATAAATAGATGTGATATGAATTGGGATGTGAATGAATGATATAGGATGTGAATGAATGTGAATGAATGATATAGGATGTGAATGAATGTGTTAGCATGTGAATCGGGATGTGAATGAATGATATAGGATGTGAATGAATGTGATAGCATGTGAATCGGGATGTGAATGATAAGGGATGTGAATGGATGTGATGTGATGTGAATCGGGATGTGAATGAACGATAAGGGACATGAATGAATGTGTTAGCATGTGAATCGGGATGTGAATGAATGAGATGTGATGTGAAATGGATGTGATAAGATGCGATGTAAACTCGATAGATGTTAATGTATGTGAAGTGATGAGACGTATGGGTAGATGCAAGTGGATGAGATCTGATGAGAATATAAGGAAATAAGTGATGAGATAGAAAAAGATGTGATTAGATGAGAATGGGAATACTTATGAAATGAATGTGGATTGATGTGTGGATAATGTGGATTGACATGAAAGGATGTATGGATAATGTGGATTGATGTGTGGATAATGTGGATTGACATGAAAGGATGTATGGATAATGTGGATTGATGTGTGGATAATGTGGATTGATGTGGGTTGATGTGTGGATAATGTGGATTGACGTGAATGGATGTATGGATGATGTGGATTGATGTGTGGATAATGTAGATTGATGTGGATGGATGTATGGATGATGTGGATTGATATGGAGGGATGTATGGAAGATGTGGACGGATGTGTGGATAATGTGGATTGATGTGGATGGATGTATGGATGATGTGGATTGATGTGGATGGATGTATGGATGATGTGGATGATGCGATTGGATGTGATTTTATGTGGGAATGATGTGATGTGATAGGGATCGATGAAGAAAAAAAGTTGTGGTAAGATGAGAAAAGATGGGGACTAATGTGAAAGGATGTGGAGTGATGAGAAAAGATGGAAATATTGTTGGAACTGTATTTGTATGTGAAATCTGTTTTTAAATGACTGTTTTATGTCAAGAATGTTGGGGAAGCATTTTGACCGTCTTGTGAATGAGGTCGTGGAGACCTATCTGTTAAAGTTACAACTGCTGATGTGACGGAGAGTCAACGGAGGACGTCTCGCATAGCAAGGTCGGCCGAGGTCTTGACGAGCCTCGGTTTGATTTAAATGGTGAGCTTCTGGTACAGTGGATGAGGGACCAAGGAAACGGCCTATGAGTGAAGCGCTAGGTGACCTGCGAAGGATCCTAGAGGGTGCTGACCATACGGTGCTCGGGCTCTGGGTCGCTGAAGATACCCACACGTACGTCGGGGAAGATATTGGAACAAGGAGTAAGAATTGTTTTATGAATTCGGGCATGGATCTGGTTGGTTGACCTTGTTGGTCCTCAACGGATGAGTCCATGGCTCTTTTATATGGATCCGTTGGTTGATCTTGCTGATCTTCAACGGAGATTCCATTTTGATATGTGAATATATTGTCGGTTACTACTATGAGCTTGGAACTATCGAAAAGGCCCCTGAGTGAACAGGTGGTGAGCGTTTTGGTTGCCAATGATGCCATAGGTACACCGATGAAGGAATGATTGAAAATAAGGACTCAACTGGAGATTTTGAGGATTGTGATCAGTGACACAATGGTTTCATTAAATGATTGTTTTAAAGATAGCTGATGCTGAGAAAAAGGCAATTTCATATTGGGTGTGTAAGTGGTGTGACTAGTTTTAAGTTTGCATGAATATCCGGCTAGGAGGCCTAGGAACTCTTTTCCCTAGTACCCGGGACAAAACCTAACCAAATTCTTAATTTGATCCCATCACTACAGTGGTTGGGCGGTTGGCTAACCCATGGGACTAGATGGGGTTAGGCTGGACTGATGGATCCTTAATTTGAGACTCAATTCTGTTATGGTACGATAGATGAAGTAAATCCCAAACAAAAATTGTTCTATGGAAAAGAATCAACGGCTGTGCCTCTCAATGAGGAAAAAAGCGTTGGTCTCTATGATCCAAGTGCAATCTTTTCCCTGATCTGATTTGGAACTTACAGGTTCGGTCAGATCAGTTCAGTTAGTTAAGGCTTTTGACTACGTTAGAGAAAAGTTATCCTGGAGGAATCGCACGTGCTTTCCGAGCAAGGGAAGTTTTTTCGGGATCGGTTTTGGAAGAACCGATGGATTAGTCTCTTGTCCGGATATCCGTGGTGGGCGAGGCCCTGAGTGTGAGACCCTGCCCCATGCAAGAAGTGCTACTTTCGCTGCTAGAACCCCTGAATTTGTTGCACGGTGGGGATAGGGACCTCACATATGCCAAGCAGAGCCAAGATGAGTAAGCACTGAACTGTTTTGAATGGATACAGTGAGCATTCACAAATTACACTAAATTTCTTCGAAGCCCGGGCCAATTTTCGGCCTCATAACTCAATGTTTGATAAAAACATTTTTAATCAAAGTATTGACAACTCTTTATCTCAATATTTTGGGTTTTAGTTTCCAAAATTTATAGTACATATTAGTCTTTTGGTGGATGTTCGTGACCCCTCCCCACCTGATGTCGGCAAAGGAGATAATGAAGATGAACTAGTGGAAAGTTCTCAGGCCCACTTTGAACTATTCTCATAGATAGATTCAAAGCCATGAACATTGAGGCCATTATATCTTAAATATGGTCTACATTGCTATTGGAGTTACATTCCATTTCATGGGCTTAATTTTTATGGTTTCAAGGATGAAATAAATGGGAGGGGATGGTTTATAACATGGCTACACATGTCTTATACATAATTATATGGGCCAAAAGCCATGGTCAAGTGTAAAAGGCCACTAATAAGTATAGTGTGAAAAGGAGGCCAAGTATATAAGCCCATGGATGTATTTCACTTAGTAACTTTTGGAATATACAATCTTCTCTTGAAGCTTATTTCTCAAGGATCCCTGGTGGTTTGTCTACCCTTATGTGCATTCCATGTGATGAGTACTAGGATATGTGTACTCCATCCCTATTGAGTGCAACCCTCTCTTACATTCATCAAGGATGATTTCATCTACAAGTGTTTCTCGAGAAGTCATAAAGAGCTTACATACTAAGGTGACTAGCTACATGGATTGATTAATTGAGTACCATACATCACCCATCCAAACTCCACCAATGATGATTTCATCCACAAGCATTTCTAGAGTAGTCATAAAGAACTTACGTACCATGGTTCCATTCACACTGAGTATGTTATATTTGAGATGCCCCAAGGTTTTAATAGATTCACATGCTCCATCTAGCACAACATAGTCTCTAGGGATGATCTTTGGTTGGCCCATATATGTCCAAGTTTCTCGGGACATGATATTGTGACTAGTGACATGGAAACCTAATGTTCTTTTTTGTTTAACATTCTTACCCACTAGAAATTCTATCCATACCTTGAGAGATGTTGCAAGAGGAAATATGGAGTTTGGATTGTCAAGGAATTGGTAAATTATTATGCTAAGTTGTTCATCATGACTCTTAACATTATTGGTAGGTCCACTAGCCATCCATACTGAGACTTGTTCAAAGGCTTGTAAATTGCGCCCATATATGTCCAAGTTTCTTGGGACATGATATTGTGACTAGCACCATGGAAACCTAATGGTCTTTTTTGTTCAACATTCTTAACCACTAGAAATTCTATCCATACCTTGAGAGGTGTTACAAGAGGAAATATGGAGTTTGCATTATTAGGGAATTGGTAAATTGTGCTAAGTTCTTCATCATTAACCACTAGAAATTCTATCCATACCTCGAGAGGTTTTGCAAGAGGAAATATGGAGTTTGCATTGTTAGGGAATTGGTAAATTGTGCTAAGTTCTTCATGACTCTCAACATTATTAGTAGGTCCACTAGCCATCCTTACTTTTGAAGGCTTGTAAATTGCTTGGCAATTCACCTTGGGTAGTGTCTTCACCCTAATATTTGGAATCATTTGAGTTATCTAGATTTTTATCCCAATATTTGGATTCATCCCCAATATTTAGCAAATGGGAATGACTAGGTCTTCACCCCAATATTTAGCAAATGGGAATGACTAGGTCTTCACCCCAAGATTTGGACTCATTCAAGTTCTCTAGGTACCCTAAGATTTAGATTCAATTTTGAAACTTCTACCATTAAATTAGCACATAGATTCTAGGATTTGGATGCAAGCCAAGTCTAAATCTACTTTGATGATTGGGGCCTTGCCCCAAGATTTTGACCCATTTACTCTAGGACCTAGTATCCTAAGATTGGACATAAGCCCAAAACACTTAAATTTATTTAGCACATTGGGATGAATAAGGCTTAACTTAAGAATATAGTAATATTATTAATATTAATAGTGATGTTGATATTTTTTATTATTAAAAAAATATTTTTATTAATATTTATGCTTCATAGTATTATTCATATTACACTAAGTTTAAAATATCTCTATACTAAATAAGGTTTCATAATTTTCTTACGCTAAAAGATTCACACACACACACACACACACACACACACACATTTACATATATACTTAGGGTGGGTTGATCCTTGATAAGTACACTTTGATCATATGCCATTGAAATGGGAATGGCATGTTGGTGATTGGGGGGAAGATAAACTTAGACATTTCCCCACAAGGAAATCGAGAGTGAATAATTTTTTGCTTAAGGATAAACTGATTATCTCTTGTACAGAAGAGGCTATTAATGGATTGAGAAGGAAAGATGGAAGAGATGGTTCCTGGAGATCTTTTGCCAATGAGATGTAAGGCATTATTAGGAGAATTGGTAAATTAAGGGCTGAAGAGAAAAGGCAAGAGAGGAGGACTTGGGGAGAGCAGCTGGAGTATTTACAAAAGAAAAGACAAACTAGGAAACTGACTGATGCTAAGATTAGACAATACATTAAGTGTTAGACATATTTGAAGAGGGAGGATGATAAGCTAGCTGGTGAGAGAGAAAAAAGAGCCAGATGGAAATCTTGCAACAACAAGAGGAAACCTAATAGGTATCTTTTTGGTTTAGCTAAAGAGAAAGGGAATATACGGAAATGATTGGATAGGTTAGAGATGAGAATGGCCAAGAACTGGGTGATATTGACCAAGTTGCTACCATAAAATGGGTAGAATTCCTTGGTTCCACACTGAGTCTTAAGGAGGATTTTTCTCAAAGGAGATTTCAGGCAGAGAACAAACTTTTAGGCTTGGTTAGTAAGAGAGTGGAGGCTAACAGGGCTAACTGGTTGGAAAGAGAAGTGGAAATGGATGAATGTTGGTTGGCCTTATAGAAACTTGGGAAAGAGAAATCTCCTGGGTGGGATGGGTTATCTATGGATTTCTTCATTGCCTTTTGGCCCTCCATCAAAGATCTAGTGTGGAACATATTTAAGGTTTCCTTTGACACAGGAATCTTGGAGAAGGAAGGTGTTGTGAAGTTAATCCCTAAACATGCTGCATGTCATAGATTTAACCATTGGAGCCCAATTACTTTTCTCACTATGGTCCACAAAGTATTATCCAAGAGGTGCACATGGAAGGCCACCGTAATCATTCCCACACTTGAGGGGGGGAGTTGTGCTTCTCCACTAACTTACGTACTAGATATAGAAAAAAGAGGGTATGTTGTCACCCAAGGAGATGTAAGAATCCAAAAAAGTGTGTATACATCACCAATGGTGGTGTAAAGAGGTGTATGAAAAATTAAGAAAAAAAGGTTCATGAAGAGGTGGTTGGGACCTAGGAAAGCTATTACTAAATCAATTATCTTGAACAATCTCGGAGGGGTAAGGAAGTATATAAACAGTGCCTAAAAGCTACTATGGCAACAAGAAGTGAATTTTGATGATGTATTATTATCTACTGAAGCAAGACAAGGGGACTCAATGAAAAGGTTAGAATAATAACCACCCAAGGAGGTGGTTGGTGCAAGGAATAAGGCTAGAAGGGTTGTCAATGTGGAGGATAAAAATGTAACCACCTTAGGAGGTCATATTAGGAAATGATGAAAGGAAAACCACCCACAAAGGAGGTGGTTACACAGCCATTTGGCGAGGTTACAATGTAAGAAGGGGACTCGGTGAAAGGGGGTAATTGATGTGGTTAACACTAAGGGAGGCAAAAGGATGATATACACCAAATGATATACACCAATGGAGGCAATATTAACACCAAAGGAGGCAAAAAGATGTATACCAAGGGAGGTAATATTGTGGTTGCGCTTCTTTTGCAAAATGTCCACCACAAGGTCTGTCAAAGCCTTTAAGATAATGGAGGTTTCACTTTTGTCAATGTGCCTTTTTTTCCATCTTTACCTTTCTTATAAAATGCACCATTAAGGAGAGTATAAGGAGCTACTTTCAAGAATATCTTCTTCTTTTCCCTCTGAGCTTGAAGATAATGGCAAAACGCCTCCAAAGAAAACACCATGGTTAGGCACTCGTTAGGCACTCCAACTCAGTTGATGGTCAAAATACTCTCCTACTAGCATAATAGATAGGTTGATCTATCTTAGAAAGTATCAATTGGCAGAAGAAAGTACCAATAGGTAGAAGACGACTGCCAATCCTTCAATGGATGCATCTCTATATACATGAAACTCCTTTGTCCAATTTGGGGGTACAAGTTTTGGTGTCCACCAATATTGGGCTTCCTTTATCCCAACAACTTATATAAGGGAGTGGCATTATTTGCAAACTATTCTATGTACCTCTAAGGGAGTGGGCTTCTTTGTAAAATGTTCTATCAACCTTTAATAAGGGAGTGTCCTTATTTGAAAATGGTTCTATGAAGCTCTAATAGAGTGGCCTTCTTTGTAAAATGTTCTATAAACCTCTAAGGGAGTGACCTTCTTTGCAAACTATTCTATAAAACTCCTTGTAATAACCCACCAAGCCTAGAAAACCTCTAAGAAATTTAGGAAAGTTTGGGATATCTTCTGCACCTTGGATGGGTCAGTTGGCATGCCTTGGTTTGAGACCACATGACCTAAAAGGATTATTGAGGATGCCCTAAAGTCACATTTTCCTGGGTTAAGGGCTATCCCATACTCTCTACACTTGTCAAAGCATTTTTACAAGCATTCTAAATTATGTTTTTTCATCCCAAATAATGAAATAGTGTAAGAAATATTAGATAGCAGCCATCATCACTCTTTGGAAGGTTTTTGGAGCATTGCATAAGCCAAAAGGCATCACCTTGTAAGCATAAGCTATGTATTCAATATGAAGGTGGTCTTACATCTATCTTCTTCAGCCTACTGGGACTTTGTTGTAACCACTAAACCCATCTAAGAAAGAATATATTTCATGATTGGCCACAATATCCAAAAGTTGGTTAGTGAAGGGTATTGGGAAGTGATCCTTCTTTGTCTTGGCATTGAGCTTCAAAAAATCTACATATTAATCCTAACATACAACCTTGCACACAAGAGAGAGGGAGAGAAGAAGAGAAACGACATGCAAGGGTCGAGTTCGGAGATGTACGCTTAGCCAACCCTAATGAGGGTAAACTCCCCTTTGTGAGGCTGCTAGGGGCTCACTCCACCTCCAGTTGTGTCACCCATGTGGAGATTCAAGAGCTAGGTAGAGAGCAAGAAGGAGGGAGCTATGGAAAGCTCAACCTTTACTCCATGCCACATGCATGCAAGAGGGACCTTGGTAGAGAGCGAAGAGAGGGGAGAGGAGAGGAGAAGCTAGATCATCACCATCCCTACAAACATACACAACAATAACCAAGCATGTAAGAAACAACCAAGAAAGCATGCATCCACAAGCTTAAGAGAGTGAGAGAGAGGCAAAACTGAAATGAGACTAATGGGATTGTCCCCTTTCATATTTCATAAAATGTCTTATATACAAGAGCTCTTAGTTTACAATGGCCAGTTGCCCATTTACAATTGGGGACCAAAAACTAATCTTCCTAGCTCTATGTACAACTCTTTCCTATGACCGACATTACATAAGTTGTAAGCTCGGTCATCCCATGTCTCTTTATAAGCACTTTGCACAGTTACAAAAAGATAAGTTACAATAATGAGCATAGCCACGCTTGAAAAATTATGTTAACCGGAGGGGTTCACATATCCCCTCCCTAATTTAGGTCCGCCGTCCTCGGAGCTAGCCGGATCTAACGTTAATAGATCAAATAGGTGTGGATAAAATTGCAGTGTCAGGGGTGCTCGACATAAGACTTGATAGCTAGTCCGAAAGGTAGTCTCAATCATGTCTTCAAATGTTTGAAAAGGTGCCAGGCGGGCATCCACATGATGCGCTCGTGTAGTAGCAAAAATTTACCTTATTATGGGGAGCCCTTTGTTGATGTCGAATGCCAATCCCTGCGAGCCTTCATGATAGTGGTCCCAATTGGGAAATGTCTCCAGCAACGTGATGATCAAGTTGAAGAATCTGGTTGTTGCAATCACGACGACTAGGTCTAGTGGAACCTGATCATATCTTCAGTAGATGAATTCGCAAAAGTGCTTGATCATGCTCTCTTTTGTACAGGGAAGCTAGGGCATTGAAGGAGCGAACCACGGGAAGTTGAATTGCAGCTAGGGATTCTTTTGCTCTGCTCCTTATGGAAGAGGTTCCAAGCCCACCATCTTTGGATTGGTAGGTATGCTAGGTTGATGCGAAGGGGGTGCGTCACCTTGTAGTAGTTCTCCCAGATGAAGGGTTCAGTAAAAAGGGCTGCCTCCAGGGGCCAGCTATTCGCCCATGAGATCGAATGTTATGGGGCGAGTAGCGGTGGGTGGCCGATGGTAGCCTCCTCTTTGTAAAGGGAGATGCTCTCACCTCCAGTTATGATGCTTCGCATCGATGTATGGACGTAGGACATGGATTTCCATGCGATCTATGATGCGTGTGATTGGCACTACCTAGAGTTGTCGACCGAGCACGTTTTGGATTACCTACTCGAACTCCATTTTATCAAGGGGGTCCCACCAGTTGAGTGGGTTGAGCAAAGGGTCAACTTCCTCATGCTCAAGTGGTGGTGGCAGCAGAATTTTGCCTTCTTCCAAGGGTGAGGGAGAGGGGTGTCTAGGCAGGGATGAGGGTGGAGGGGTAGGAAATTAAGAGGCACCCATGGCAAAGCTGGCATGAAGCATGGGGGGAGGCTTTGCTGCTTCTGCTGATGTTGAAGGTAAATCTGTTTGGGCTATGTTCATGCCTAAATTCAAAGATAAGGATGGAGGTGAGGGTGGGGTTAGTGAGGGAAGTGGAATTGGAAAACGAATGGGAGTACATGATTGAGGGGGGAAGAGGGGGAGGGTTGCCAGGTGGGGGTGGGGGTGTGCTAGTGCTAGGGTGAGAGGGGTTGGGAGCGAAGGTTGATGTGGGGAGATGATGGGGGTGGCTGAGGTGGATGTGCACCTTTGGTGTTGTCTCCTCCATCGTGGTCATCATGGTCACTGCCATTGTCTTTGTCATCAGAGTCTTATGGGCCATGCGATCAAAAATAGGCCGTTGCCTCCGCAGCTTCCTCAAGGGTAAAATCCATCGAGAATGCCACATGCAAGTCATCAAACTAGATGATGCCAATGGCTTCCATTACCTCTAGTTGTACATGTCATCTTTGGCAAAGGATTAGTATGGGAGCTGCAGAGTACATGGGAAGCTCGTCTGAGCGGAGGGAGAAGTAGGCAGAGCATTCACTATGTGCCAACCCTTACAGTGGAGATATTGAAGGGCTTTGATTGACCTTTCATCAGAGGAGTAAGGGTATGGACACAAACCGTCCCAGGATCGAGAGATCGATGGGATCAGCTGGGCTCAGTTGGCTGACCAAAGCGAAGTAGGTGGCACCGATAGGGAGGTTGAAGAAGATCTGGGGGTGGGTGAAGGAAATGAGCCCCCCTAGAGAAGAATAATAGAGTAAGGAGGGCAATGCTGGAGAGTGGGAGCTTGGTGAGGATATAACAATATGTGTTGTGAGAGAGAGGCTTGTCCAAAAAAATGTCATGCTATAGCAGGTTGTGGCAGACACTCCTGTAGTGGAGGTCGAGGAGCTGGAAGGGGTTCTGTGGGGGGATGGAGAGGAGAGGTAGCTCCATTTCCATGTCCATAAGGGCATCCACCTTCCTGTCTGTGGCGCTGGAGGAGGGGGCACATGGTGTCTGGAGGGGCTACGTTGCTCTTGCCTCTACTGCATCCAGCTAGGCCTCCTTCTCATAGAGTGTCTCCTCTAAGATTTCCCAGTATCGTTGTGGAAGTCAAGCTGTGTCTTGCTAAGGGCCTCCTCCATGGCAGTAGCTCAATGTTGGGAATCTCTGGCGATGGCTTGGGCTGAAGAGAGGTCATTGTTAGCCCTTTGTGTGGCTTCCTATCCTTATTAGAGCTGGTGTTGGAGGAAAAAGATGCACGAGCGTGGTAAATTGTGGAAATTTCCAACCGTGGCCCAAACGGCACCGAAGAGGCATGAAATTCGAATAATGCATGGACAAATGTGTGGCAACAAGCAACCCGGATCTTTCTTGTTGTGTTCAGATGCGATTCCGACTCATTTCGGACCCAAAACTCTGTTATGGCGATTTTGCACTATCTTCGCCGGGACCCAACTTTGACACGCTGTGAGAATTGATTGCAATGCTGCCCAAATCCATGCACGGAGTGATGTGGACATAGAGCAACTTCCCTAGCACAAGTCCGTGTGGTCCGTTCTCTCATGGGGTCCCATATCCTCAACTTCTAACTGTCTGAATCTGCGTTCTTGAAAAAGATGCACAAGCGTGCCAAATGGTGGAAATTTCCAACCGTGGTCCAAACGGCACCGAAGAGGCATGAAAATCGAATCATGCGCATGGACAAATGTGTGGCAAGCATCCCGGATCTTTCTTGTTGTGTTCAGATGCAAAATACAAGTTGGGGTTTTCATGCACCTAGTGTGAGATGTTTCTCCCAATTATATTGTCGGCTATATCAGTGATGTTTTCCAAAATAGCCATGTGCTTCGGTGATATATTTTTAAACACTTGTATACAAAAAAAAACATGGTTACACAATTAAACACGTGATTTAAAGGAAATGATTAGAATAGCTATAAAATAAGGTCAGTGTGACCATTACTGGATTGTTTGAAGTATTTGTGTCATTGTCTTCGTTCTCCTCCACCTCCTCATCTTCCATGTGATCGTCCTCCTTTGAATCATCATCATCCTCCTCTCATCTTCGCTTACAACATTTCTTTTCTTTGTTACTTTCTTCCTTTGTTGGGGACCAATTCTCTCCACATTTGACTTGCCACCCTTTTTTTGGTGCCAAGATTAGTTGCACCTTTGTCTCGCCCACTTACATCTTTGTGTGACATTTGTAAGCAATGCTTCCCCACTGCTGCCTACCTTGGTTACACCTTTCTTTCCATGGCCTCTAGGTTGCTTAGATCCCTCAGCTCCAAACCACTTATATTGATGTAGATCTACTTCACAAAATTATGGCAAACAAATGGTTAACATGGAGCAAGGCATGCAATATATCGCATGGAGCAAGGCATGGGTAATACCTTTCCATAAGGCCTCCTCATCAAGGGGTATGTCCCATTGGCATAATCGAACCACCATGGGCACAAAATCTAGACCTCTTTTTCAGCAAGTTCTTCTATCCATATTTCTGGATATATGCCATTATCCTCAACCTCACTCAACACCCACTCGTCTGCAAGATGACGAAGATCGGGGAAAGAAACTTTGTCCTTTATCAAAATCCACCGCTTGGTAATAAATAGGACAATTCAGAAGTTGTCTTATCAACATACATGTACCTGGTGTACAAGCTCGTGGAATGAAATATTATGTTCTAAGCATATCTATATATGGTGCGTCTTTCTATATACACATGAGGTGTGGCTGAGCCGATGCTGTGATGACTGAAGACCACATTGCTTTTCGCCAAGATACAAATGCAGTGTCAAAGTGATTTTCTTTGCAATCACTCAAATAATCTTTCAAGTATATTATTCCCTTTGATTCTCCTTCCGTGTGAACCTCCTACAACATTGGCTTCTCTTCTTCCATTTTACACTTCATATCAAGTGATGTGGTTATTAAGTGATGCCAATACATGTGCTTGTTGAAGACTGTACAGAATGCAAGTTCTCCGCATTGCACCCGTGTAGACTTCATGGCATTCTCTCCTTTTGCAATGGTTTGAACCAACTTTCCCTTTCTACAAAAACAGAGCAGCCATACATTACACTCTCAAACTTTACTTGAACCAACTTGCGCTTTTTGCACAATAGATAAAACTTACTCATTTGGAAGCAAGATGGCAAGCAATGAGTTGCAGCTTCTCTATTGTGAATTGTTGCTGCTTAGAAATCCTTTCCTTTTGCAGGATTTGCAATGGTGGCTGTTGTGAGGTGAAAAAAAGAAAGAAAACCTTGCCTCTATAGCCCTTCCACCTCGCAAACTTGAAACACTACCATGAACAGGGCACCACGAGCCACCGGCTTGAACACTCTCTCACCATTCGCCACCCACCCACACCATAAAGATAGCTCAAATCCATGAAGGACAGATGATCATTCAGCAAAAAACATATACAGCATCAACCATGTACAAACTCAGCAAATACACCAAAGACCAGGACTCTGGCCAGGATTTACTGCCAAGGGAATTCACCCTTGCGTCTGACAACCAAGCCTCTGTCTCCCGGTCCCTGTAATCTCCAGAGGGCGCCCACACCAGCAACCCTTCTTCACTTTCTCTGTAGCCCTGCTACTCTCTGTCCCCAGCTGCTACCAACCAAGTGTCGTAGGCGAGCCCCACTGTCTCCAGCCCACACATCAGCACCTCTTCTGCATCCAACACACAATAAGAACCAAGGCTCTCTCTCTGGTCAGCATCCACGCACTGCCTGCAATCATCGCCCACACAAGACCAGCTACTCCTCTCCAGAAGTCGCCCACACCAGCTAACCTTCAACTCAGCAGCTCCCACTCTCTGTGTGTCGTGACCAGCAGCTTCACCAACCACCAGAGCCTTGCACAATCTCTTCAGCACCACGAACCACTGCCCAACGCAGCATCACCTTCTCTTGCATCCAGCCCAAGCCACATCACTCAAAGCCCACACCAGCCTGATTCTTTACCTGCATCCCTTAGTCTCACCTGCAACCAGTTGCCGTCCAGCCCGGCTTCCTTGTCTTCCACATTCAGTTCATCTCTTGGTGCCTCCCCAGTCGCCTCCAGCCTTTAGCTGCTCTGCACCAATCCAGCTTCTCTCATGCAGCCCGCCACATTCCCATCAGGGCCCTCACCTTGTTTCAGCTGCACCAGCCTGGCTTCCACTTACGCGTGCCCTCTACGCTCACCAGCCAATCAATCCTTCGACCAGCACCTCGAGCCCGTTTGTTTGAGCGCCAGCCTTACACAAAACACAACCCTTGTCAACTGGCTCCCACACGACCCTCCTGTCTTGCCTTGCACCTTGACGTAGCTGAATGACCAAAGCCCACCTGTGGCCTCATCCTTGCGCCAGTCCACGCTTCTACAGCTTGCCTGCACACTGCTTTCAGCCGTCGTCAGCCTTTCCACCTCGCAAACTACTACCCATCGCCTCGCCTCTGGTCTCTATGCCCTCCAGGTGTTTTTTTTCCTTTTGGCGACCCTGCAGCTTACTCCTTCTAGGCAGCTATTTCAAGGCGGCTCTCCTGCTGCTGCTGCAGCCTTCCAGGCTTCCTCGCCTTCATGCCAGCTGCCTCAGCACCACGCTACCGTCTTCACCTTATTACCAGCCAGCTCTGCCTCCACACACTAGGCGGCCAACACTCTCTTCAGACTCTCTGCAGAACTGGCTGCGCTCCCTTCACACCTTACGTAGCTGCAGCCCTCTGCAAGCTTCTGCACTCTCTAGGCATCTTCCTTTTTTCCTACTGCTCTCCACAAGGCGCCCACGTCCTTACGCTGCTACCTTTTCTTTGATGACCAGGGCGCTTCCCCAGTCGCCAACCAGCGTCTGCTTCACACAAGCCCAATCGCCGCCAGTATAGTAGCCCTTTATACACTGCGTCTCTCCCACACAAACTGTCTCTCCTCGCTCACACAAGAGTCTCCGCTTCTCCACACGGCAACCTCCTCTTCTGCAGCTCTGCTCGCTCACTGTGGCTTCAAAGGCGGCTATCTGAAGGCGGCTCTCCTGCTACTGCTGCGTCCCTCCAGGCTTCCTCGCCTTCACGCCAGCTACTGCAGCACCACGCCAGGCGTCTGTGATCAGCCCTTCACACCTGGGCGGCAACTCTCTGTCCCCTCGCCTCTGCAGACCCACTGTGGCTGCCAACAGTCGTGAGCTCCTCTTCTCTTACTCACCCCCACTTATGAACACCCGGGCCCTTTTTTTCCAGAGCCCCTCGTCCTCTTGCTTCGCTCTCTTCGATCGCTCCACCAGCTTCTAGACCTTTGCCAGCTTCGAGATGTTTATGCTGGCAGTCACCCAAGCTTCCACGTAGCCCCTTTACAAGGTGGCCACCTTCTATATTTTATTTATTTTTTTAAGGCTCCAAAATGATAGCCACACTTAATACTAAAAAAACCTCTCCTCTTCCTTGTACTTCGGATCATCACACCGCACCCATAACTTTTCAATACCAGAGCTGCCCGCCGACCTCCGTCAGCTGCATGTACTTACCAAATCCGACAATTTCCCAGTCAGTGCCCTACTTTTAGCAACCACCGCACATCACACCGTTGCCATAAAACTTTCAAATCCCAGCATTTGCTCCCCAAAAAAAACACATACATATACCAGCTTACTGCCAAACCACTCGGCCTATACATTTGCCAGGGCATTCAGGGCAAAGCATTATTCACAAACCACGCACTCCATATGTACACAGACCCAAAATACCTTTCAGATTTTAGCCTGACATACTTTGCCCAACCCCTAGCCTGCTGAATCATTTATGATCAGCAGAAAGCATATGACCACGTTTCCCTCCATCAATCCTCTGAGCATCATACAGTGTAACCAACACATCTCTATTCCAGGTAATCCAAGAAACTCTGTCATCTTCCCCAGGCTTAGTTTGCCATCCCATATCCCACAACACAACACCAGAACTTCTGGAAACAAAGCTCCTGACATACACACCATCCCATCTCATCTCAATCCCAAATTCCCTGATATGATCAACACCAATATCGGAGAACCAGTGCAGCAACTCCTGCTGAGGGTAAAAATTGATGAAAGCTTCATCAAGAAAAACCTGCTGTGCCATAACATTTTCCTGTCCATCCACATAAGAAGTATCACCATCAAAACCAGCCACCACAGGGCAAAACAAACTTCTCTTCGACAGGCACCATTGCCAAAGCATCCACCTCAGTTTCTGTATGCTCATCTTCATCAAGGCCAATGAGAAATTCATCTATTACAGCATCCATCTCATCCATAGCATCAGCATCATTCATAGTCTTCTGTTGCTCTTCCTTCATAGCCTTAATTTTGGTCATGGCTTTTTTAACATTAATGCACATCTGACCATCCAACTCTGACTCAGGCTCATCATCCTGTAGACTGTCTATATCCCACTCATCCCACACAGGTTCATTCAAAAATTCAAAAGCAGACTCTTTCACATCATAGGCATACCTTTGCTCATGATTCATTTGTACCTCCTCGCATTCTTCCTGTATGGTCTCTTCTTGTTCAGCAACCTCATCACCAAGCACTTCCTCATCAATAACCAGGGCATCCATCTCTGCATCCTCCTCACTGGATGAAGTATCCTCTGTTCCCTCACTAGTAGTGGTGCTACTGGTCATATTATCATCACTCGAATCAGCTTCACTTTCCTCTTCATCATGAACAGGCTTCTGGTTATCCATATTAAACTGCTTCTTATCCCCTCTCCTGTCATATAGAGTAATGACCCCTTTCCTCCAATCCTGAATAGCCTTCACTGCTCTCAGCCATGGTCTTCCCAAAATGATGGGGAATGCACCCATTCCTGCAGGCATAACATGACAATCCACAAGCACCTTTACATCAAAAGCTTGCAATTCTAACTTCTTAATCATACCTAAGCATTTGACCTTCTGATGATTGGCCAACCGAATACGGAATCCAGACGCTTCAGTAAAATTAAGACCAAGCCTCTCCACAGCTGCTAATGTGATCACACAAATCTGTGCTCCACCATCTATGTATGCCTCTCCCAGATTCTTCCCTTTATACCACACATTCACCACATGACATATATTAGGCAACTCCTGAACAGATAAAACAGTCACTATCCCTTTGGCAGGCTCCTTCTCTCTCGGATTCACAAGTCTTTTCCACTGACGCTTCAAATTGGGAGCTAACTCTATCAATTGCCCAAAAGTAATGTTAGCTTTCCTTCCAGCCATGTCTTCCTACAAACTGTAGCTATCCTGCCCACCCCCTAGCGGAAAATCAGTTATCTGAAACTTCCTACGAGACTTCCACTTCTGCTTGACCTTCACATCCTCCCCTTCCTTCACTTTACCTTTCTTCTTGCTGGGCTCTGCAGCATCCTTGCTTTCCCTTTCCTGTGGCATCCGTTTTCCCAAAGGCATCACATCAGCTTCTGCCTCCTTCGTCTTCTCAAGGGTGACCACATCTATCACCTTAATTTTACCCTTCTCCTCAGCTGTGATTCCACTGGGGCCTGCTTGATCCCTGATATCAATACCATAATCATTTGACCTATCAGGTAACTGTGAAGGTAATGGGTACATATCACCACCCATACGCTAAGGCTTATCATAATCTGTACTCAGATGACCAAGCTCACCACAGTTCCAGCATGTAGGAATGAAACGACGGCCCCTACCGCGACCACGTCCATATCCTGCTTGTCCATCTCCCCCTTCATGATTATTGCCTCGGCCTCTACCACGTCCACCACCTGTACTTCCCATTAAATTTAAGCTCAAATTCTTCATAAGATCAATCATTTGTTTCATATCCTGTCGCAATCCCTCATCAGAACCTGCAGGAACCACAGGTACTCCCTGACTAGCTTGTGGCACCATCTGCATAGCTTGGGCTTCAGAGGGCTTCATCCTCTCAATCACTGCATTCATGGGTATAGCCTCCACTCTACGAATCTCCGGCTATGCTACAACTGGAATCATCCCCAGCTGATTCATCCGCTGCAATTTCCAGTCTTTTGATTTAGCAATTTCCACCGCATCCTCATAAGACCTGGGCTTCTTCAATTCCACTTTCCAGCGAATACTCCTCTTAAGCCCGGCTACAAACTTGTTTTTCTTCATCATGTCAGGGGGTACCTGGTCTTCCCCTAAAGCCCTGCATAGAGTCTCCCATAGCAAAGAAAATTTTTTCATATAATCATCTATTGATTCAAACTCACCTTGTGTCAGAGCTTGCACCTCATGCCAAACCTTGTCGGGGTCTTCTACCTTCTTGAACCTGTTGCTAAGTGCTGTCTTTAATCCATCCTCAGTCATCTCAATGCGTGGAACAGCATCCCTTAACGACTCCTCATAAGCTCTGTACCAGGTCCTTGCATCTCCCTTCAAACAGATGCTCAGCAGCCGCAATACCTGTACCTGCTCACTGATGTGGTTGCTTATGCATGCAACCTCCATTATTTCCAAGAAGTCTGCCACATCCTCATTAGGGCTACCATAAAACTCTGGGTAAGACATCATCTTGATCCCCAAACTTCACTTCAAATCCCAAGCAAAAACAGAAACACCTTCCTTCAATCTCTCACTCTGGGGCATACACCCTCGTAAGAGAAATCCTTGAGCTATCCTCAGTCAAACAATGCCAGAGCAACTCCTCAGTGGGGGCACCAGAAGGATGTGAGGTGAAAAAAAGAAAGAAAACCTTGCCTCTATAGCCCTTCCACCTCGCAAACTTGAAACACTACCACGAACGGGGCACCACTAGCCACCGGCTGGAACACTCTCTCACCATTTGCCACCCACCCACACCATAAAGATAGCTCAAAACCACGAAGGACAGATGATCATTCAGCAAAAAACATATACAGCATCAACCATGTATAAACTCAGCAAATACACCAAAGACCAGGACTCTGGCCAGGATTTACAGCCAAGGGAATTCACCCTTGTGTCTGACAACCAAGCCTCTGTCTCCCGGTCCCTGTAATCTCCAGAGGGCACCCACACCAGCAACCCTTCTTCACTTTCTCTGTAGCCCGGCTACTCTCTGTCCCCAGCTGCTACCAACCAAGTGTCGTAGGCGAGCCCCACTGTCTCCAGCCCACACATCAGCACCTCTTCTGCATCCAACACACAATAAGAACCAAGGCTCTCTCTCTGGTCAGCATCCACGCACTGCCTGCAATCATTGCCCACACAAGACCAGCTACTCCTCTCCAGAAGGCGCCCACACCAGCTAACCTTCAACTCAGCAGCTCCCACTCTCTGTGTGTCGTGACCAGCAGCTTCACCAACCACCAGAGCCTTGCACAATCTCTTCAGCACCACGAACCACTGCCCAACGCAGCATCACCTTCTCTTGCATCCAGCCCAAGCCACATCACTCAAAGCCCACACCAGCCTGATTCTTTACCTGCATCCCTTAGTCTCACCTGCAACCAGCTGCCTTCCAGCCCGGCTTCCTTGCCTTCCACATTCAGTTCATCTCTTGGCGCCTCCCCAGTTGCCTCCAGCCTTTAGCTGCGTCTGCACCAATCCAGCTTCTCTCATGCAGCCCGCCACATTCCCATCAGGGCCCTCACCTTGTTTCAGCTGCACCAGCCCGGCTTCCACTTACGCGTGCCCTCTACGCTCACCAGCCAATCAATCCTTCGACCAGCACCTCCAGCCCGTTTGTTTGAGCGCCAGCCTTACACAAAACACGACCCTTGTCAACTGGCTCCCACACGGCCCTCCTGTCTTGCCTTGCACCTTCACGTAGCTGAATGACCAAAGCCCACCTGTGGCCTGATCCTTGCGCCAGTCCACGCTTCTACAGCTTGCCTGCACACTGCTTTCAACCGTCGTCAGCCTTTCCACCTCGCAAACTACTACCCATCGCCTCGCCTCTGGTCTCTATGCCCTCCAGGTGTTTTTTTTCCTTTTGGCGACCCTGCAGCTTACTCCTTCTAGGCGGCTATTTCAAGGCGGCTCTCCTGCTGCTGCTGCTGCAGCCTTCCAGGCTTCCTCGCCTTCACGCCAGCTGCCTCAGCACCACGCTAGCGTCTTCGCCTTATTACCAGCCAGCTCTGCCTCCACACACTAGGCGGCCAACACTCTCTTCAGACTCTCTGCAGAACTGGCTGTGCTCCCTTCACACCTTACGTAGCTGCAACCCTCTGCAAGCTTCTGCACTCTCTAGGCGTCTTCCTTTTTTCCTACTGCTCTCCACAAGGCACCCACGTCCTTACGCTGCTACCTTTTCTTTGATGACCAGGGCGCTTCCCCAGTCGCCAACCAGCGTCTGCTTCACACAAGCCCAATCGCCGCCAGTAGCAGCCCTTTATACACTGCGCCTCTCCCACACAAACTGTCTCTCCTCGCTCACACAAGAGTCTTCGCTTCTCCACGCGGCAACCTCCTCTTCTGCAGCTCTGCCCGCTCACTGTGGCTTCAAAGGCGGCTATCTGAAGGCGGCTCTCCTGCTGCTGCTGCGTCCCTCCAAGCTTCCTCGCCTTCACGCCAGCTACTGCAGCACCACGCCAGGCGTCTGTGATCAGCCCTTCACACCTGGGCGGAAACTCTCTGTCCCCTCGCCTCTGCAGACCCACTGTGGCTGATTTGCCAACAGTCGTGAGCTCCTCTTCTCTTACTCACCCCCACTTATGAACACCCGGGCCCTTTTTTTCCAGAGCCCCTCGTCCTCTTGCTTCGCTCTCTTCGATCGCTCCACCAGCTTCTAGACCTTTGCCAGCTTCGAGATGTTTATGCTGGCAGTCACCCAAGCTTCCACGTAGCCCCTTTACAAGGTGGCCACCTTCTTTATATTTTATTTATTTTTTTAAGGCTCCAAAATGATAGCCACACTTAATACTAAAAAAACCTCTCCTCTTCCTTGTACTTCGGATCATCACACCGCACCCATAACTTTTCAATACCAGAGCTGCCGCCGACCTCCGTCAGCTGCATGTACTTACCAAATCCGACAATTTCCCAGTCAGTGCCCTACTTTTAGCAACCATCGCACATCACACCGTTGCCATAAAACTTTCAAATCCCAGCATTTGCTCCCAAAAAAAAACACATGCATATACCAGCTTACTGCCAAACCACTCGGCGTATACATTTGCCAGGGCATTCAGGGCAAAGCATTATTCACAAACCACGCACTCCATATGTACACAGACCCAAAATACCTTTCAGATTTTAGCCTGACAGCTATAAATGTGTACCCCTTTCCTTTTGCAGGATTTGCAATGGTGGCTGTAAATGTGTACCCCTTTTTTGTGAAAATTAGCTATGTTTCCTTCAAGTAAGTCTGGTACACCTCCTCCTCGTCTTCTATGCATTCCCCTTCCTTAGAAAATCCTCTCGTTTTTTTTTAAAATCATCTTCTTGAAGTCATCCTGTTCTTACAAATCAAGAAGAAAAACTTTAAGAAAATTTGAGCAGCTAAAGAAGTAATGTCTTTGAATTAAATGTTAGAGGTACGCACAAATATTACTTGAAAAATAAATTGGGACAATAGTGCCATTGGGACATTGTACCAACTTGGTTTGCACACTTTTTTATTATTGCGAGCAACTATTGTGGTCACCCACTTCCGTTCATCCTCTATTAGCTTTTGTAGCAAAGTATTCAGATTTGGTAGACTGAAACGTTGCATAAGAAAAATATCATGGCCTGGTGTGTGTGGAACATGCACGCGAGTCACCCTGATGAAAATAATAATAATTAATAGCTTCAAAGAGAATACTTACATACAAGACATTGAACAACTGTATTGCAAAATATTTATAAACATGTTGAGGTTTGCAAGGTTCATTAATAACTTTGCCTCTTCTTCCTTTGTGAAGGAAATGACGCGACACCGAACTTGAGGATACATGTCCTTCAAATGTAACCATTCTATGTATCCTCCAACACTCTTACCTTCCCATTCTTTTTGGGCACTATCACGATAGGTGATACCCATTCCATATGCTCTATTTCGTAGATGAATCTAGCATCAATGAGTTTGTTGATCCCTTCTCAGACCATCTTGGAATATTTTGGGTTCATAGGATAAGCCCTTTGTTTGACCAAGCTTGCTCCATCAACCATCGGGATGGTGAGATTGACTACTTCGGGAGGTACACCTTTCCTATCCGTGTACTTCTAGGCAAAGCAATCTTGGAATTCAGTGGAGTAGAGCAATGAGCTCAGTCTCTTCCTCTGTAGAGAGGTCTTCTCCAATGTATACTGGCCCCAGGTATTCTCCCAAGCCTACCAGGTTAATTTCTTTTACCTTGGCTAGACCATCATATGAGGTCCCTGGTTGTCTATTGTGGGACCTTTGGGCCAAGTCATATTGCACAAATCTATCAACCATTTGGAAGGTCTTAAAATGTTTGGGCACTTTTTTGGTCTCTTTTGCCCTAGCGCTTTCTTCTTTTACTAGCCTTTTGGCTTCTTTTTTTTGCCAGCACTAACGTTTTATTGCGTGCTGTACGCACAGAGCAACAAATCTTTCCCGGTTCAGGTTTGGGATCAACGGGTTCCATTGGCTTTGGGGTGGTTGTGTGGACTAGAATGGAGCTATTTACAAACTCCTTTTACCATACTTGGTTGAAGTGCTCATGTGCTTCAATTGCCCCAGCATATTTTAGCCAGTGGGTGTCTGAATTGTCAAGAAAGACATAGCGTTATGGCCTAGGGAATCCATCAAGCTTGCGAGTCCTATGGGAGTATGTGTCTCGTGATGGTTCTGCTTTCATGGCCTGTTTAAGTTCCTGAGTGGCAATATTAGGTAGGTATGCAGTCCTAAGCATGTATAGAGATGTGATTTCCTACTCGTCTATGGTAGAAAACCTTGTTCTCATGCGTCTAGGAAGTATGTCCAGGGTAGCAAGGATATGCATCCAATTCTCAGAGTCTTCTGGCTCTAGAAGAGGTGCACATTCCTCACTATCCTTTTCATCATCTAGTGTCTTGTGGCACATTTGACACAAATGCTACAGTGGATCTAGTTTTGTTGTTATTACTGAGTCCTCTGTGAAGGGTCTGCCACTCATTGGATATACCTTCCATGTGTATAGGTTGATCTTTACTATCTAATCTTTCCTTTGAATGTAGATGTGGTCGGTATCCCAATCGTGCATCTTTTTGGATTCCCTCATGAATGGTCACCGAAGGATGCAGTCATATAGAACGGGATGACGTCCAAAGTTTATCACCACAAAGGTGTGGCGGTAGGTAGTTTTGAGGATCTTCATTTTCAAATCATTCAATAGACTAATGGGTCTATGGCTCTGTCAACGAGTTCGACTAGTAACATTGTATCATCCATGGCGGGTGCTCCCCATTTTTCCTAACATTGTTTTGTAAGAATGCTCACTCTTTCTCCCCCATCCTCCAGGATTGCTATGACCTGGAGGCCATCAAAGGTTTTTGATAATGCCGCATTGAGTTCGTCACCTTCAAAGTATTGATCGAGCTTATTTACTTAAACTATGGGGGTGCCAGTGATCTTGTGGAGTACAATAAGCTCATCTTCCTCTAACTCATCAGACCTGTCTAGCTCCATGGATTCTTGCATGCCTGCCCCGAGGTGTCCTCCCTCCATCCAATCCTTCAGATCTTTCCATAAGCTTGGGCTACCTTGAAGCAAGGTGCGAATGGGGATTTAAATCTAAGAAGAGAGGAAGGAAGAGACACCAGTAATGTCTCTAGGAGCAAAGGTTATTCCGTGGTGTGAGGAAGTTCACCTTGGCTTAATCTTAAGCTTTTATGTGTATACGGTATGTGGGTGGGGATTTCTATGTCCGTTCTTTTAAGATGGTCATCCCCCAAATTTTTGAGATATTCGGCTACCCGATTTCCCTGATGTGGGGGGTAGCTGCTGCTTGTGTGCCATCTTAGATAATCTATCCATAATGACAAAGATATAATTTTAATCTTTCCTAGTTTTGGGCAAACCCATAATGGAAATACTCTACCATTTCCTCTTTGGAATAGGCAACGGATGCAACAATCCAAGTGACCACACGCTCAAATTTAGTAACCCGACACTTTAAACAATGTGTCACATAATAATTAACATGTTTCTTTAATTGTGGCCACCACCACTAGAAATGTCTAATGAGCTGAACTGTTTTCCTTATCCCTAAGTGTTCAGCACGTGGACTATCGTAACATTCTCGCGTCACTAATACTCTTAGATTATCTGAGTCTAGAATGCATACCTTGCCATTCCTATTGAGAATTCCATTCTCAATTGTAAATCTACGTTTACGAGATAATAAATCAGACAGAGCTAATTCCTCATCTACTTGGCTAGCCTTGTTCCATGATGAGTGAACATATGGATCCGTCTTTTGAGCTTCACATATTCTATGAATGACCTCATTCTTGACTATAGTGAATCTCTTACACATCAATTCGGCCCATCTTGCCTGAACGGCCCCTTAAATTAGCCAAGACAATGCATCGGCAACAACATTTTCTTTTCCTTGTCTATACAAGATTTCCATGTGAAACTCTTACACATCAATTCGGCCCATCTTGTCTGAACGGCCCCTTAAATCAAGCTAGTTACAAAAATACTTCAGTGTATCATTCATGATCCGTATATACCTTAAAGTCATCTCCATACCCAAGTAATACCTCCACACCTTTAGTGCATGTATAACTGCATACAATTCAACCTCATGTGTGGGCCACTTGTGTTGCGAACTACTGAGTTTCTTACTTTCAAAAGCCACTAGTTGGCCCTCTTGGCTCAACATAGCTCCTATGGCAATGCTACTAGCATCTATCTCAACAACAAAAGGTAATGACGGATCCATGATCTTCAACAGAGGTGCAATTGCAACCACCTGCTTTAACATATCAAAACTTTATTGTTGAAAGTCGATCCAGATGTAAATAATAGTAACTTGCAAAACAAGTCAATCAATGGCGCTGCTATTTTAGAATAGAAAATAATAAACTTTCTATAAAAACCAGATAGTCCTAAGCTCGTCCTAAGAAAGTTTTGAGTATAGTAATATCCTGTGGAACAGGCCATGCCAAGATCACTACTACTTTCTTTGAATCCATCTTTATGCCTTTCGCTGATATAATGTGTCCCAAATAATCAACTTCCTCTTGACATAGGAAAGTATTTTGTTTATTGGCATACAACACATTTTCCCTAAGCATGCCAAATACTATGAACAAGTGTGGTTCATGATCCAGTAAAGATTTACTATAAACCAAAATATCATCAGTAAAATCCACCACAAATTTACCCAGAATGGCCTAAAGACATCATTCATTAACATCATAAATGTGGCTGGCGCATTAGTAAGCCCAAATGGCATTGCAAGGTACTCATAAATGACCAAAACGAGTACGAAAAGAAGTCTTAGATACATCTTTGTCTTTAATACGAATTTGATGGTATCCACTTTTTAAATCTATCGTATTGAAGACCTTAGCTCCACCTAGAGCTCATATTGAAGAGTACCTTCAATAGTTTCCCTTCAACTAAACCCTTCATGACAATAACTCGAAACTGGTAACTGTGTTGGCCTCTAAAGATAAGACTATATCTATAGCCGTGGGGTACCCGTTTCTCAATGGACACTGAGAGTATCCTAGTAGAATGTTGGGGTGTCTGTTGTGGAGGATATATCATCCAACAAATTCTCCTTGAGATCATCCCTATGATCTGAATCTATAGGCTCATTGGTCATATTTATAGTTATGTGTTGCTTCTTTAATGGAAAATCACACCTTTGATGCTTGTCCATACAAGCATAGCATAAGCCTTTATTCTTTACTTTCTCAAACTGCTCGGGAGTGAGAGAAGATCTATGCTCATTCTTTGTTGACACCTTTCTCTTAATCCCTACAAGAGTTTTTGTAGATGAATGTACACTAGACATAGATTCCTTTCCTTTTTGCCCACTAGTGTACCTGGAAGCTTCATAAAAGTAGGTCACATAAATTGAGACTTTGAACCTTGGCCCATTGCCTAACTTTGATCTTTTCGATCATCTTCATAAACTAAAGCCATCTCTATAGCTCTAGATAAGGTTTGACACTTCTCACACAGCAGACTAATGGTCAAAGTTTATCATTTAAACCCAACGCAAACTTATGAACTTATAAGAAATCCGATAAAATTTGAGGTATCATCATAAGCACCTCTCGATACTTGTCTGCATACTCCTGAACCATGCGATTCTTCTGAGAGATTAAAAACCAAGTATCAAGTTCTCTACTTTGCTTATCTAGAGGCATAAATTTCTAAATAAACATATCTTTAAACTCCTCCCAAGTATTCGGAATTGCCTTGTCCTTTTGAATCTTCTTTCACCAATGATGAGCCACATCCAGTTAATTACATGCAACATGCTAGATTCTGATGTGCTCATCTGTGATATCACATAAAGAAAAGCATTGCTCCCACTTAGAAAGCCACTAATCTATTGTATTTACTGTACGAGAAGGTAAAGTGCCAGTGTACTTTGGTGGCTTCAAATCTTTTAATGCCAGTTTTTTCTTTGATCCCTTTTCAAGAGTACCCTCATTATTATCCAAGGGATGAGAATTTAAAGTCGGTTGAGGTACTATAGTTGTTATCATGGTATGGATATTATTCATAAATGAATTCATTTGCTCCCACAAATCATGTATTTTTTGGCGAAAAGGAACAGATTCAGGTGATGGAGTAGAATGACCCGAATCCATTTTAATGAATAATATGCAAAAAGTATCAAAACAACAGAAAATATAAAGAGTAGGGATAAGTGAGCCCCTTGTAAAAATACTCAGTGTTGATGTAGGTCGATGTCATGGACAAGATGAGGCCAAGAGCTTCGAGAAACACTCCACCGAATAGAGAAATTTGTGGCCAAAAAAAATTCTCACCTCAAAGAAACTTTTGATCTGCACTGCAAATTGTCGACGGAGGAAACGGCCGATGACGTCTAGGCTCAACGGTTTCAGCAGCTTCTGGTTTATAGTGTTGCAAAGGCTATTGTGTGGCTTGCACTATCCAAAGGTTGGCCACAGGACCTTCAAGTGACAGCCTGGTCGGTGATGCGCTATAGCAAGGTTACGATGGAGAGGCTTGTGTTGTGTTGCTAGCACCTTGTTGCTTAGCCACAAAACAAGAAAGCGACGGCCAACAGCGGCGACAGCAGACGGACGGGCGTGACGGAAGCACACAGACACAGTGAACGGATGGCAATGGACGTCGACGGTACAGTGTGACGGAACGGCATTGAACTGAAATCCTGCGGGCGACCGACGGACTGCAGCAATGGAATTCTGGCAGCAAACGATGAGTTTTTCTCCTCCTTTTGCAAGTTGAAAAGAGGCTCTAAACTTCTGCAAAGCTCCCCCATAGCCAAGAATTAAGGACTAGGCTTTGATACCAAATGTAAGATCTCCATGCAAGCTAGGCTCTATCTAGCCTCATGCAAAAAAAGTGAGAGCTAAAAGATGAATTCAAGAAGAGCAAAAATAAAACTAGCTTTGCATACCATGTTTAACTATCCAAGCATTATATATATCACCATGTTTAACCACCCAACCATTATATATACCAACACCCAAACATTATATATACCACCATGTTTAACCACCCAACCATTATATATACCAGTGACCTCGAGCATCTAGTGTGTACCTTCTCGACCACACACCATACTCACACTCCCCCTATGTCTCCCGTTGGTACCCCATGCTACACATCATTGGGTCTTTGGCCTACAACCATCACCCATGAACATTACCCGTTCACAAGCCATTCACACTTATATTATAAGCGATGATGTGTAATAGTATGCCACCATTGGTTTACCTTTAAAACGTCCGTATGTCCCACGTATAACTGGCATGTAAATCCCACTTAACAATGTATGTGTCCCATGTGTTGCCACGTGTAAGGGTCGTAAACAAGAAGTACATCAAAGTGTTGCATTGGCACATGCATGCATCCCTCCCCTTCCCACCCTTACATGAATCTTCGTGATTGTTTGAGATACTCACACCTTGCGTTCCTATGTGTGCCATGATCATCCCACCCTCGCACGAATCTCTGTGATATACTTGAGATACTTATACTGTGTGTTCCCATATCTTGAGTTTGCCAATCCTATTCTCATAGCCTCATGAAGAACACGCACAAAGTGGAACACAAGGTGCTCTACTACACCAAGCCATACTACCATGCCATCACAGAGCAGTGGGGTTGCATGCCTAGAGCAAATTGAGCTCGACAATTTGCCCACAATGGAGCCCATGATTGTCCCATGCAGCCCTTGCACATTTTCCCTTGCCCTAACCTCTAAGGACACTGGTTTTTTTAACTCATTCTTAGGTAGACACCTCGTCGACATAGCCTTCCCTTAGGAGATGACGAGCGCCTCAATCTGGTCCCATTTACCCTTGATGAGTAGCAGCCAAAAGATCCTAAAAATTTCTATTTTTTGTTTTGAGAAGCTGCCCATTTAGCCTTGTGAGTTCCGATTTCCAATTTCCAATTTCCAATTTCCAATTTGGTTTGATTCAACTAGTCTCTTAACTTACTTGGTACACCTCTTTGAAGGAATTTCCATTTGGATCCATTTTGTTGTGTCACACTAGCTTGCCCATCCTCAAAGCCCTTTGAAACATACAAATCAAACACCCATTGCCATTAAATATGAAACCCCCTTTTGACACCTCCCAAGGTTCACAAACTACATAGTCTCCTATGAGGATTTTGCATTCCAACTCCTTTACCCCCTATAACGAGCATCTAACAAGTTTCTAAAATGCATCTTTTTTTGCATTGCCAAGGTCCGCTCGAGAAGCCTTAGGATGATGGTATCCACCATTTGACCTAAGTTACCAATGTGTTCGACATATGGCTCTCTATCCTCTCCTAAGGATTTTCCATCATGAGCTTAGATTAATATGTTTACATTGAGAAAACCCCTCTGTACAGTACTCCCACGCTGCCCGTTCATCCTTACATTAATGTGAAACCCCCTTTCCTCCATCAAAGAGGTCCAACATACTATGTTCCACGGCCTTATTTGATTCCACTCCAAACCGAGGTCATTTGCCCCCCTCAAGTGCCCCATAAAGAACTTAAATAACAATTCATTATTCATCAATGTGAAGGTCATCCGTTGATAGGTCCAGGGCCCAAAACACTTGCTCGTCCTTGTTCCATGTCCCTTCCACATGATTGTCCATTCTCACAAAGTTCCATCCCTTTCTGGCCATGAATGGACCCATTCCGAGACTCCAAAACCCCCTGAACACCCCATAAAAGAGCCAATTAGATGCCGCCCATTCGCATTTAACACATTTGTTGGGGCCACTGCTTTCCTATTTGGCTGGATACGTTTCTACACATTCCTAATGAGACATTGGTTCCTCAAGAGGGAGTGCAAAGGGGGGTAACCCCCTTTGCGGGGTTTAGTATACCCTATTTGTACTTTAGAATCAAATCTAATTGCCACCACATGGTTGGGCTTTGAGCTTTATCGACTTCATCTTAGAGCCCGTTCATTGCCAAGGCCTTACACTTCCCATATGACACCCCCCCTCCTCCCCCAAAATTCCCAAACCCACCCACCCCCCAAACACTTCCAATATGATATCTATCTCGAGCCCTAAGAAGCCCTAAGAGTTACTAAGACCATCGCTTCCACAGCAATGCCCTGCAAAACAATAGAATACCAAGCATTATTTTGGGAAAACCGACAACCAAATCGAACGACCAAAAGTATTAATGTATGAATTAGCATCTCAAATTGCTTGGCTTAGCAGTACAGAGTGTAGCTCAACCTAGCATCAGTGTGATGGAGTTGCTTGGTTGGTTGCCTCCTCTGCGTGCATACTGCTGATGAGCCCCCGCCTTGGTGCAGCCAAGCAGTTGCCGCCATGCTACCCGTCTAAGCGTAGCCACAACCGGGTGTGCATATTTTTGGTGAGCTTTTTTGCTTATTTGTTATCACAAACCACAATTACAATATTTTCTATTATTGTGAGCTTTTGATTAATTATAGTGAGTTTTTTTGGCCATATATTTGTGAGCTTTTTTGCTTATTTGTTATCACAAACCACAATTACAATATTTTCTATTATTGTGAGCTTTTGATTAATTATAGTGAGTTTTTTTGGCCATATATTTGTGTCTATACATATCCTAGATTATTAATTATTTAACAATAGTATTAATATAGCTATAAATATCCATATGAAATAGTATTGATCATTCTAATTGGAGAAATCATATTTCAATTCACTTCATCACTCGCCACACCACACCATATGCACAAATTCAATGATAAATTGCTTGTCACAACAAAGCCACATCATAGGCTAGGCACACACCCTATGACAAATTTTCCATCAATGATAGGCAAGCATAGCAAATGTTATCTTACAAAATATTATCACATATATTACCATAAAATATCGATAAAATGACATCATCAACCTAAAACATATCAGCAAATATGTCGATAATGGATTCCCCTTCCATGGTGAAGGTGAAAACCAACCATTTGCAAAAGAAACTCAATTCACACTAGAAAAAAAAACTAACGTATATAGCATTATAATTTTGCCAACCTGCAAAATACCAAACATCACTAAACACAATAAAGTTTCTCAAATAGCCACATTACCTCACTGGTGCATAGTCAAAGTATCATATCCACATCACACCATAACCACAAATTCTGTGATAAATTTCTCATCACAACATAGCCACATCGTAGCCAAGCATAGCAAATATTATTCGACAAAATCATGTCACATACGTTATCATAAAGTGCTATCATCAATCCAAAACATGTCTTTGAGATCATGAGACTCAAAAGTCTACAATATCAATGTAGCCAAGCATAGGAAATACTATCAGATAAAATCATGTCACATATCTTGACAAAACGACATCATAAAATCCTATCACAAGTACTATCATGAATCTTGACAAAATGACATCATCAACCCAAAAACATATCTATCAGATCATGGGAGAAAAAAGTCTACGAGATCATGGTCATAAAAGCTATTGTTATCCTCAATCCCCTCATCTCACCGAGGCAACATGCACTATGTACTGAACTCTCTGAGATGGGCATCAAAAACCGGTGTCATAATCGCGACACACAACAATGCCATCCCATCTCTCTGCAAACAACGCCAAGTCCTCCACATCTTGCAAATATGTCAATAACAGATTCCCCTTCCACAGTGAAGGTGGAAATCAACCATCTGCAAAAGGAACTCAAATATGATATTGGCATGCATACTATAAAAAATCCCCTCATCTCACCGAGGCAACATGCACTATGTACTGAACTCTCTGAGATGGGCATCAAAAACCGTAGTGTCATAATCGCGACACATAACAATGCCATCCCATCTCTCTGCAAACAACGCCAAGTCCTCCACATCTTGCAAATATGTCAATAACAGATTCCCCTTCCACAGTGAAGGTGGAAATCAACCATCTGCAAAAGGAACTCAAATATGATATTGGCATGCATACTATAAAAAAAAGACTAATAAACATATAGCATTATAATCTTCCGCCAGCCTGTAAAACTCCAAAGCACACTCTACAGGACCATGAAGTCTACCTTGACCATGATATGTGGCTGATAGAGGCTCCATGATTACTCCACTTTTGGCCTCGAATGCCTTCTAGTAAATACCCTCTCTGCAAATTCTATCATAGAAGGGTTTATTGCCCTTCTGAGATAGAACATTCCAATCACAAGCACTTCCACCTACAGAGGATATAAAGTAATAAATGCCTTCTGGTCAATACCCTCTCTGCAAATTCTATCATAGAAGGGTTTATTGCCCTTCTGATAGAACATCCCCATCACAAGCACCTCCACCTATGAAGGATATGAAGTAATAAATGCATATATGACAGCTTCCAATAGGACCGACATCTTGAATCCTCGCTTTGTGGCATGGTGTTGGACCACTCCAAAGTGGTCCAATGAGCATGACACTATATACCAACCTGAATCGGCCACATAAGTGTTTGCCAAGAAGGAAACCTTAGATGACAAAGCAATGGAGAATGTATTCTGGTCTAACACCTTCAGTAATACAATGACAAAAAATAATAAATCTTTTTCTACATTAGTGAGAGGCTCAAGTCAAAGTGATCGTGAAATTTAATACAAACCCTCTTCTCATCAACAGACTTTATCAAGAAATTTGTTGGAAAATCCACAAAGAATACGTGCACAGCTTCAAGTGTTTCTTCTCCATAATGATGCAACCCACTGGATTTCACTTTTTGTAAAAACATTGCAATTTTATAAAAAAGATCAACATTTAAAAAAATCCTCAATTCACAAAATTCAAGCAAGATGCATGTGAGTAAATGGCAAGGTAAGTACAAACCCAACCTCCTATGAAGTTGTCAAGTTCACAATGTCTATTAAGAGAGACATTACATGGCTTCTATTTGTGACACAAGCATCACCTTGAAAAACACACACCGAAAGAAAAATAAGTTGAGAGAATTTCCCTTTGGGAATCAACCACATCACAACAATGTCTCAAATACAAACATGAATTTGGAAAAGATCATGAAAATCATGTACCCGAAGTCATAAATGATGCTTTCTTGGACTTCGTCTTTGCCAAGGATGTGGCTTGATTATTTGAGGATGAGGCTTTTGAGCTCAAATAATTAAGCCTCTTCTTGATAGAAGATTCCACCACTCTACTTGTCGTATTTTCCCTTGAGCTTCTCTTAGATGTTGACCCCACCTCACCAACATTCTCCAATTGATTTATGTGACAATTCTCTTAACAATTAAAAAATTTTAAAAAACTTAAAAACTTCTAGATACATGCCATTTTACTAATGCAATTCAAAGTACCTTTATAGAATATTGCTTCATCCCTTGGATAATCTCCTACTAGTATGGGTATTCTAACCACCAAGGGCAATACTGCATCTGCCATTCATTCATGCTACAATCCTGCATCCATTTCGGATACATGCTTATCTCCCCATCTATATTGAGTCATTCCTCTATCACTTCGGGAAGACTCTCAAGAATGGTCTCATCATGGACCCATCTATATTGAGCCATTCCTCTCTATCAATTAGAGTGGTCTCATCATGGACCTTAACCAACCACCTTATACATACAAACTTAGAATCTGTTAGAATCGAAAGCAAAAAAAAAAATGACATATCATGGTATTGCTAAGAGTATGTGATATTTCACCTATATAGGACACGCTTGGATGACTCCTCAAGCTCTGGTTGATTCTTTTCACCTTCTTTATTCTTGAATTTCCCCCATAGCTCTACGAAGGCCTTGTCTATGTGCTCCTTCTCTGTTTACCAAACCAAAGGTCAAAGCCCTATGGAAATCCATTTTCAATGTCTGCTTTTAGTTTCTTACAATGGTCATACACAAAGCGCCAATAGACCTCCTTGCGCATATGGATCCGAAATTTATCTACACTATTTTACCGAAAAGCAATACTGTCTTTCTGCTTTGTAGTGCCATAGAGTGTAATATTTCCTTTTTTCTCCCCACACGAACATAAACAACATTAGATGGTAAATAGAACACAATAACCATTTGCACATGCATGTTTTGAAAAATACTTTTCAGAAGGGATTCGTGTGCTCACTAAGGAGTGCATCTTATCCTTTGTCAATCCAAGCAACTCCTTCTCTTGTTTCCAATTGTAGTTAAACAAGATTGAGAAAAAGCCTAGCCCATTTCTTGGATTTGCAATTGCAAGCATCTTACATATAAATAAAACATCAATTTGTCTCTAGATGATCAAACAAAGACAATTGAAGGAGGTGATTATCACCTTATAGGCACGTTCTTTAAATGTCCTTTCCACCTTGGCTATTGCCGCACTCTTCCTATCAGTGAGATAGAGGTATCAATGGTCGTGTCTCTAGCAATCTCCTCAAGCTCTTTCTCCACAGAAGCATCAAACTCACTCTCAAAGAAACCTTTCAAAGTTTAAAAACATGAAGATTACCTTCCAGCTAGGCCAATGTAGCTGCTGGGGCATTGTACCATGAGCCCTTTGATCCACATGTCTTCTGCTCACATGCAAGCTCAACCTTAATCCAATGTCAATCTTCTACTAATATACCCCTTAATAGGGACTCTTTATTGGCCGTGCTAAATTTTTGAAACAGGAAGATATCTTGAGAGAAATTTGTGGCCACCGTGGTCCGTCGACCAATACTATTATAACACCCATCATTTGTTTCTCAAAAAAGAGAATGATTTCCATCCCACACTATGAAATTCTTGCCGCGAAGATCCTCCCACGCTGGAGAGAGCTCTCTTTCAAACTCATCATTAACCTCTCTCCATAGCGGGACCCATTCTTCAAGGTCATCATTAGTAACCAATTGTTGATCTTCTCCTGGCTTTTTCAATGATAGTAGAAATAGGGTAGACAAAATAGAATATTCATATCTTCTAAACTTAGCTGCCAAGGCATCGACACAACCCCCATTGCTCTAATTGCCTCATTTGGTAGAAGCCTACACAAAGGAATTCTCGCGGGGGGGGGGGATCACTTTGACGCTTCTCTATGAACCCTTCTATCACCTCTTCCAATAGCCTTTCGAGAATCTCTTTATTGACAACTGGATGATTTGGAGGTCGATCAACAACAGTGACACTATTCTCCACTATAGGTGCAACATCATGATTCACCTCCACCTCATGACTCACATCATCCCCCTCATTCTCTTGATTCTTTGCATTATTTCCCTCTGAAATAATAGGCATCAAACCACTGCACTTACATCTTTTACTTGAGGTGGATGAGCCCATCGACTCATGGTGGGCAAGATGCCTACGGCATGTCCATTTGATCTGAGAACATAGCTTGTAGTGGCCTATATGGTGTACAAGAAAACCCAAATTATATTCAAAATTATTTCATGCATGAAAAACCTTATGAATGTAACAACAATAAAAATCATCACTTACTCTCCAAAGACTCTTGCTAGGAGGAGGTGGAACCATTATTAGATGCTTGTGTTGCTATATAGGCAAGGTGGAATGAAAAAAATCTCTAGGAAACCTGCAAATGCAAACACCCTTCATATGGAACAAGTCTATTTTCACAACCCTCACATTGCATTATCCTCCCTTGCATTGTCTCATGTATGTAAATTCTCTATGCAAGAGATAAATCATACACATGTAGCCTCCCTATCTAATCCAACTGCCACCTCCAGTTGTCCTCTTAGGTAAACTCTCACCTCTAAAAGCTTTGATCACTCACTTAAAGCCCCTCCTAACCACAGATGACAACCATCTGACCAAATCCACTCTCAATTGACATAAAACCGCCTGTTTTTGCCTTCAAATGGCTTCACTTATTCCTAGTCAGAATCCTATCCTCTAGACCTCCAGAATCTCCTCCTATGATAGCTGACCTTATACCCATAACCCCAAGAACTCTTTCGACACTCTGTCGACCGACTTTTGACCCTCCTCTAGCTGAACTAGCTGAGTTGTGTCTCAGCAATCTGACCCAAACCCAGCTGACTCACAACCTTTGTCTAACATAGAAACCACTCCAAATGTCCTCTGACAACTCAGAGGTCCTCAGGCACCTCTAAACTTGAAGGGATCTCATATTAGAGGCACCCTACTGACTACACAACTGACACACAACTGCCTCCGAAGGCACCTCTAAACTTGAAGGGATTCACATTACAGGAATCCTATTGACTACACAGCTGAACTGACTGTCCTCGACGACCAACTAACTAAACTGACACAATTGAAGCAAACACCCTTCCTATGTTAGCTAATATCTCTAGATGCTTAGACCACTCTTACGACACACACAAGGATCAAATCTTATAAGCACTCAGCTGACTGCACACACACAATTGCTTCCGGCTGACTGTCCCCGACCAACTAACTAAACTAACACAGCTAAAGTAGACTTCATTCTTCTCTGTCAGCAGACTGACACCTCTAGATACTTAGACCACTCTCACCACACAAGGATCCAACCTTACAAGCACACTGCACACACAACTGCTGCCTCCGAACTGACTGTCCCCAACCAACTAACTAAACTGACTGTCCCCGACCAACTAACTAAACTGACACAGTTGAAGGCAGACTTCCTTCCTCTATGTCAATTGACACCTCTAGATGCTTAGACCACTCTCACCACATAAGGATCCAACATTATAAGAAATAGCTGACAACAACTGACTCTTAGCTCTACCACACAGAAATACCATCAGAACAACTCTTCTAACTCCTGACTGTGACAACCCCTAGACCAGGCTCACAAGCACTTCACACCCACTCAAACAAATTAAGGCAAGCCCTCTATACCCATAGCTAATAGTTCTGATGCTTAACTGATTTGGTTTGACTCTATCCTCACCTTTGAAGATGACTCACTTAGTTCTGACACAGCAAACAATAGATTTATCCTCACATGGGTTTCCTCCTCCATCATCTTAGCCAAAACAACACAAATAAAGCTCCATGGCACAAGAACTCATCAAACCACACAGAACTAAACCTCAACACACTATATTCATCACACAACTGCCTCCAAGAAGCTATCCCCGACCAAGTAACTAAATTGACATAGCTGAAGCATATATCCTTCCTCTGTCAGAGAGTTAATGCCTCTAGATGCTCAGACCACTCTCACCACACAAGGATCCAACCTTATAAGCACTCAACAGACTGCAACTAATGCACAGGTGCCTCCAAACTGACTGTCCCTCACCAACTAACTAAACTGACTATCCTCGACCAACTAAATAAATTGACACAACTGAAGTAGTCAATAGACTGCAACCGACACACAGCTGCCTCCAAATTGACTGCCCCCAACCAACTAACTAAATTGACACAGCTGAAGAAGACTTCCTTCCTCTGTGTTAGTTAACACCTCTAGATGCTCAAACCTCTCTCATCACATAAGGATCCAACATTATAAGCACTCAATTGACAATAGCTGACTCTTGGCTGCCATAGAAACACCATCAAAACAACCCTTCTGACTTCTGAACCCCCAGACTAGGCTCACAAGTACTTCACACCCACTCAGATAGATCAGGGAAATCCCTCTATACCCACAGCTAAGAGTTCTGATGCTTAACTGATTCAATCTGATAACCCCCAGAAACACCATCAAAACAACCCTTTTGACTTTTGATTGCCTGTTGTGATAACCCCCAAACTAGGCTCACAAGCACTTCACACCCACTCAGACAGATCAAGGCAAGCCCTCTATACCCACAGTTGAGATTTCTGATGCTTAACTGATTCAATCTGACCATCCTCACCTTGGAAGATGACTGACTAGCAAACAATAGATTTGTCCTCATAGGGGTTTCCTCTTGCATCATCTCAGCCAAAACAACACAAATAAAGCACCATGGCACAAGAACTCATCAAACCACACAAAACTATTATGCAACTTCCCATGGCCAACCTAATGTCCTCTTGCTATTTTTGGAGAATGGGGCTATGGTGGAGGCCTTGATTCATCACAACCAAACACCCTTGATGTTTGTTTGCAAGCATGGCAATAGCTTGCATTGAGTTGTGGTGGAAGGGGGAGCTAATGTCCTTAGGTTTTGATGCATCCCATGGGAGGACTTGCAGCCACTACACTACAAATAGTGGGCACCTCCACTGCCTTTGGATAATCTTGAAGTAGCCTTAGATTTGGGAGCACGCCTTTTGCATTTTGCAGACTGAGATGGGTCAACTGAATGTGTAACAAAGCTTCTAGCATGGGATGCAGATAGAACTCCATGAACCTCTCAAGGGCACACTCCTTTTTTCATTGCTATATGAAGCACCACCACACAGCATGTGCAACTCTTCTCAACCCTTTGGCTACCAAGCCCTTGGTATGGCCATCTCCATTGATTGATAGTTTATGAGCAGTCTTGACCCTGAAGAAAAGTTCTGTTGGAGGCTACCTTGGCACATGCTAATGATGCTTGGGAGAAGCGGATCTTTTATGTATTGGCCAGTATCTTTTATCTTTTTGTATCTTTGTATGCCTGGACTTCATGCAAGATATTTTGCCCGGCAAGTGATTATTGTTTAGCTTGGTTTTGTTCTTTTATTGGTGTTAACCTTCTTGCCAAATGCTTTGCCCCCCGGGGGATGACAGTGGTAATACAGTTAGTGATAGCTTGCCCCCCGGGGGATGACAGTGGTAATACAGTTAGTGATAGCTTACTAGATGAAGTGCCCAGGAGCTCTTAGAAATAGCTTGTTGGATGAAGTGCCCAAAAGCTCTTAGTTTGATCAATTTTCCATAGCTCGCTTATTGGTTGGATGAAGTTGCCCACGAGCCTAGTTGAATCATTTTTATTTATTCTGTATCTCTCCAGAAGATTTACCTGTGGAAGGATTATTGTATGAGGTATGCTTAGGAGCCTACTTGCTGGATGTTTTTCCCGGAGGCTAGCTTGCCAGAGAACCACCTATGTCTTTTCATTGCCATTCACCGTAGGACACTGAATTAAGTAGTAGTGGGCGAGCCTGTGGATAGAAAGCCAGGTCCTCCACACTCAACCAAGATCTTCCCACCATCACCTTCGACATCTCCGACCGCTGACACCACCCGGAGCCCTCCGACCGCTTTTCAATTGCCGTCCAACCATTGGAGACCTTCGAGCATTCCCACGATCGTTCACCACTAGTGCCCTCTGACCGCCATCACCGCCGGTGCCCTTTGACATTTTTGACATCTCCAACTGCCATCACAGTCGATGCCATCCGACCGCTCCAACTGCCGTCACGCCAGTGCCCTCCTCCTCAATGATACATTAGAGTGTCCACCTAGTCCATTTTGAGCCGACTCACTCATAGCGAAACCACTGAGTTCGATTTGAACATAGAAGTTTGGGTGGAACCAACCCATGCGCATGCACCTCATGTGCATCGCTCATGCACACATCACAATAACCATTTTGAGCTTCTCAGCGCGGCGAGCTCGGGCAGGGCAATCCTCATACCAATGGGTGAAGATGATTTACAAACCATTTTGGCCACAACCAGGCAAGGGACCCTTGATGTGTGGATTTGATCTCCTTAAGGACAATTACATTTAATTTTCAACACCATATCAACAAGATTTAAGTTTGGAATGTGTGTGTAAATAGACCCTTAAACTTTATAAGTTATATTTACCAAAAAAATGTGGAGAGGAGTTTTGAATTCTTTGTAAGTTGGTCTTCTAGCCATTTTAGGTGGTTGCATCTGCATGATTAGTTGGAGATATGATTACTACATGCCAAATGTCCATAAAGTAGACTTTACTTTTCTACACATGGGCCCATCATCACAAGGTCTTCTCCTTCGACTCTCCTTATCTCTAAGTTACCTGCTGCTGCTGACTGCTCCACGTGTCCTGCCCCACGACCTTCTTTTCATTGCTCTTCATGGAGTGCTTCTACAGCTTTTCGCCATAGCCATGCTAAAATCTCTGCTTACTTTCTTGCCGATGTAGTTTGCTAATGTTTGTTGGATGCCATTCTCTCAGTTGCGTCCAATTTGGAGCTGCGCTCTATGATCTCTCTAGCATCTGTTGGGTGACCTCGTTCGACTGTAATCGGTCGTTTCCAACTTTTTGTTCTTTTTTTCATAATAAACTCAAAAAAATGCTTAATCAAATAAACACATAACCAAGAAATCTATACATAAATATTCACCAAGAGCCCACCCAAGCTTTGATACCATGTTAAACAATCCTAAAATGGGATTGATCATGGTGATAGACATAGATTCAGCAACATAATTAGGGTGGATTAAACCACACTAAGAACTCCATAAGAGAGAGAGAGAGAGAGAGAGAGAGAGAGAGAGAGATTTCATACTCAGCACTCAATTCTATTTCTTCTATTGCATACATAATGAACCATACAATGATATAGGCCTTCTAGCCTTATCCCACTTTACACATCATCATCCATGTGGCACCCTTTTCCAGTCTTTTGGTCAACACACACACCATACAATATCACATGTGGCATTCTTATCTTACCACAATATCTTGCACCTTTAGGGTGCTTTACCACATACACACATCACCCGTGATTACATCTCTCAACATATGTCTTCCTGTTGAGGTACTGGTGCATAAGAGGAGGCTAGAGTGAGCAAGAATTCTATCCAATCCCGTATGAGTATTGCTTCTTCTAAGAGCTCTTCTTCTTGGGACACCTCTTGAATGGGGTTTGGGTCCACTCCACTCTGTCCACCATATTGCATTAGAACACCTCATATAGTAATTTAACCAATTCCATAGAGGTTCTGTCACCTCTCCTTCTAAGCCGAATGGATATCAAGCCTCATCTCCACTGGTAATCCTTGTTGCCATTCCTCTTACTCTTCCTTGTCATTGGGTCCTTCCTTCCCGAAAGGGAATCATGTCATGCAGGGCAATGCCCCTTGCACTACTCTCAACGAGACCTTTTTCCAAGGGTAAGGTCATTGTCCCCTCCCCGGGTTAGAGATATGCAAGTTGTCTCGGCCCCAATCATGGATCATCTGGGCTGCCCTCAACCAAGGCCTTCCGATGAGCAAGCTATAGGCCCCTCTAGCTAGTGGGATGTCTAACACCACAAAATTCACTTCAAATACTAATCCCTCAAAAGGGATTGGAATTTTCCTAACTAGTCCCAAGGGCATCACTTCTCTCTAGTCTGCCACTCGAATGGCGAAGGGAGCTGGCTTGGTAATTCAGAGACCCAAGACTTGCCTAGTAGCTTTAGGCATGATGTTAACACCAAAACCACCATCCATAATGGCCCCTATAATTTGAGTTCCACCCACGGAGACTGTCACCCTCGGGCTTTGGTGATCGACCACTCTTGGCATAGTGAGGCATACCCTTGCTTGTGGTGCCTGGGCCATCTCCCACTACTACTAGATGTGGCTTCACCCCTAGTTGCCTTCAAATCCACCCAATGCTGGACCAAGCCTAGCAGTTTCTCTCCTATTTTATGGCTCAATCCACATATTGAGGAAGGGTGATTTCCACCTTTTCTCTTTAGTGGGGCTCTAGGATAATCTCGAGTGTAGTGGTCTCGACTCTTTGGGCAAAGAAGGCATGGGGGCAAGCCCTTTGGTATAGTGCATTGAGCTTGCATGTGGCCACTCCCCCCACAACGGTAGCATATAATAGGCCGGTGGGGTTGTTGGGAGGACGTCGATTAGCGAACCTTTGGTTAGGCCGAGCCCTGTACGTGTTTATCTCTAATCCGGACACAGAGCTAGGGTAAGTGAAGTTGGAAATGAGCTTAAGCTATATCACAAATTTTTGAATCACGCTGGCTCAAAGTAGGCAAAATCCGGAGGCCATAGGCTCAAAGTCATTAGCGCCCCAACTAGATGAGGTGTCTAGGCTTAGAGAAATTTTAAACTATTAGATAAAATGTTAAACGAGTAACAAAAAGCTAAATGTTAAATATTAAATGATAAAATATTAGAAAAAAATGTCTAGATGAGATATATGTTAAAATATTAAAAAAATGAGTGTCATCTAGGCTTGTCAGAACTATTAAAGTTTTTCATTAAATATAATAATCATGGTTAGAACATGTGTACACGTTATAGAAGAATGATAGAATTATGACAGAATATATGGTGGTTGTGATTTTTAACTGCTTTTGATAGTTTGGTAGGCTTGTATATGATTTATCTGCTCTGATATTTAATAATAATACAACTCGTATAGTGAATTAGGTGGTCATACATAGGAATATTATATTAGTGGATTATGGAAAAAAAATTACCTTTATGCATTCTGTAAAGTTTCCTACGTGGATTTTGAAAAACCACCCTCTTTCAAGGATGATTTCTTTTGGCGTAGTCCCTAGTATAGTCATGAGCTGATAAATAAATCACCTTCCAAAGGATAAGAGTTTAAATGGAATTTAAGCTTTACAACACCTTCACAATCATTGTATAATCCCAAAACAATTTACACTAAAGCCTTTGTAGGCTCGAAGACTTTCCTAATACAATCCATATTGTTATGGCTCACCCTAACCCTCCTAGAAACACATCCAAAAAGAGATTACCTGGTGACCCGCAACTGTCATGGGGGATATTTCCAATGGCCGAGCTCGTAACCCTTGAGGTCTCCAAGCTCTACAACTCCTTGAGATGCAATTCCACCGTGTCTCCCGCTGTGCAAGCGTTGTCACACCGCTCCATTGCACTACGGGTCCTCGTCCCTCCTCTCACCTCACTTCACTCACACACACTCACTAACATGCATTAGGGAGAGAGATTAGCAAGAGCAAGACTCAATTGCACAATGGGAGAGTATCTTGTATTATAAGAGAAATTCACTTATATACATGGCCATAAGTGTTCACACTCACCAACTGGGCACTTTAGGCTCATAAGAGGCCTAATGCTATTACAATGACTACTCTCATAATGTATCCATGAAGTACATCATTTAGGACTTCATTCTATCTTGCTACCACACGCTCTTGAAGCGGGAATCGCCATAAATACTCCGTCACACCATTACGGTTGCCCGTCCAAGTTGTAGCTTTGGACACTATTGCTTTATATCTTGAATGTATGCCCCTTTGGTGTATCTACTGTGACTCCTTGATGTAAGATAATGGTGGTAGCTCTTGTTAATCCTAGAATTGGATTAACACATGTCTCATAGGACATTTTGTTTCTTCCTACTACTCCAATGTCCAATAGAGCTATCCAATAGGGCAAGTTTGGCTATACCATTTATGGTGGTGGGGAAGTCCAAGTAAAGCCTTGCAAACTCCGTCATCAATGTCTACGATATCCATGTGGACGTGCATGATGTCTCTTCATTGTTTAGCTCTCTCCTTGCAAGCCTTGGCTTCTTGTTAAGCTTGTTTTTTCCTTTGTATTTCCTTCTTTTTGGTGTCCTTTGAGTTGTTCATAGGAGAGAGGTCCTAGAATTTTCTAAGTTTAGTCCCATTGAGGAATCATTCCTTTTTTCTATTTCCTTCTTGTTTCATGTCCTTAGCCAGATGGATTGCTTCAAATTGTTCATAGGAGAGAGATCCGTAGAATTTTCTAAGTTTTGTTGAAATTTTCATAAGAGAGAGGTCTATAAAATTTTCTAAGTTTACTCCCATCGATGAATTCTTCCATTTAGACTCCATCCAATGTCTCTAAGAAGCAGATAGCCCCTCCTAAAGTCAATCCATCTAATGTCTCTAAGCAGATATCTTCTCCTAAATTTGGTTCATAGATCCTAAAAGGACCCATTCCTCTAAGGTTGAGTTTTTTTTTTGTTTTCTTAAGGGTATAAAGCAAGACCAAGTCCCCTACATTGAACCTCTTAGTCTTGATGTTAAATCGAAACCATCTTTTTCTTCTCTTTTTTTAGTATGCATGCCCCCACCAATGAGTGTAACCTGGCCTCATCTAGTTTTTCAAGTTCAATGAGTCATTCATAACAACTCATGGCTAGTTCATTCCACTTGTTTCGCTACCCTCAAAGTTTAGATCATGAATTCTACAAGGAGAATTGCATCGAGACATGCAACAACGGCACCAACACCAGTGCGAGGGATCCACGAAGTCATCGAGCGCGTCGTTCACGTTCTCCAACATCATCATCATCATCCTCGGTGGGCCAGCAGGATGATCCTTCAACTCCTCCCGATCCGACCGCCGAGGTAGACAATGTTGAACTCAAACTTTTGTATAAATTAATGACCACAGCACAAACAAGAAAGATGGATATCAAGTTACCTGAGCCCTACAATGGCATCACTGGCTCTACAAGATGGAGGTTTATTTCTCAGATACCAAATTGCCTGAAAATAAAAAGGTGGCATTGGCCAGTACCCTCTTGAAAGATACCGCCTTTCTTTGGTGGCGATGTAAGATTTCAGATGTGGCAAGTCTACTCCAACGTGGGATAAATTCTGGCATGCTCTTTGCAAGGCTTTTGAGCCTGCAAATGCAAACTTTCATGCCAGGTCTTCTCTCCGCCGCCTGAGTCAAATTGGCTCCGTGGCCGCGTACATCTCAGAGTTTCAAAAACTGGCTCTCGAGATAGAGACACTCAGCCCCTCTGACCAGCTTCACAACTTCATTGACGGGCTTGAACCCACAATCCAAGACGAAGTCCATAAGTACAATCCTACCACCCTGGATGAAGCAATCTCGTATGTCAAGCGCATTAGTGATTACAGGTGTCCTCCCAGGAACTTTTCCTCCAGCGCACGTTCTTACCAGCGGAATCGACCCAATGGGACTAGCCAACCCCAGCATCCCAATCTTGGACAACCCAACTCTCGGCGAGACCATATTCTGGACAACCATCCTTTCGGTCGTGCTTCTCCAGGCAAACTCCCGCATCAAACACAAGATCCTCTCAGACCGAATCCTCTGGCAGAGCAGAAATCGAGACTGACAAGACCGTCGCAGATCGGCGCAACTTTAAGCGAGAAACCTCTTCAGGACAGCAAACCTCTTCATCAACTGGCACTTCATCCCAACCTAGTCATCCAAGCCTCTGTACAATTTATTCTGGCGATCACC
Organism: Cibotium barometz; assembly: GCF_041138505.1. Lineage (NCBI taxonomy): Eukaryota > Viridiplantae > Streptophyta > Polypodiopsida > Cyatheales > Cibotiaceae > Cibotium > Cibotium barometz. Next base: position 9,782,857 of record NC_141065.1, on the reverse strand, counting down.
GGTGGTATGAATGTCCTCAGTGCCCTAAACCCTCCAACACTCGGTGCAATTCTCAAGTGGACAGTTGCCACCATGCTGATCATGACCCGCCTCCTGTGAAAGACAAAAACAAACAAATAGCTTGTTCTGTTCACGTTTCTGAAGTTGACAGTACCCTGATGCTTAATGGCCAAAGTACCAACCCTATTCCGGTAAATCTTTCCAAGCAGGTCCTTAGTCTTCTGGGTTTCATTGGCGACCATCCCATCAATGTGCTGGTTGCTGGTGGACAGTGGCTATTCCACTAATTTTGTGGGCACTTCTTTGGTTCACAAGCTTCGCCTACAGACCTGACATTTTGTGGATGCTTTTCAAGTAGAGCTTGTTGATGGTTCCTTCCTTAATTATAACAAAAAGGTGCAACAGCTTCAGTTCCAAATTCAAGATTACCAAGATCACCTTAACTTTTTAGTGATGTCGTTGTCACGTTATGACATGATACTGGGACAATCTTGGCTGTATCGATATGATCCAGTGATCAGCTTCTTTCGTTCTCATTCAATCCAGTTATACCATGATGGTCAAGAGCTGGAACTTCGTGGCCTTTTCAGTGCCAAACCCATCACTGTTATTTCTGCACTGCAAGTTAAACGTCTCGTGCGCAAACGTGACTGTACAACATCCTTGGTCATGTTATGGGAGATTGAAGCAGAAACTAGTGAGCAATCTCAAGCCTCGTCATCAACAACTGCTTACTTGGAGCAACCCTTCTTTAGGCCTTTTCAGGATCTGTTTCCGAATGATCTTTCGACGACATTGCCTCCTCGTCGTCCTGTGGATCACCCGATTGATCTTATCCCAGGTCAACCTCCTCCAACCCGAGTTCCATATCGTATTTCTTACTCTGAATCTCAGGAGATACAAAAGCAATTACAGGAGTTGCTGGACAAAGGTCACATCTATCCCAACAAAAGTCCCTTTCGGAGCCCCGGTTTTGCTTGTCAAAAAGAAGGATGGATCAATGCAGCTTTGCATTGATTGCCATGCTCTCAACAAGCTGACAATCAAGAACAAATTCCCTTTGCCTCGCATCGATGAGTTGTTCGACCAACTTCTTGGTGCAAAGGTATTTTCCAAGATTGATTTGAAGTCCGGCTATCATCAAATTCGTATCCGTAATGGTGATGAATACAAGACAGCCTTTCGGACAAAATATGGCCATTATGAATTCTTGGTCATACCTTTTGGGTTAACCAATGCCCCGGCCACTTTCATGACCCTGATGAATGAAATTTTTGGGCCGTACTTGGACAAGTTTGTGATCGTTTATCTCGATGATATTCTGGTTTTTAGCCGATCTATGGTCAATCACAAAGAGCATTTTACAGATTGTCTTTGAAGTACTATGCACCAATATGCTATACATCAACAAGAAGAAGAGTGAATTTTTCAAGAACCATGTGGAATATCTTGGTCATATCATTTCTGCTAATGGGATTGCAGTAGATCCTAAGAAGATTTCGGCGATTATGGATTGGCCTTTGCCTCTCACCATTTCAGATGTTTGATCTTTCTTGGGACTTGCTAACTTTTATCACAACAAGGTGCATAAGTTTTCGGAGATTGCTGCCCCTTTGACAGAATTGAGAAAGCTGGACAAACTTCAGTGGTCTTCTGAAGCTGAACAATCCTTCAATGATCTCAAGCATGCCTTGACGACAACCCCAGTCATGGCCATTGCAAATCCCACCCAACCCTTTGATGTAATGACAGATGCCTTAGATCGTGCTTCCGCCGGTGGAGTTTTGATGCAAAATGATCGTGTCATTGCTTTTGACAGTAGGAAGCTTTCAGCCATTCAAAGCAGGTATCCTGTGTATGATAAGGAGTTTTGGCAATCATGCATGCTTATCGGACTTGGAGACATTATCTTCTTGGAGCAGATTCAGTTGTACGTACAGATCATCAATCTCTGACGTACATTTTCACTCAACCTATTATGAACTCTCGACAAGGCCGATGGGTTGAATTCTTGGCTAATTTCCACATGATTATCCCAGTATGTTCCTGGTCTTCAGAATGTGGTTGCAAATGCTTTGAGCGCATGCCTCGAGCCACTAATTTTGCCATCACAGAGTCCAAATGGAAATTCTTGCTTGTTTTAAAAATGAGTATTTGACTGATAGAGATTTTGGAGATGCGTTCTGTGCTCTCAAATCTTCTAATCCCAGTCCTGCAGAAATGAACATGTTTGTAGCCTACACCATCATAGATGAGTTGCTGTTCTTTTTTCTGATCGCATTTGTGTGCCTCATAATACTTCATTGCGGAAGATTCTCATTCAAGAGCATCATGAAGTTCCTTATGCTGCTCATCCTGGTATCAACAAGACATATCTGCTTTTGTCTGCTGCTACATACTTCTGGCCTCAGATGCAGCAAGATGTTATCAAATTTGTCAAAGCTTGTCATTCATGTCAGATAATGAAAGCCTCTCGACAACTTCCTCAAGGGTTACTTCAACCGTTGCCAGTTCCCAATGAGAGATGGGAAAGTATTAGTATGGATTTTATTACCACTTTGCCTCGTTCATCCAAAGGCAATGCTTAGATTCTTGTGGTGGTTGATCGATTTTCCAAAATGGCGCATTTCATTCCTTACAAGAAAGCTGCTTCAGCCCCAGATGTGGCGTCATTGTTCGTGCAACATGTCTTCAAATTGCATGGTTTGCCAAAGACCATCATCTCTGACAGAGATCCAAAATTCACTGGACATTTTTGGATGTCTTTGTTCAAATCTCTTGGCACGAATTTGTTGTTCAGTTCAGCCTATCATCCTCAAACAGATGGACAGACTGAAAGAGTTAATCAGATTTTGGAAGAAATGATTCGACATTACATTCAATCCCGTTTGGTATCATGGAAAGATTATTTGCCACTTGTGGAATTTGCTTATAATAATTCCCATCATTCAGCAATTGGATTAACTCCATTTCAAGCAGCATATGGGCATACTCCTCTTGTGCCTACAAACTTTGTTTTACAACACAAAGTGGCGTTGGCAGATCAGTTGGTTCATGAGATACAAGATGTGCTTGTGCAAGTTCGAGATAAATTGGTCCATGTGCAACAAACATATCAAAAACAAGCCAACAAGCATCGTCGACATGCAGATTTTCAAGAAGGAGATTTGGTCTTGTTATATGTGGCACCTCATCGCTAATAAACAGTGAAGTTAGTTTTTCCAAAGTTGCGACCTCGCTTCTATGGGCCTTTCAAGATTCTTAAGAAAAATTCACTTGTCAATTACAAGTTGGAACTTCCACCTTCATGGGGGGAGGCTCATCCGACTTTTCACATTTCTGGGCTCAAATAGTATATTCAAGGAGATTCGCCTGTTCCAGACTTATCTTCATATGTACCAAAAATTGAAGATGACCATATGATCCTTGTTCCAGAAGTAATTCTTGACGTGCGACAGAAGGAGACAAGAAGAAAGTTGACTACAGAATTTCTTGTGAAGTGGATGGATTTGGATGAGTCTGATTCCACTTGGCAAACAGATGAAGAAATGCAGCAGTACCCTAATCTTCTTCAGAAGTTCTTTGAGAAACGGATGTCTATCATTTGCACATGGGTTTTATTTTAAATGGGAGGGATTGTGACGTATGTATGTATCAAATACTCTCTTCATCCTGCAAAGAGTAACCAGCCAAGGGAACCCCTACCCTCAATTGGTTGCGACTCTTCGCCAAAGGATGTACCTCTTCATCAAATAGCCACATCCCTTCGACGAATGGTTGTATCCCTTGATGAATGGTTGTGCCTCTACATCGAATAGACACATCCCTTGGCCTAAAGTTGTATCCTTTCGTCTATGGTCATGTCCTTTCGTCAAAGGACATGCCTCTTCAAATGTGTCTCTTCATCTCCTATATAAGAGACCTATTGTACTCAGTTTAATCAATTAAAGTAAATTCAAGTAAATTCAATCTTCGCTCAAGTGTTCTCCTGAAGGTTCTTGTTCTCTAAGTTAAGTACTTAAGTAGTAATTAGTACACAATGAGGGATTAACAACATAATCCTCACAATATGGATAATCCGGCATCTCCCGTGGGGAGAGTAAGGCCCTCAAAGCTTGTACATGATATTATTCTCCTTGGGTAATAAAATACTCCAAGGGGGGGGGATCGGTCATTCCGGCCTCTCTGTGGTGAGAGTAAGGCCCTCAAAGCTTGTACATGATATTATTCTCCTTGGGTAATAAAATACTCCAAGGGGGGGGGGGATCGGTCATTCCGGCCTCTCTGTGGTGTCACACGTGCAAACTCTTATTTCAGCATTTGTGGATGTTTTGTCCAGCTTTATGTTTTATGCAAAGTGATGATGGATAAGGTTGTGGCCATGTTTAAATGTTTTAATATGCATTGATGGTATCAATAAGTGTGTCAAAGGCCCTAGTCCCCCGAGCACCACGAGTTACATTGGTATCAGAGCATAGGCTTTCTTGGAAGCGGAGGCTTCCTTCTATCAATAAGGAAGAGAAAAGATCTCAAGTGGGGACCACACTTACCATCATTGCTGTTAAGCATGGCCAGCCACTTCATAGCTTATGAAGCAAGAGCATGAGCATGAGCATGAGCATGAGCAGTAGACAGCTTGTTGGTCTAAGGATTTATGAATTCACAAAATTTATCTTGGAAGTATGGAGTCGACTTTATGTACACACATTTAGCACTCTTTCCATATGGATATTGTGGATTATATTATCAAGCTTACAAGCAAGCTATATGGAGATATATCTTAGGATATCTTAAGTATATGGTGACGAGATATTTCTTTTGGCTTCATGACCAACCTGGCAAACAAAAGCTAAGTATACTTTGAGTTTGCAAAGTTAGTGCTTTTGCTATGAAGTGTTTTTGATGTTCACTAACCCTTGTATAGCTGTGCAAGGAGAAAGATGTTGTTTGCCTTGAGATGGTTTCAGGGAAACATTGTTTATAGCTCCCTTTAATGGGATGAATTCTTTTCATGGCTCCCTTTATTGGCATGGACTATATCTATGGAGATTTCTTTCTTGGACGAGATTTATATAGATGTTGGGCTTCACAAGAAATTTCTATGGACGAATTTGTCCAAGTTTATAGAGAAGAAAATCTTTGGATATCTCATGGATTTTATGGATAAAGTCCACCTCTACTCCAAGGTGTGTGGTTAGCACGGAGTATGTGGTAAGAGTTATGGTATACAAGGATTATGGTATACAGGTCTATGGATTCCTGGACTTCTTTTCTAGGGATTTGGATCCATCCTCAGGTTTATGAATTATGTTTATGACTCAAACTCATGGTTCACATACCCTGTGTAGTGTTCTCTTGTCCTACGTGCTCTCTTGAATATTGTTTCTACCATGTGTGGGTGGAACAATAGAGAGCATATGGAAGGGATCATGGGCACTTCAGGGGGTAGTGTCGAGCACAACATGCCGTGTATAGTGTTCTCTTGTCCTACGTGCTCTCTTGAAGATTGTTTCTACCATATCTGGGTGGAACAATAGAGAGTAGATGGAAGGGAACATGGGCACTTGAGAGGGTAATGTGAGTTGGTGGCCGAAATGCCTACAAACTATTGGTGGGGCCGAAAATGCCTATAAACTATGTGTAGTAGAAATGCTTATGGAACACGAGGTTATCTATGCCTGCGACGAGTGATTGATTTATCTATGCCTGCGAGTGATTGATTTATCTTGTTACTTGAGCCCACCTCTCATCCAAGGTGTGTGGTTAGAGTACCAACACGAAGTGCAAGTAATAAAATGGACATGATACCTGGCTAGCAAGGGACTTATGTGTACGCCAAGGGTCATGTGGATTGGCACATGTTTGTGTGCTTTGAGCTTGGATTATGATATCTGGACTTATGGGACTGTTTTGTCTCGCCCATTTATTTGGGACCTAGATTTATTTATCTTTATGCCATATTAGAATCACTATCTCCCCATCTTTATGCCATATTAGAATCACTATCTCCCCATACAGAGGCCAAGAGGTTCATTGTTCATCTCACCATGCATGTGGATTCATGTTGGGATTGTGAGAGGGCAATTCAATGAACACTCTACCATACACATGGATTCGTGTTGCGATTATGGAGTGAGTGTTTCATTGTTTCCACACCATGCTTGTTGATCTGAGTTGGGATTGTATGGGAGAATATGGGAACCATTGGGATTGGGAGAAAGGATTGCCAGAACTATGGAGAACTAGCTTTTCTGTCACCATGGTTTGTGCTCTTGAATGGCACCAGTTTGTGTGCATAACATATGTTTCTGTGCGAGGCACTAGTTTCTTGTGCATGGCACTTATTTAAGTGTCTTAGCACATGGTTGGTGATTTTCATTGGTATATGATTATTTCATTGATATTGGTGATTGAGACACAATTGGCTCTTGTGCCTGTGTCTAGCATATCTTCCATCAAATTCTCGTCCATTTCTTTGGGACACAGATTCTTCAGTTATATTGGATTTTTGAGATTGTCTCGTCTCGCTCACTTTGATGGGACATGATTATATCTTGGATATATGGTTTCAAGCTTAAAGTTGCGCGGACAACTTTTAAGAAGCTGGGGAGTATGTCACCAACCTGGACATTTCCGAGTATGAAAGGGGTCTGGTGGACTTTAGGATATCTGAATATTTGGAAAGTACAAGCTTTGGGAATGGGGGATTATCCTAGAATACAAAGGACCACACTCCTAAAATTTAGGAGAGTTGCTATTTTTGGCCCGACTCCGATGGAAATTCTGTTTGCGTCATTACATTTGGAATTGAGCAGATACCAAGAGTTGGCAAAGTGTCTATGATAGAATGTCTACCAGTTGGGATATTTTTAGAGATAAAGTTTATGGAAGGACCCATCTCTTAGATTGGGACATGTAGCAAGAAAGTGGACCAAAGTGAGACAAGTGGCTGACACTTGTTAGAAAGTGGATCAAAGTGAGACAAGTGGTGACCCCACTTTGCATTACAGATCACCTATGTGGTTGTTCCCCCCCTCCCATGTATGGGATAGTCTTCTCCTCATAGAGCGGCCAGCCGGAGGAGAAGTGTCTGTTCCCCTTATGATCGTTTAATTCCTGCCCTCAAACTAGGCGAGTTTGTATTAGACCTTTGTGGCTATTTTTCATTAACTAATAGAAGGATATTTTTCCCGAAAAAAAAGAGGTGTAGGCTTAGGCCCATAAGGAGGCAATTAGCAATGTAATTGAGGAGATGGTTGAGCAACACATGATTGTAACCATCACGATTTGAGGTGGTTGTTGGCATAGAACCAAGTGGGGGTGTCATCATGGCACTAATAGGTGAGGAGGGGGCAGAACCGAGATGGGTAAAGGAAGCAACATAAATGGAAGTGGTTGGACCCTAGGATTAACTTAGGTTATCTGCAAAAGTGTGTGTGTTTGTGTGTGTGTGTGTGTGTGTGTGTGTGTGTGTGTGTGTGTGTGAGAGAGAGAGAGAGAGAGAGAGAGAGAGAGAGAGAGATGCCCACATTGATGAAAATCTCTATTGGTAGCCCCATAACCATTCCAATGCTAGCTTTATTGCATAACACGAGAGCATCCATCATTAAAAAGCCCATACCAATACTTGCCACCAACCTTCCAAGTAAATGATGGTACAAACGCAAAGATAGTCACTCCCAAGCTGCCACCAACTTTGTCCACTACTGTGCCCAAATGGCATTGGATAGTCACTTTGCAATGTGCACCAATATAAAACTTATCATATCCTAGTGAGGTGGAGCTCACAATGGTGATCATAGTGCAAAACATCATGTGTTTCCTTGTTGGCTTCATCACTTTTTCATTGTGCACCACTATAAAACTTATCAAATCCTAGTGAGGTGGAGCTCACGATGGTGATCGTAGTGTAAGACATAATGTTTGTGGGTAGTGGTCCTATTTGATACCTCCCAATCCACATGATCCATAAACCAATCATGTATAATTTTAGATTCTCGCATAGAGAATTGATCTAAAATAACATCATATAACTATGATTGCTTTAGGAAGTTCATCACCACATGTGTGATAATAAGTAAATGAGAAGATCTTGATTTTCAAATCATGGAGGATCCCCATTGGTCTGGTCATCACCGTACAATCTTCCATTTTGACTATGAGATCAATTCTTTCCCAACTTTTTCCCATCTTTCCTTTTCCCAACAATGCTTCGATATAGATGTAACATCAACACTGCCATCTAAGATAGTTGTGGCTCCCAAAACAAACTAGAAATGTTTCCATCTTTTTCATAATAGTCACCTAAATTATAGACCAGTCTAATGGCTAATTTTTATCCTTCAAGCTTCTCAAGACGTCTTATGTAGGTAGTTATAGCTATTCTATAACAACTTTGTTTATAAGTTGCCTTCCATCTATAGTCTTTGAGATCTATTCCAAAGGCTTGAATTTCTAACCTAGTATACATAAAGATAGAAATGAAGTTAGTCATCCAACAATCTCTTGGGTATATTCTGGCATGTTGTTTGCTGAATAATTATTGAGGCATGATTACCTCTTAAAGATCATCAAACATTTTGGACATCAAGTAAAATTTCAAACCTCCTTTTAATTTCTCTTTAGAAAGTTATGCAATTTGGCTCAAAATAGACAAATCTTTTGCAAGTTGTTGAGCTAGTAACCCATTTGGGTAAATTGTCTTGGAACCCTTGCTAGCCTTCAACTTAGCCTTAAAGTTGCAACACTCATAGACCAAATTTGTAGCTTCTTCCAACTAACTAGTCTCTTGTTTAGAATTAGTATAATCTTTCTTTTCCCTTTAGATCCTCTAGTTTAAGGCTCTTTTAGTGTTGTAGTAGGCTTTGCCTTAGCTATAGTCTACTTGGCATATTCCACCAATGGATCTCTCTTTGAAAAAAATTAGTTAAAGAAGTGGTAGTCCTATTTGGACAAAGGCTTGATCTTCTCCTTTTCCCACTTTCTTCCCTCTTCTTCTCATTGGCTTTGGTGTATCTTTGCCTAGAAAAACAATAGCTCCTTTATGCTTTTTACTTGTATCACAAGCAGAGGTATTACAATAACTTTTCCTTTTTGCACACTAATAATATTGATAGTAGTGGTTGGATCAATGAAACTCACAATGGATGCCCACATCAGACAATCTTTGAACAAATGTTTTTTCTTTATGCTTTTTACTTGTAATCTTGTGATCACAAGTATAGGTATTATAAAAACTTTTCCTTTTGCACACTAAAAATATTAATACTAGTGGTTGGATCAATGAACCTCACTATGGATGCTCACATTGGACAATATTCGTACTATGTTCCATAGTACGAATATTGATGCTAGTGGTTAGATCATTGTGGATTCCCACATGGACAATCTTTGAACAAATGTTTCACGACACACTTGTTACAAGTCAAAGTTATTGAGGCAGCACTTTCTGTATTACAACACTTTTCATAGGAAACTCGCAACTCTATGCGAATCTTGATAATGATAGCACTTAAAAGGAGAGATCTATAAGTAGTTGGGTTAATATATGTTCCTCCTCAAGACTCAAACCTTTGCATAGAAAAACAAAATAAGAATTCCTTGATCATCCCGATAATAGCTTGGAAAATCTTAGTATTCATTCATATATGATGGATTCAAACCTTAGGATTCATCCGTATATAACAGATTTGGTTTAAAATCAGCTTCATACCAAAATTTTCTATAGGTTCTTCACTATAGGTTCTTCAATGAACACTTGATTGGGGAGTAGCTCTTAGTGCTAGAGACTATGATCGTAATATAGGTGGAGATAAGCAAAGCTTTGGTACTTTGTATGCTTCCCTTTAATTACACGAGCTGCTAGTGTTTGAGACAACCTATATACTTCCCTTTCCCTTTCACTACATGAATTATTGGTGTTTGAGATAAGAGAACCTCTAATACTCTATATACTTGCCTTTAATTACTTATTATTACATGCACTAATGGTGTTTCAGTTTGGTTTACAATGGTGCAAGTAGATCAAGTGGTGCTCTTTGTTGGTATGGTAAGGCATTTGATAGTCTGGAATAACGACATGAATTGTTTTCATGGTTCACATATAATGTGCATAGTATAATGCTAGCCTTTTCCTTGATTGACATTTTGTACTTGTGATTTTGGTAGTAGGTTATACACCCCACTAGATCTCTATAAGGAGATAAATGAGCATATCCGTATTATCTTCAACATCTCCAATTTTAAGGTTCAATCCAAACTTTTTCAACAATGTTATACTAAGCTCCTCAGCTAAAATCTAAGAAATGGGTTTCTCTTTGGAAACTGGATTAGTGGCTAGAAACAATTTAGGGATTTTTTATCGCCAAATCTTTCCCACCTTTATCTTTCATATTATCAAAAGAGTCAAATGGCTAGACACGAAGCATCCCATGTTTGTAATCCACTAGCACAATCACAGTATCACGAGGACAAACTAAGCAATCTAATAAGAATTGTGACATAAATTGGTCATCACTCTTTCTTTCCCTTCCTTCACAAATTTGGTTCAACAAATAAACACGCTCTCTCATTCTCATTCTAAATGATATTTCTCAAATGTGGTTACACTCCACATTGCTCTAGTTTGAGAAATCCAACCATAAATGATACTATTTTTAAAATTTCAAAGGTTACTTTTTCTCATTAGCGTTTAGAGTTTTAAACCTTTCACCTGCTCTTCCATTTGGTATAAAACAAAATGACGAGACCTTAGTAAGTTGTCTAGTTCACATATTTGTGCAAAATTCTCCAAGTGTTGTCTAGGACGAAAATCTCCTTAAAATTTATACATTAATTTAGCCACTTAAATTGGCTTGATTTGGACCTCTTCCAACCTATCACTACCCCCCTTAATATTTCTTGTACTAATAATCTCAATATATCTACTGCAACTGGGATTACAATTGGGGGTATTGGTAAATTTGGTGGTATGTATCTACCTTTTAACATTCCATAATATAGTTCTATTAGCACATAAGGTGGAAGCATAGGAGTGACTCTAGCTCCTCAAGTTCTCACTATAGGTCATCTTGTTAGAGTCGTATCGTCATTCCAAGTCTAAACCCTCACATTAATATAGGTACTCAAAGATGTAACATTGTGGTATGCCTTGTTTTTGCCACTCTTGGGGTCTCTTTTACTCCATATTTGATTGTTCTTTGTAGCTCTTCCCACATTAATAATCAATGACTTCTTTAAGGTTTGAGTTGACATTTCCCTAATTCACAATAGGTCCTTATAATAGACTCTGTAGTGGTTCCTAGTGAGTCTAGTACAATCAATGGTACAATCCATGTTCCTGCTCTATACTAGGTTTTAGGCTTCTTCCTCCTGGGTCACAATACCCAGATAAGGACTTTTCATTTGATAGTCTTAGACTAGCAGCCAATACCCACATAAGGAGTTATTGTAGATAGTCTAGCACTCAAGGATTTATTAATTATGTCTATTGTTGTTTATTCTAAGCCATGTGCTTCCCACTCATCTCCCTAAACTATAATTTGTTTGCTATTAAGTTGCCTTTGTCTAAGATAACATTGAGTTTTCAAAACTAATGGTGGCTGCATGTAAGTACATTGTCATGTACTATACGGCCATGTAGCATTTTGGTATCCTCCACTTTCATCAAAGAAAGTGCTCATTTGAATGGGGGAATGGCATATTCCTGTATGATTATAACATTAAGGGGAGACTTGTGCCACCTCTCTGTCATACCTTGTGTATGGTCTTTTTCTTTATTTTTTTCTCCCAGTCTCACATACACACACACACACACACACACACACACACACACACACACACACACACACACACATATACAAAAGAAGAGTGTTGACGTTCAAGGATTTCATGAGAGGCTTCTTCTACTAATAATGATCACCAATATCAACATTATTTGGATAAATATTCTCTATATTATAACTACTGTACTTCCTTGTTTTTGTGTTGATGATGTGAGTAATTAGAACTATTTTTTCTTATGTAATCTTATGTTATTTTATGAAAATGTGATTTCATTGACTAGGCTGGCCACATTATGCCTTAAAAAGCACGTTAATGTATTCTTAAATCTTTGTACCTCCCTCGTACTTATTTTTTTCATGTACACAGGTAGCCACATGCACAACTTTACCTGAAGTTATTATACGTGCATTGATTAAATTGTTACAGGACCATGGTACATGGAGATTTGAATATTCCACAAATTGAATAATAGAATAAATAAACCATAAGCACCATAGCATAATTCAAGAGCATAAAGATCAAAGAACACAAGATTGGGTGCAATCTCCCCCCTCCCACGTGTGTGGATCCACTCCCACATGCAGTATTTAAATCATATTATCATAAATTTAGCCCTTGGAGCCATAAATAGCATAGATTTTTCAAAATTGGGTTTTTATAAAATTGAACCATAGTAAAATACTTTTAAAGTATATAAACCTTACCCAACATATGTACAATGGGCCAAACCATACAAAATCAAATATTTAACACACATGTGCTCGACTAGATAATCTCGTCCAATGCCCACCTTGGTTGTTCCGAACTCATGATCTATACTCAACATAGTTCACAATGTTAGATCACAATTACTTTGGAATCACTCACAAAAATAATTCTAACAAATGGAAATCATTTACTACCATGCTTCACACATAAACCATGCATCACACATAATTAATTGGATTCACTCCCATGATAAAATATTCTGAAAAATATCACTCCTGTGATAGTCCTCCTGTTTGAGAAGACAACCATCCTTGGTTGTAATTATCAGCACACATGAGTGATCAAACCCATTAATTGTTCCCACATTGGGATTCACTCCCAATGTCCTCATACGCGTTGCACGTGCCTTAGAGTTGATTAGATTCACTCACAAACAAACTCCCATAATCTTTACATGTGTCACACATGTCTTAGAGTTGATCAAATTCACTCAGAATCAAACTCACAGAACCTTTACATGGATTACACGTGTCTTAGAGTTGATCGAATTCACTCACAAAATCAAACTCCTACATTGGATTCAGTCCTCACAATGTTTGGATTCACGTCACACGTATTCACAAAGTATACCACATGTTTCACATGTGTCACAGCTAGTTGGATTCACTCACAACCAACTAGGGTCACCTTCATTAATTCAAAAGAGTTGATCGGATTCACTCAGATTCAAACTCACACATTTCTTACATGTGTCACACATGTCACAACTGGTTGGATTCACTCACAATTGGTTGGATTCACTCACAGCCAAATTTAATCACACTTGGGTCACCCAAGATAAATAGTCAATATTTAATTTCATAGCATTCCCTCTTGATTGTGATAAGATATCTGTCATAGATAAATATCACTTAGATTATTCGTCATCACAGACATCAAAAGAGTATCCTTCACATACACCAATATGAGTACCTCTCAACAGACACCAACACAAGTATCTTTCAGACACAAACACATGTGTGAAATAGAAAGGAGAATAATTTGAAGGAAGTATTTTAAATGACGTGTTAAAGTTTAAAGGTTGAATGTGAAATAACAATAAGTTACATATATTCTTCAGTGATCATTCGAAAACATATGTGCATCATTGTTAGTTCACTCAAGTCTTGATAGTGGAATGGTCTAATATGTATTTTCTTCCGCGTCGTGTAGAAAGTACATATCAATCATTGAACTATCTTGACCAATATATTTGAATTTAATCATAGTTTTTCTCCTCTTTCTTGGCAAGAAGGTCACCTAAGGACTCTAAATTTCTTTTTATGTTGAACAATGCATAAGTATGAGTTTTAAGCTTACCTTCTTAGTCGCAAAAGTTGTGATTTAAATTACCCTCTTTCTTAGGTTGGCTGCCGTTGTCTTCGTCTTCAATCACGTTCATGATAGCAACTCAATTCTTTGTCTTTTATGGACACTCGTATGCATAATGCCCCTCTTTTATGGACACTTGTATGCATAATGGCCCTCTTTGTCGCACGTGTAGCATGTAATCGCACAAGGCTTGCGGTCTCCATTGTTAGTCTTCTTTACAGCTTGAGTTTTCTTCCCATTCACTTGTGAACCATTTTCCTTCCCTACTTCAACTTTGTTTTAAAACTTCTCAAAATGTTTAGATTGAGAAAATTGAGGAATATGAGAATCTGTAGTGTTCCTCAAAATCCATTTTTCTTCTCGCAGTTTGTTGCTAGAGAGATGGCATTGCTAAGAGAACGAGGATGAAACATGTTCACTTTCACTCTAATAATTGTATTCAAATCTGCTATGAACTTCCTCCTTTGCTCTTTTTCACGCACTTTCTCCATAGCTTGAAGTTGCAATAAAGTTTACCAAAATCTATCGACATACACTGATATGTTCTCCTTTTCGAGCTGTATAAAAATATCCCCCATTGTTGTATGTATGTACTCTTATATGACAGAGGTAAGAAATCCTTCTTGATCAGCTTCTGGAATTCTTTCCATCACTTTGGTTTGCATTTTCCCTATCTAAAAACATTCCACCAAAGAGCTGCACTACCTATTAAATGATTAGTAGCACATTTAACCTTATCCTTCTTAGAAAAAAATTCTCCAAAAAAATAATCATCAAGCTGGCTTAACCATGTGAGTATGACCTGTGCATCCTTTTTGCCATCATAATCCTGAAAAGTAAAAGCCTTTCTTGTGTCTTTTTCGAGATTCTTGAGCTTTGAGAGTAGCTAACACAGTCCTTTGGATAGGGTCCTCCTCAGAATCTAACGAATTAGATTTGGAATATGCACGTCTTCACTTCTTGCGAGTAAATTTTTGCTCAAGATCTTCTCTTTGATTACGCTTAGTGTCAAGTTAAGCTTGAAGTGCATGTAATTGATCTTGGATAGTTGGCGATTGAGGATAGGTTGCCATTGTAGAAGAAGTAAGCAAAATAATATGAAAGTGCATAAATAAAATAGAAAAATAAGAAGCTTATCTAACTCCCATGTATTTCAAAAGAAGGTTTGTTGAAGCACTTGAAGTCAATTGCGTCCTAATAACGAACAATAAGAATAATAATCCAATAATGCCTTGATGTCGTATAAGCCCAAGAATTAACTTGTTGGAAGAGTCTTCAAAAGAGTCGAAGAAAACTCAGTTGATCACTTATTGAATTTCTTTTCCCCAAAAATTTAAAAATTTATTGAAATTTTATATCTACAAAAAGTGCACTTTGAAACCCTCTTTAAAGATATGAAGAGATATGAAGAAGCTTTACTTTAAAGCTTTTGTAAGTCTTTTGAGTTTAAGCCTTTTTAAAAAAAGGCAAAAGCCTTAAAACTAAGCTTTTAATTAAAGCTTTAGTAAGCTTATGAAAGCTTTGTAAAAATCTTCACAACAACAAAACGAATGGCACACAACTGATGGCATGTAAACTATGCACAAAGGAGAACTCGGTAGACTGCGCACAGAGGAGAACGTGGCCTATTGTCTTGTTGACGCCGTCATGGAGAGCGATGTCGCCAAATTGTGGAGAAAAGGGTGGGAAGGAAATTTTTAATTGGGATATATATATATATATATATATATATATATATATATATAATGAAAAAAAAAAGATTTTCTTGGCTCTTCAAAAGCCAAACCACCAAGTGTTGAAATTGTCAAAAGTGTACATGCTTGATTACAAAACATCTGAAGAAAAAAAAAGTTGTATTTACATTTGGGAAAAAAATATGTAGCAAAGCGAAAAAGGCTATATCCTCTATCAAACCAACAAAGGCTTCAAAGATAAGATTGACTCTATCCAAAACAGGCTTCTTCTTCTGTCAAGCCAACATACTTGCAAATATCTGAGACAGAGGCACAAATTCATCACCTTCTGCAATAGCTTTTTTGAATTTGTACGCTCTCTCACATACAGATAAATAAGATGTATTGTGGCAACAGTGAGATGGACACTTCAAATAGTTTGGTCCTCTTCTCTACTGGAAAGAGAAGTGTCTTGTGCACAAATGGCTCTAACTCAGTGTGCTTATCATTTGTCTACACACATGGATCCGATGCAGGCTATTTACCTTTGATGGCATCCTTTGAGGACCCTGGCATGAGGAAGGTCACGAGTGAAGTAAGCAAACAAATGTCTGACAAAAGCACCATAAGAATTATACATGAAGAATATGAATCAGAGAACTTTGAAGGAACATATGCATACCAGACGTGCACACTTTTTGCTTCATTGCACACAAAGACTACAAACTATATACAAGCCTTCCGGAGGTGTAACAATTCAAGAACAAACTTGAGTGCACTGACCCCTAGGTACAGTGGATGTGGAAAGTTTGCCTTTGTCACAGAGCAAGGAGGAAGAAGAGGGACGATGATGTCCCTGACGACAAAGCAATGAGGAAAAACATGGACGGCGGTCCACTTTCATGAGGTTGCTAATGTCATCAAGAGGTTTCCTTCTAGGAGGCATGACAACGACAACAAACGAGGATTTAACGACATTAAATAAGCAACAGAGAAGCAGTATAGCTTGTTAAATAAGCGAGACATAGTCCATAATGAGAAAGATACAATAGAGTGTGGCAAACAACAACACAGACATGCATGACGTTGTAGAACATGGCATGTGAAGAAAGGATACGAATAAAAAAAAGAAGAAAACAATACAGTACGGTGGAGAGAGACGCATACCAATCACAAGAGGACATGCACGCACATGTAGAACCTACCAAAAGGATATGCATGTTGTAGAAGCCAGAAAAGGACCCCAAGTATAGTGACAACGAAGATGACGTAGACAGAACAACTCCATAAGCACGCATCCCGAAGGTTCTGCAGAAGAAGACTAGAAGGACAGTGGTGTGCAAAGGTTCTTAGTCGATCGAAGAGGAAACGAAGATGACAAGGCCAGCCGGTGAAGAAGCAAATCATGTCGACAAACACGAACAATTGTCGAGGATTCAAGTGAGCAAAGCAGATGATAGATCGACCATCAACGACGATCGACGAGCACAACACTGACCACAACGGACACGTGAAGAGGAACATGCAAGTGCACAACAGTGAGACGAAGATGACAAGGCCACATATAGTGAAGAATCGACGAGCACGGACAACTGCCGGAAGAGCCCACATGCGAGCAGAGGGGAGGATCCATTGCCCATGCAAAAGAGACGTGAAGATCAACAGAAAGATAGGATATGGAGAATCAAGACATGTGTCTAAGAAAAGGGCATGCTCCACCCAAAAAGAATGAGAAGGGAAAAATTAATTAATTGGCTGATCTGTGATGTCCACGAGTATTTCGATACACTTGGAGGGGGTGTTATCATGATTTCTTTAGAAACTTCATTTCTCTTTACTTTTCGGTGGCTAGCTCCCCATTGTAGTCCATGCTTGTCCAGCCATCGGGACCAAATCTTGCTCTATCCAAACACTATCAGTTGGAGCTGGAAGGTTTGGTAGAATGAATCTCCTGTAACTATCAGTTGTCCAGCCATCGTTTGAACTACAGCCAGGGATGTGGACATGAGCCTGCGCGGTGGTCCACATGGTGGTCCATGTGTGCCACTATGAGCTTGTGAAGCACCACGTGTCCCATGTCAGGAACCAGCGTGGTGGCCCACATGGGACACCATTCTGGTCCATGTGTGACCCACTTAAGAAAGCGGTTAGTAGTGAATGATGCTATGTTAAGTGTTAATGATCATGAGCATGCCAAAATAGCTATACAAAAGATCTAAAAATCTAAAATAACTATGAGATAGCTCCACATGTCTCGTCAAAAACCAACGTGGTGGTCAATCTAGGCCGGTTTGTGAGCCACCATTTGCTTGTGAAGCACCACGTGTCCCAATGCGATGGTCCACATGGGACACCGGGCTGTGGTGATAGTGGTTGTTGATCATCATGAACAACTATTGGGTTTGATCTGGTTCTCGGCTGTGTATCATTGTCTTCAATATCATCGGCATCGGTATTGTCCTCTTCTTCGTAATCTCCACTCTGTCTTGCATTCATAGGCTTAAAGTACCTGGCAGGAGGAGCGTCAAGAAAAAAGATCTCTTCTATATCAGTTTCATGACTTTCCAGATCGTTGCAGCCCTTTTTTTGTTCATACCCGACCCTGTTTTGGAAATTATCCAAGAGACTGACGGGTAGTACTTTCCAGTACGAATCATATTAAGAAGAGTGTTTTGCAAAGATGCACCTATTTTATTAGCCACATAATTATCCATGTAGACATATGCTCTTTCAAAAAGATTGACAGTGATAAGCACACTTTATTCTTCAAGTCTGCCTGCCCATATAATGCATAAAGCTGTCTTCCTCTAGTAATCTCTTCTGCAGATATATTATAACAGAAAAATCTAAAGTGTGGCTTATGCAAATCTTTCATGCAGTAACCCACCATTCCTTCTAGGGTATGCATCTTAACCTGTCTAAGGCCTCTACACATGACAAGTGCTCCCTCAGGTTTAAACGTATCCCACCCTAAATATCTTTTTATTGTTTTCCCTATGCTTATGGAGAGACGACGCCATTAAACTAGCCACCATTTGAAAGTGCAGATGATTTAATGTCCCTCCTTTCTCTAAGGCAAAAAGACCTTTTAAACACTCCATCCTCACAAATTTTTCTAAGGGTTCCTAGGAGGATAGATTGATATCTCTGCTCCCTATATCAATCGTTACAAACACTTCAAAGAGTCTTGTTTTTTTCTTGGGAAAGATGGGATTTTGTGCACCGAAGGTTCTGAATCTGCATTTCTGTCATTCTGTATTGGTTTTTTTCCTTTGTCATCTAGTTTGCTTAAACCTTCAAAAAAAGATACAGAATATAAGAGAGTAAAAATACAAACTTCAAATATATTTTAAAAATAACAATTTTCTGGCTATGTACATGAAGAAAATAAGCACACCCAACATTTGCGATGTTTATTTGAATCATAAATAAAAGAAAATAAACATTTGAAAAGTCAAAACTTGAATTTGTTTTTTGAACCGATTGCCTAATCACAAGTCATTTTCCACTCAACGACCTTATTGATACCAACCTATATGAATTAATTAATCAACGACCTTATTGATACCAACCTATATGAATTAATTAATTAAAAAAAAGGTTGGGGGTGCTTATATTGCCTAAATTGCTTATCATTATTTTGTTTCAGTATGGTAGATCCTAAAGAAATATACCGAATAATTCTTTGAAACTGCATCATCTTTTTTATAATTCCATTAAAAAAAGACTATTACTTGTAGACAGGAAAAATCAAATCTTGTAAGGTAATTCTTTCAAATAAAAAAAGTCCACGAATTGATTATAATTTTAAAAATATAGCATTACCAAAAAAATTTATTAAAAGCTAGCTTCACCTTTGCATTTTTTTTCTTGATGGTGTTTAAAAATGAACTTTAAAAATCATTAAAAACAGACTATTAGACATGCAAAATCAATTGTTTTAACGTTTCGTTTTGTTTCGTTTGAATGAAGCATGCCCTATGTTTATCATAAAATTAACAAAAAACGTTAAAACAGTCAATCAAAATAAACACGACGAAAGTCTAAATTTCAACGTCTTAGTAGTAATTTTTTTATTGGTTATATTAAGCTTAGATATAAGAGACTTGCACGATTAAAAAATTAAAAACTAACCAAAATAATTCTGATTAAAAAAAGGGAAAAATGAACAAGTACATCGTACAATAAAAAAAAATGAAAATTTTACAGTAAACACACAAAGAGAGTAGCATGAATATAATAAACACGCAGAGAGTAGCATGAAAACACGTTTATTGTTTTTTACAGTAAACACGTAGAGAGCAGCATGAATATAATATAATATAATCAAATAAACACGGCAAATGTCCCTTTTATGTAATTAGAGATTACAACTATAAGAAAAGATAATCTGCATGAATCCAACAATCATTCAGTATGTATATGTCCAAATAAGCAAGCCAACATTGACATAACAAAAATCAGAGAAAAATATGTTCAAAATTACCGGATGATCGTGCTTTGCTCTTCACTGTGCGGAGGCTACGCACAGTATGGGGACCTTCGGAAGAGGTGATTATTCGAGGAAAAGCACGGGGTACAGTGGAGGAGGACGGTACCCCTTCATCACAAATAAGGGCAGAAGATGGATGCCGATCTACCATCATAATATTGCTAATATCATCAAAAGCCTTTCGTTTTGGAGGCATGGCGGAATACTGAGAGACACCAGACGGAGCAGGTTCTTAAATACTACACTACACCAATCATGCACAGACATGGTATTGACATGGTCATACCATACTGAAAATAACACGAACCATAACATACTGAGAATAGCAAAACCAGGAGCTTCCAGAACAACGGAAGGTGGGAGAACGGGATGCACCTGTCGTGAATCCATAAAGGTGGGAGAAGGGTTGAAACGTAGGCAGCTATCTCGGTAACCAGGAGCTTCCAAAACGACAGAAGGTGGAGAACGAGGGAGAAACGCAGGTAACAACATGCACAACGCAGGTAACGAGGGAGAAGCGCAGGTAACAACCTGCAAAACAAAGGTAACAAACCTGCAAAACAAAGGTAAGCGCATGCAGGTTTGTTACGCATAAGATGCAAAACGCAGCACCATACCATACTTGGCAACGTAGGAGCTTCTAGAACGATGGAAGGTGGAGAACAAGGGAGAAGCGCAGGTAACAACGGCGCATGCAGGTTGTTATGCATAAGAAGCAAAATGCATCACCATACCATACTCGGCAACGTAGGCAGCTGTCGGTAACCACAAGCTTCCAAAACGACGGAAGGTGCGGACCGAGGGAGAAGAAACGCATGCAGTTGGTAGTTAGGACCTTCCAGAACGAGGGAACGGAGATAACGGCGCATGCAGGTCGTTTGTTGCATGTTACGGATATAATTGCAATGAGGTGACACGTGTTGCAAAGGCACATGCCACGTCTATCAGAAGTCCTTTCCCACTCAACGACGTTATTGATACCAACCTATATTAATTAATTAATTATAAAAAAGGTTGGGGGTGCTTATATGTTGCAACTTTGCAAGCAGTGTCGGCATTTTCAGATACTAAGTACAGCACAAACAGAACAGTTTCGCTTCCCTGGTTGTGGCTATGGCGAAGGCGGTAAGCAAGGTTTTTGCGCCCATGTGGAACTGGGCTTCCCGGCGCTACACCGCGGCACTGGACGCCAAGCTAAGGGGCTACGGTAAGCGATTCATTTCGAAGTGCCAAAATGATCTGTATTCAGGATTAGGGTTTCTGTCTGTTTTGGGATTTCTTCTTTCATTCTTTTCTTCTCTCTCTCGTTTCTTGGACCTCCCTTGGAAAATGGGGAGCCGGAACGGCAGAAATGAAAATGAAAGAGACGGCGACAACCGGCAATTTTGAGATGCAGAAAGGAAGAAAATCGACTCTGCAATGGATCTGAGCAACATTTTGAAAAATAGTGCTTGCCATGCCTTCCATCGATTGGAGGCCACGACGGTGTAGAGTGGGGATCGCCATTCCTAAAAACTGGCTGACACTTGTGCATTCCCGGCTATCAAGGTCGTTTCCCCTTCACGATTGCAACATGCGGATCGCATTCTGAGACTGATGGTGACAGGCAGTGACTCTATCATTCGCTAAGTCAATATCATAGGGAATGCCCGACTGGAAGAACCTGTACCAGTCAAACAGCCTTGACGAGACATCAAACAGGGAATGAACTTGAGGAGACCATTCTCCTCTGCAAAATGGGGAACGGGGGAATGGTTGACCCAATGTCAATCTTTCGAACAGCCTTGACGAGACATCAGACAGGGAATGAACTTGAGGAGACCATTCTCCTCTGCCAAATGGGGAACGGGGGAATGGTTGACCCAATGTCAATCTTCTGATTCCAAGCCCTGGGAGCCTGCTTAAGACCATACAAGGCCTTACGTAACCTGTAAACCATCCCTTCAGATCCTGGAACAATAAAGTCTGGAGGCTGCTCAACGTACACCTCCTCTTGCAGGTCACCATTCAGGAACGCAGATTTTACATCCATTTGATACACGGGCCACCTCTGAGAAGAAGCAAGGGCAAGGACGGTCCGAATCGTGGACATCCGCGCAACCTTTAGCCACAAGTCTGGCTTTGTGTTTGTCCACCGACCCATCAGACGCGTATTTGGTCTTAAAGATCCATTTGACACCAATGACTGACCGCTTCAACGGCCTCCGTACCAACTCCCAAGTGTTGTTCTTCTCGATGGCATCAAGTTTCACCTGCATGGCTTTCCTCCAAGTATCTTGTGAAAGGGCTTCCTTTACGGAAGTGGGCTCTTTATCCCGCATGATACGAGACATCAAAGCATAGTTCACCTGAAGAAGCTTCGCTGTGTTGCTTTTATCTCGGACTCTATGTGATCTTCGAGGGCCGTCCTCTGTGGTCCACTCGGAGGGTAGCTCCGTGACACCTGACTCCCGAAGGGTGTCTAACAACCACCTAGGTACTCGAACAGATCGTGGAGCCTCCTGTGGTCGCGGGGGCTCTACTCCAGCTACGGACTCAACCTCCTGTGATGACTGAGGTGGATCAACTGGAATGATAGTCTAGGAATCATCATCGGACTCCTCTGGATCTCCAAGAAGTGGCAGCTTCTCGACAGTGGATGCTGGAACATGCTCGTCAAAGACCACATCCCGGCTGACAACAATCTTGTTTCTGTCTGGATCATACAACCTGTATCCCTTGGAAAGAGAGTTATACCCCACAAATACCAGCTTGCGGGACTTGGAGTCAAGCTTCCCCCTCTGCTTCTTCGGAATATGTACATACGCGTCACTCCCAAAGACACGGAAGTGCGAGACATCGGGTTTCCTGCCAAAGTATGCCTCAAATGGGGAGTCATATGGGGTACTGAAGTCGTCGGAGATCGGTTGATGGTATGGACAGCTGTTGCCACAGTCTCACCCCAAAGTGGACGAGGAAGATCACGATGCTCCAGCATGGTCCTCGCCATCTCCACCACAGTCCTGTTCTTGCGTTCAACAACTCCATTCTCCGAAGGCGATCCAATATTGGCCAGTTCCCTTTTGATGCCATGATCTGCACAAAATCTGAGAAATACAGTCCAGGAGAATTCACCTCCTTTATCAGCCCTAAGAGTCTTAACCTGAAATCCAGACTCTTTCTCCACCATCACGTGCCAATCCTTGAACCGTGCAAAAGCTTGGTCCTTCTGGGAAAGAAAGTAGACCCACGTGAATGTGGTACAATCATCAACAAGCAGCATAAAGTAGAGAGATCCTCCCAAAGATGGTATCTGTTGAGGTCCACACAAGTCAGTGTGAATCAACTCCAATGGTTTCGAAGCCCGCTTGGAAGCCTACTTCGGAAAGGATTCCCTGTGCTGCTTACCACGTATGCAAGAAGTGCAACGCCGTTGCCTACTACCAACATCTGGCAAGCCAACCACCATCTGGTCCCGGAAAGCACGCCTCAATGCATCCACATTTAAGTGGCCAAAACGAAACTGCCACAAATCTCCGACATGAGGAGAGTGCAGAGAGCTTGTAGATACCATTCTCCACACCGCCTTCCCAAACAACCTGGCCAGTCTCACGGTTCCTTAGAGCAACTGAATGCTCCTCAAATTCCACCCGAAAGCCAGTCTTGCATACCTCGTGCACTGACAGAAGATGAAAACCCAGAGCAGGGACATAAAGAAGACGGGAAGCATGCTTGCCTCCCTTGCCGTCGGGAATAATCTCCATCCGGCCCTCACTATGTATCGGAATAGTGGAGTTATCGCCAATAAAGATGCGACCTGACTGTCGTTTCAGATCCAGAAAGAAATCACGGGATGGAGTCATGTGCCTGGAAGCACCACTATCAAGAATCCATTCCCGGGTATCCTTCGCGGTGAAGCCAACTGCCTCCTCGCTCGAAGATGATGAAGCGCCAGAGTCTTTGCAGCTGAGGCTGATGAATCAACACTCTTCCCTGTCCGCTTAGGACACTTCCTCCAATAGTGGCCTTTCTCGCCACAATCATTACAAGATCTTTCGGCCTTCAGCTTCTCTCGTTCTGAATCAGGCTTCTTCTCAGAAGACTTCTCCGGTGAAGCCTTCCCTTTGCCCTTGTTGTTATTCCGGCCTTTCGACCGTTGGCCAGTTAAGGCCTCCGAACCGCCGCTATGAGGAGGGTTCGTAAAACGTTCCTCCTGGTCCAAGACCATTGGCACAAGCTCCTCCCATGTTATGGTGCTGAGCCTGCCACTCGTAATCAACGAGGAATAGAAAGCAGAATACTGAGCAGGCAAGTGGGACAGTAAAGTGATGGCCATGTCTTCAGATGATATCTCTTTCCCAGCTTGTAGGACTTCTTGCTGAAGGGCCTGCAGCTTGTTAATGTGTTCCCGCATCGTCGAAGACTTTGCAGGGTTCATAACCCGCATCTGCACTTCCAAGGAGATCCGTTTCATGGGTGATACCCTGTTATACAAAGAAGCCAAGTGCTCCCATATGCCTCTCGCCAGCGTCATGTGCTTCACATGATTGATCACTTGTGGTGTGTAGTTGAGGAAAATAAATGACCGGACCCTAGCGTTGACACGATCCCACATGTGTGCCTGTGCCTCGCGGTCCTTCCTCGTTGCAGTAACTCCCCTTCCTTTGCTTCCGGCCGTGGAACTCCAATGATGATAAAATCAGCAAGGTCATATGACTCCAGCACCGACTCCATCATTACCTTCCAGATGCCGTAATTGGACCCGTCCAACTGACGATCCACTGGGAACGTGGGGAGAGTCGGAATCTTCACATGCTTCTCAGCCATCTGTAGTAAATCTACCATCGCGGGGAGTAACCTGAAAGGGTGGGTGGGTGGGAAAAAATAAATAAATCTGAAAACCTGCAAGTGGCTGTCCAGCACCTTAGCCCGCCTTCCTCTTGCACCTTCTCTTCCCAAACAGTTCAAAACAGTCCACCAATCAGCAGCCTAACGCTCCCCCTCTTGCTCAGAAAAACTCCCAAGATCTATCTCGAGCCTAGGGCTCTGATACCATGTCAGAATATACAGCGGAAATGATAACCAAACTTGGGTAGACAAGAGCAAGTAGAATGTAGAAAATAGATAGCACAAGAAACACAGAGAGATAGGTGTGTAAACTCTTCTCTATACACAAGATCCCGAGAAAACTGAATGAGGAAGTGGTGGGGGCATGAAGTGCTCCTGCCAACCTCTGGCATCCCTCCCCACCACTAGAAAAAATGGGAAAAATACGGGGAGTGAGGAAAAATGATAAAACACCTTATACAGGGCGGGCACACCCACAACAGAGGCCCTGGTGTATAAATATAGACAGGAGATGACTTCTAACAAATCCCCCATTCCCAAAGCTTGTACTTTCCAAATATTTAGACATCTTGGAGTCCACCAGACTCCTTTCATACTGGGAAATGTCCAGGCTGGTGACACTTAGGGCCACATATATAAGTCCAGATAGCTGTAGGACTATACATATGCCGGTTGAATGCTGAAGAGGACTTCAATGATTTGCCTTGGAAGAAGTAGGATGATTATCTAAAGCTTGTACTGCTGCTAAACTTTGCTGAAGACTGAATGATTAATGAGGGTTTCAGGCGATTGCTTATATTTGCCTTCAGGCTGCTGGTCGGCCAGTCCTTATACTGTTAGTTAGTTCAACTGGACAAATAATGCCAAAATTCAGCATTAAATGTTGTGCAGCCAGCATTAAAAGCTGCGCAGAGACTGCTGTCCCTTTTTGCTGTTGGCCGACTGCATCACGCCTTGACCTGTTGCCTGGGCATAACCTAGTACTGGCCGACAGGGTCCATAGGGCTTTCGGCTGCCTCTAGAAGAGGTTCAGGGCCCTTAACCTGCCTGTCCAATGGAACACCAGCCATGGGCTGGTCATCTTTGAACTAATATGCTATTTACATGCTTCTAGTGCAAAACCTAGGCTAGGGCTGACTGCCACATGCACTATCTAATGAATTCTCCAAGTGGGTTAAGAGGACTGACTCTTGGCTGACCTCTATGGCTGGAAGACTGACCTACATAGCTCATGCCTGACTGTCACTGGACTAAGGGCTCACATGGCATATGCCAGATATTCCTATAAAAGGTACTACTTCTGCACAAAATGTTGCACTGATGATCATGCCAATGTGTCAGTGTGTACCCAAGTGCAGGGTTTACGTGACAACGAGTTCGTGGTCATACCTTTTGGATTAACAAACGCCTAGCTATATTTAACTACATGATGATGCGGGTTTTTAGGGACTTGATAGGAAAGTGTGTCTTCATCTTTTTGGATGACATATTGATTTTCTAAACTATGGAAGAGCAACACGACATTGACGTTGAAAAAGTGTTGAAATTGCTAGAAAGCAAAGAGTTTTATGTCAATGAGAAGAAATCGAAGTTTTCTTTATACGAGGTTCACTACCTCGAATATATAATCAGTGCCGTAGGTATCTAATTAGACCTTGCAAAGGTGGTGGAGATCCTTAACTAGGAGATTCCGGAAATAGCATATGATGTTAGGTCATTTTTGGGTATTTGCCAAGCATATTCCATCCATATCGACAAGTTTTTCGACGTCTTAATAGCTCTGACTGATCTGCTTAAAGGCGTCAAGACTCGGAGGCAAAAGATTAAGATGACCCCTCGGGTTTTACAGGCTTTCAAGGACCTCAAGGTTGCATTATTTAAGGCTCCTTGTTTAGTGTTAGCCTCCTGGGACGACCCATTTCAGGTGATTACCGATGCGAGTAACATCTCTATGGGAGCGGTCTTGCAACAAAATGGGCATCCAGTCGCTTACTCGTCCCATAAGGTGATCCCTCCAAAGAAGAACTACTCATTTATGACCGAGAACAGCTCGCGGTGATACAGGTCTTGAAGCATTGAAAACAATTTGTCTATGGGCGTGACTTTGAGGTTTGCACAGATCACCAGGCTTTGCGGTGGGTTTTAGATAATGCCAAGTGCAAATTAGAGTGATCGTCAACACCACTGGAGCCAAATTTTTCAGTAATTTGGTGGTATGATCGAGTATCTTTCGGGCAAGGCCAACCCAGTGGCTGGCGCCTTGAGCAAGAAAGGAAGCGTTTCCCACATCCACTCCACTTGGATGGAATTTGCTGGTACAGGACTAGATGACATGAAGCACAAGTACATGAATTCCATGGAATTCGGTATTCAATGGAAACAAGCATTAGACGCCACATGATCATGCCATTTCTTGATGTGTGATGGTGGCGTTTCTACAAAGGTCGACTTTGCATGTTGAAACATTTCCAAGCAACTCTTCTCCACGATGCCCATGATACTGTCATCGGTGGTCATAGGGGCATGAATGCGACTCTGGAGAAGTTAGAGTGGTAGTTTTATTGTCCAAGAATGAGGCGAGACACGTTCACTCATGTGCAACAATGTTTGGTTTGTCAAAAAGTGAAAGCTCCTTGTGGGAAGAAGATAGGGTGGTTATGCCTTTACCCATTTCCAAAGGACCATTCCAAGGTATCTTGATGGATTTTGTGACGAACCTGCCTCCCAGTCCACATAAGCATAATATGTAGTGCTTGACGATTGTTGACCGTTTTAGCAAATTTGTCATGCTTATTCTTTGTAGGGTTAACGTGACTACTGAGGATGTTGCTAGGTTGTTTACATAGTGATAATGAATCTCAATGTGCTTGGTACGTGCATGAAATACGGGATTTCGTGCCACGGCCATAGCACTCTGGCTATATTGAGAATGGTGGTGGGTGTCTACGGACACTCACGAAGATCAACCAATAATCTCCTCAACCATACACAATCTACTGTTGCTGTGAAGACTGCCCTGTACTCAGTCTCGCAAGTAGATGTGGAAACAATGGGTTGCTTCTTGCTCATCCAAGATATGCATGAACTCCCAAGAAAAAAACAATTCCCACTGGTGGATTGCCCAGTATCATAATCACTAGCCTAATCTAAATCACTGTATGCATAAAGCTGCAAGCTTTCCCTCGGGATAGAGTAAACCAAGATCCAGGGTACCTTGAAGATAATGGAAAATGCGTTTGTCTGCTTGCCAATGCTTTGTGCCTGGGCTGTGCATGAATTTGCCCAATAGAGACACCCAAAAAGATATGTCAGGCCTTGTGTTACACAAGTAAATGAGGCATCCCACTGCCTAGTTGTAAATGTCGGCCTCAAAAGGCTCACCAATATCATGCATATTAAGCCGCACCTGGTTCTACTAGAGTAGAAATTGGCTCACATTCTTCGATGTGAAACCTTTTTAGCAAACTTTTTATGTACTTAGTTTGCTGCATAACAATGCCATCATCTCTATGCATAAACTGTATGCCAAGATAGTAGTGTAAAGGCCCCAAATCTGACATATCAAATTCAGCTTTCAAATCAGCCTTGAAATCTGGAATTTGTTCTTTGCTAGTCCTTGTTATGAGCATGTCATCTACATACAAGATGACTATGAGAATATCGGCACCAGTTTTCTTCACAAACAATGTGCTTTCAGCTGGACTATTCACATAACCTTGGCTGGTTAGATGAGCATGTATTTTATCATACCAAGCTCTTGGAGCTTGCTTTAGCCCATACAATGCTTTGTGTAACTTGCATACTTTATGTTCCTCACCAGGAACTACAAAACCAATGGGCTGATTTACGTATACTTCCTTCTATAAATCCCCATTTAAGAATGCGGTTTTGATGTCCAACTGATGCACTTTCCATCCTTTATGTGCAACCAATGCAATCACTGATTGGATTGTAGTCATCCTCAAAGTAGGAGCAAAAGTCTCCTCATAATCTATTCCCTTTTTCTGAGAATAGCCTTTAGTCACAAGTCTTGCTTTGTACCTGTCAACTGGACCATCAGACTTCCTTTTGACTTTGTACACCCACTTTGTTCCAATGACATTCTTGCCTTTCGACAAGTCCACAAGATCCCAAGTATTGTTCTTCATGATAGAAGAGATTTCATCCTGCATGGCTTGCACCCAGTGCTCATTGTCTAGTGCTTCTTCATAAGAAGAAGACTCTTCTAAATCAAAGAGACCACCCATGGCTAATGCAGACTCCCCATGATGCAAATTCAATGCATGGCTGGAACTAGCCCTTGTTCTACCTGTCAGTGGAGTTGTAAGTTTGCTATCTTGCAAAGTTTTTAGCAACCATCTTGGCACCGACTTGGCTGTGTCTATGGCTGTTTGCTCTTCCCTGACAAGATCTTCAACTTCTTCCATCGAAGGGGGCTGAATTGCTGGCTGTTCCGCGTGTTCTACTTGAGGATTTTCTTGTGTAGGTGCTGGCTGATCTGAATCCCCCCTAATTGTAATGGGTAATAGCCCATGTCCTGGATGCCTGTATCATGACTTTTATACAAGTTGTACATGGGCTGAACTGAATTTTCAGCAAATACCACATCTCTACTGACAAAAATCCGGCGCGTTGTTGGATTATAAAGATGGTTTCCTTTTCTCTCATTGCAGCCCACAAAATGCATTTTATTGTTTTATCATCTAGCCTTGTTCTGAGTTGTTCTGGCACATGTGCATATGCCAAACACCCAAATGTACGCATATAATCCAATTTTGGCTTTCGGCTATACCAAGCCTCAAATGGTGTTATGGTTTTCAAAGCTTTCGTTGGACACCTGTTCAACACATGAATTGCACACATTATAGCTTCCATCCAAAAGTTGAGACACCTTCTAGTGCTTCTCGTGGGTCTGATGCCCTGCATGGTAGGCACAAGCCCCTTGAAAGGGTTCTTGATAGTGAATCCAAGGATCAACTGTCTCCAGGAAAGACAGTTATGCTTGAACAAGACCCTGATGCTATGAAAGCTGAAATGGAACATATGAGAAAACTTTTGCAGGCTCAAGAGCAAGAATTGAAGTTTTTGCATGAAGATCCTCATCTACAAAGTGCTATTGAAGCCAGGAAGGCTGATGCTATGGTTGATGTAACCTTTGAATCAATGGCTCGTGAAGTGGGCAAGAAACCAAGGGAGTTGGCACTTGCCTATCTCCTTCGCAAAGGTGATATCAAAGAGGGGGATGACGGGGAGCTGATTTTCAGAAATCCACCTCGTTTGAAGCATGGAGATCCCGCATCCCAGAGGCTGAAATCTTTTATGCAAAAGGAAGAGGTGACGGTCACCTCTCGTCATGCATCCTCTCCCCAAGGCACTAAGCCTGATAGATTTATGTATGCCAGTGCTCATGGAGGGCATCAAAGTCACATGCATGCAAGATATGTATCTCATGGTGACAGGTCTGCTTCCAGAAAAATTTTGCCTTATGAGTTGTCTCATGGAGAGACTATGCCATATGCAGGTAAGTCACACGCATCTGAGCTTCGAGTTCGTGGAGCACATGCCACCGTGCCCCATGAAGCTTCTTTGACGGCCCATGGAGCCCATGCAGACAGGGCTACCCCGTTGGATAAGGGGAAAAGAAAAAGAGAAGACCATGAGCCTCATGCCAGGAAGCTCAAGGAGTTCAAAGCAGGTGATAAATCTGTCAAATTTGATGTCTTTCATGGTGAACATGATGCTTCTAAGGTGTTAGCGTTTGTGGCACAGTTCGACATTGCTTTTAGCGATGAGGACTTTACAGAAAAGTCGAAGGTGCGCCATGCTAGCATGTTTCTGAAAGGGACTGCTGCCCATTGGTGGATCACCGAAAAGATCACCAAGGATCCCATCTCTACTTGGAAGGAATTCAAAGATAGATTTTATGCTCAGTTCTTGCCACCCAACGCGGAGCAAACTCTCACTCAAAAGTGGGACAGGCTGGAACAAAAAGATAATGAGAGTGTGCAACAGTATGTTAACAAATTTTGGAAAGTGTTGCTGGAAGTGACTCCCTTCATGCTAATCTCGGAGGAGGAAAGAAAGAGGAAGTTTCGTTCTGGATTGCAACCTGCTTATAGATCGGGTATTGAATTGCACCCGAAACATACGTTGCAACAACTCACAGCTTCTGCCCTTGCTACAGAGCAATTGGTGCTTAAGATCAAGCAGGATCAAGGAGGTTCCAAGGCGAAGGACAAGGCTGCCCCAAACCAGCAAAAGGGCGGACAGCCATCTAAAAAGAACTTCCGGGAACCCTACAAGGGTGGTAAAGCTGAAAATAACACATCAAAAGAACAGGGCCCAAGGAAGAACAAATTTGGACTAACCCCGGAGCAAAGAGAGCAATATGCTAAGGATGGAAAATGCTTTTCTTGTGGTAGCAAAGACCACATGTTTCGGCAATGCCCAGATCGCAAACCAAAGCACGAGGACAAGCACACCAAAGCAAATGTTCATGCAGTTCCTGATGTGCAAGGTAATACAGGTCATGATGCAAAAGAGCGTATGGTTTGCAAGGCTTGGGGGCAAGTCAAGGATCAGCCCGCACTCTTTATGTTTGATGACTGTGCAACTGACAATTTCATCTCTATGCAAATGGCAGCTGCATTGGGTATTGAGGTTGAAAACATGGGACCTCAGATTGAAGCCGAAGCTGCATTTATTGGTAAAGAGGTGCAGGTTACCCCTTTGGTTGGGAAGTTGCGTATCCATATACAGGGCTATCTTGATAATGAGCATTTCTTAGTTGCTCCACTGAATGGATGTGATGTATTGTTGGGCAAGCCGTGGCACCATAGGCTTGAGCCCCGCAAAGACTACAAGTCCAATATGATTTCTTTTATGCATAAAGGCCGCATGCATTTTATTGATGTTGGCAAAGAAGGGGATTCCATCCCAGTTGTATCACACATCCAAATTAATAAAGCAATGAAAAAGAGTCTTTCAGCGTACTTGGTTTTTGTTCGTGATAGTCTTGTGCCAAATCAACAAAATGTGGATGCTATGTCTAATGATAGGCTGAATTTTCTTAATGCATTCAAAGACTGTTTTGCTGACTCGTTGCCAGGTGAATTACCTCCCCAAAGGCCCGAAGATCACCGCATAGATCTTGTGCCAGGTAGTTCTCCTCCTAACAAACCCGCATACCGAGTGAGTGCTGCACAACAAGAAGAAATTATGAAGCAGGTAAACGAGCTTTTAGAGAAAGGTTTGGTTCAGCCCAGTTCCTCACCTTACTGCTCTCCTGTGCTTCTTGTTCAAAAGAAGGACGGATCATTCCGTATGTGTGTGGACTATAGAGCTTTGAACAAGCTTACCATCAAGAACAGATTCCCAATTCCACGTATTGATGATATCTTGGATAAGCTTGATGGCTCAGCTTGCTTTAGCAGACTTGATTTGAAGAGTGGTTATCACCAGATACGCGTGGTGCCACAAGATGTCCATAAGACTGCATTCAGGACAGCCTTCGGATTATATGAATTCTTGGTAATGCCTTTTGGTCTCACCAATGCTCCTGCTACTTTTAATCGTATGATGGATAGGATATTCCGACCCCATCGCAAGTTTACAGGAGTCTTCTTTGATGATATCTTGGTTTTCTCCAAGAATGAGCAGGAACACAGAACTCATTTGGTCACAGTGTTCGAAGAGTTGCGGAAGCATAAACTTTTCGTCAATGCTAAGAAAAGTGAGTTTTTCCTTTCAGAGATTCATTATCTGGGACATATTGTATCCAAGGATGGAGTTACAATGGATCCTGCAAAGATAGAGACTATTCGGAATTGGCCCGAATTGCAAAACGTACATCAAGTACGTAGTTTTCTGGGATTATGTTCATACTACAGGCGTTTCATAAGGCATTTTGCTATGATTGCCACTCCTCTACATGATCTTACGAAGAAGAAAACTGCTTTCAAATGGACTTCAAAGGAACAGGATGCTTTCTTCCAGCTCAAGCAAGCGATCATATGTGGTCCAGTATTGATTGTTCCTGACTTGCACAAGTCATTCGTGGTTGAATGTGATGCTTGTGGTGATTGCATAGGAGCTGTCCTAAATCAAGAAGGGCATGCAGTTGCATACGAGAGCCGTCGTTTGCATGATGCTGAGCTTCATATGGATATCTATGAGAAAGAGCTCTTGGCTGTAATTCACGCCTTAAAGATTTGGAAACATTACCTTCTTGGGGCTGAATTTGTAGTCAAGACAGATCATCAAAGCTTGAGATACTTTCTATCTCAAACCAAGCTTTCAGAGAAGCAGATGAGAATGGCAAATTTTCTTTCCATGTTTCATTTTCAGATTGTGCATACTCCAGGAAAGAAAAATGTGGTGGCCGATGCACTTTCTAGGAGGCCTTATATTGCTGCAGTCTCAGTGGCCTCTCATGGAGATCTATCTGCTATGAGAGATTTGTATCATTTGGGTGCTGATTTTTGCCATATATGGACTGATTTGATGGCTGGTCATTCACATGCCTCTTATGTAATCAATGAGGTTATCTCATGAAGGATAATTGTCTATGTGTGGTGAAGGATTTGCGTCCAAAGGTTATGGATGAATGTCACGCTCCACCATATGCTGGTCATAGAGGTATTATGCCTACTACTCGCATGATTGAGAGGTACTTCTTTTGGCCGAGCATGCGTAAAGACATTGAGGCTTATGTGCGTGCATGTATTACTTGCCAAAAGGTGAAATTTGACAGACAAAAGCCTCCAGGTTTGCTTCAGCCATTGCCTATTCCCTCGCAACCTTGGGAAAGTATCACGATGGATTTTATTATGGATTTGCCTAGATCCCAGCATGGGAATGATGCTATTTGGACTATTGTGGACAGGTTTAGCAAGCAAGCTCACTTCTTGCCCGTCAAGAAAACCATTAAAGCTGATCATATGGTAAAGCTTTTTCTTGCTAATATTTTCAAGCATCATGGTATGCCTAAATTCATTGTTGGGGATAGAGATCCCAGGACTACAAGCCTATTTTGGAGGGCTCTATTTGATAATATGGGTACTAAGCTTGAGTTTTCATCAGCTTATCATCCCCAAACGGATGGCCAAAGTGAAGCTGCAAATTCAGCTGTGTTGGATTTATTGAAATGTTATGTGGCAGATCAAAAGAGTGCATGGGAGAAGTATCTTCCACTTGTTGAGTTTGCCTACAACAATACAATCCATGCTTCCACAGGAAAGGCTCCGTTTGAGATTATTTATGGCAGAGTGGTCTTGCCACCCATCCTTCGTACAAAGGATGAGATTTTTGCAGCTGATGAATATGTTCGTGACTTGGATGTTGCCTTTGGTCAGGTACGGACAGCCATTGCAAGATCTCAGGATAAGCATAAAAAGGCTGCTGACAAGCATAGAAGGGACATGGAAGTCAAAGAAGGTGATTGGGTATTGCTGAAATTTGAGAAGGCTAGGCTTCGGAAGAGGCCAGGACGAGAAGGATCATATCCTAAGCTTTCTCCTCGCTATTATGGACCCTTCAAGGTGATTCACAAGATCAATGAAGTGTCCTACAGGCTTGCTTTACCTAGTCATTGGAAGATTCACAATGCTTTTCATGTGAGTCTATTTCGGAAATATGTGGGGCCAGATCCTGATGAGCCTGTCACAGAAGATCCGCCAGAAATTGAAGAGCTTGAGGAGATCCTCCAGCCAGAACAGATTGTTTTTCACAAGGAGAGAAAGCTACCTGCAGGAAAGCTTTCCAGGAGATACCTTGTGAAGTTTAAGAATTATTTGCCTATTGATGCCAAATGGGTAAATGAGGATTATTTTGCAGATTATCCGCAGTTGTTGCAGGCATATCTTGAGGCTTTTCAGTTGAGGTCAACTCTTTAGAAGACCGGGGGGATGTCACCAATTGGCCGACCATTTGGTCCATTCCTAGTTTTTGCGTCTCGTTCACTTGAGGCCAGGCCGGTGTCTCGTGTGAAGAGGCCAGTATTTTGCTGACATGGATGGGAGCCAGACTGGTGCCACCCGTGTGTTAGCAGGATGGTGTCGTATGGACGGGAGCCAGATCAGTGCCACCCGTGTATGACCTGGACTGTGCTCGATCCATGGGACTGTCACGCCATGGAAGAGCCAGTATTCGTGCCGTGTTTTGCCTATGGGACTGTCACACCATAGGGAAACTCGTGCCTGGAACTGTGTCTTACCTATGGGACTGTCACTCCATAGGAAGACCAGGTTTTTATGTTTTATGTCGTGCCAGTTCTGTGCCGACAGATATTTTGTACATGTTCCATGAACGGGAGATATGTCCATGTTACTTTTTGCACATGCACACATATTTTGCATGTTTGAAACTGTTTTCGCATGACATGTATTCGTGTGTTTGCCTGCTTGACGTGTTACTTACTGAGCGGGGACGCCTGCCAGTGAGTCGTGAAGTCTGCTCTGTATTCTGACGAGTTTCAGTGCATGTGAACAGGTGGTAAGTATATGGTACATGTTGTTTAATGTTATTTAATTCTAACCCCTTTGTTTTATAAGGTTAGGGGTTCACACTCATTTAAAAGTGGGCACCCCCTTTGGGCACCCACTTAGGGGCCAAGGTGGGGAGCCTCACTTTTAAGTGAGTGTGGGGGTGGGCATGGTCACCAACCCCCACTAGTCCCCCTTCATGCAAGCGTGGAAATCTTGAGTTGTATCTTCACATTAAATTTTATTAAAAAGGTTTACCCCTTCAAGCGTAAAAATCCCATCGCTTCTTCCTGGCGTTGCTTCATCACCCTTCGTAAGCTTCCTGGCGGCTGGAGTTTGCTACGCTTGCTGCTGTACGGTTGCTCATCCAATAGGCGGCTGCCTGCCCTGCACAAAGACGGCAGCACCCACTACTCAGCCTGCTGCGCCTGCCCCTCTACAGGCGACTGAACCTGCTGCTGCAGGCGGCTGTCTTCCATTTGCAGGCGGCTGTCTTCCATCTCCTCCTTACTGCTGCGCCTGCCCCTCTACAGGCGACTGAACCTGCTGCTGCAGGCGGCTGTCTTTCTCCTGCAGGCGGCTGTCACCTCCACAAGGCCACACAGCTGCAACTGTT
Source organism: Cibotium barometz (assembly GCF_041138505.1). NCBI lineage: Eukaryota > Viridiplantae > Streptophyta > Polypodiopsida > Cyatheales > Cibotiaceae > Cibotium > Cibotium barometz. Next base: position 9,746,905 of record NC_141065.1, on the reverse strand, counting down.
TCCCCAGGCGGCTGAATATTATCAGGCTGCGCTACCCTTCTTCACTGTTTTCAGACGTGGCCACTTCCACCAGGACTGTTGTGGCTGCTCTCACAGGCGGCTGTGGTCTCTCGTGGTGGTGCTTGTTCTGATAGTTCTACACGAGACTACTCCTTCTTCAACAAGGGTGGTTTCATCCTCAGCAAACCACAAGTATTGGTTTCCTATCAACCATCTACAAGTAAGTGATTTCCAGATTTGAGTAAAGCATTTAATGTTTAAATCTGATAAGGGATTCATCCCTCTACGGCCACACCCGTTCGGTGCCGGGTTGTCCAAGCTCTATTGGAGAACCACGGTCCAAAGGTGCTGAGATCGGGAGAGCCAGGCGTTAGTACGAGAGCGCCTGTTTGTGCGTGGTCTCGGAACACCAGTGAGGCGCTCTCCGCGGAGTCCAGTGAAAGCACAGGACCGTAGTGATTGGACCACACTAGTGGTCGTTCTGCTTCGAGTTTCTACATCGAAATCCGAGCCTACTTGTTTGGTACTGTTTTCATATGTACATGGACATTATCTGGTTCTCAGAACCCATGGAGCATTGTATTCATTAAATACTCCCAATAAATATATCATATATTGAGGGGGGGGTCGGCCCGTTCCGGCCCCAGTGCTGGTGTCCATTTTTCCATTTCTGTTCATTTAAATTCAAGTTGTTTTAAAGTTGTCCATTTCAAATTTGTGGTTTTAAAGTTGTGCTATTAAGCGTGTGGGTGTCCAGCGGAGTCTTTCCCACTTGACGGGATCGGTTTCATGGTTGTCGGCTGATCATGGACGTGGTCGACTGAAAGAGAAAACAAGGGCAGCAGCAGGTGCAAGGAGGAGGAGGAGTTGGATGTATTAAATAGCATTTTATGCATTTATTACTGGCCGACCAGCAGTCGGCCAGTTTACCAAATGTCCAAGGGGTTTATAAATAGGCCCACTTGCTCATTGTGTTAGCCATTCACTCCCTCTAGGGGTTTGAGTCAGTAGGAGTCCCATAGGGGACAGATTTTTGGTGTGTTACCACCTTTTATGTAAGGCAGCCCACGGCTGCAGAATTAGGTACCTTTTTGTACCATAGAATATACTGAATTTTCCAGCACCTCTCTCTCTCTCTACTCTCTCTCTATACCTGCGTTTTTGCATCAGAAGGTTTCCAAGAGTGTTTAGGGCTAAAAGAAGACTCCCAAAGCTTCCGCGTGTTACATTGGTATCAGAGCATCAGGCTCAGCAAAGCTAAACACTGATTCAGTCCCAGATGATGGTGTACAGGTCCAAGGTACAGGAAAGTACACGGATTCGAAGCCCAAGGCAAGAACACAGATCGGGAAGAACTCCCAGGAGGTTTGTTAGTGGTGTTCCACAGTGCCAAATGCGGATGGCAATTCCGTGAGCCAGATAGGTTCTCAGGTAACGGTCCCAAGGGAGGTTGATCCTCCAAGGGTGATGTGAGAGTGCCAGACTCATTTCTTAGGAAAGAAGACCAAGACGGTGTTCAGAGTCAGGGCAGGAATGGATTGTGGACTAGAGGAAAACCAGATGCTTAGATCTTCGTCAGAGACAGAGTGGTTTGGAGAACAGGCCGGGTTTTCAGCGAGAAAAAGGGTTGCCAGGGATGGATGATGACATAGGAACTTCGGGACAGGATTGGGATGATGACAGTCATCCAAGAGCAGGTTGGAAGCCCGTCATCAAGTTTAGCAGAGGGGGATGTCATGTGCATCATAGATGCCATGGACATTCCGAGGGCTAAATCCAGAAGAGGCAGCCAGATAAAGAGTAGAACCAGGATGATAGAGCATAGAGCACTCTTGGCAGGGTAGACTGGAGAAAGACGTGAAGAGCAAACTGAAGTTCAGATGACTGTCGGCTGCAGGCTGCACAGGTGGCTGTCGGCTGATCATAGACGTGGTTGGCTGAAAGAGAAAACAAGGGCAGCAGCAGGTGCAAGGAGGAGGAGTCGTCGGATGTATTAAATAGCATTTTATGCATTTATTACTGGCCGACCAGCAGTCGGCCAGTTTACCAAGTGTCGAAGGGGCTATAAATAGGCCCACTTGATCATTGTGTTAGCCATTCACTCCCTCTAGGGGTTTGAGTCAGTAGGAGTCCCATAGGGGACAGATTTTTGGTGTGTTACCACCTTTTATGTAAGGCAGCCCATGGCTGCAGAATTAGGTACCTTTTTGTACCATAGAATATATTGAATTTTCCAGCACCTCTCTCTCTACTCTCTCTCTCTATGCCTGCGTTTTTGCATCAGAACGTTTTCAAGAGTGTTTAGGGCTGAAAGAAGACTTCCAGAGCTTCCGCGTGTTACATTGGTATCAGAGCATCAGGCTCAGCAAAGCTAAACACTGATTCAGTCCCAGATGATGGTGTACAGGTCCAAGGTACAGGAAAGTACACGGATTCGAAGCCCAAGGCAAGAACACAGATCGGGAAGAACTCCCAGGAGGTTTGTTGGTTGTGTTCCACAGTGCCAAATGGGGATGGCAGTTCCGTGAGCCAGATAGGTTCTCAGGTAACGGTCCCAAGGGAGGTTGATCCTCCAAGGGTGATGTGAGAGTGCTAGACTCATTTCTTAGGAAAGAAGACCAAGACAGTGTTCAGAGTCAGGGCAGGAATGGATTGTGGACTAGAGGAAAACCAGATGCTTAGATCTTCGTCAGAGACAGAGTGGTTTGGAGAACAGGCCGGGTTTTCAGCGAGAAAAAGGGTTGCCAGGGATGGATGATGACATAGGAACTTTGGGACAGGATTGGGATGATGATAGTCATCCAAGAGCAGGTTGGAAGCCCGTCATCAAGTTTAGCAGAGGGGGATGTCATGTGCATCATAGATGCCATGGACATTCTGAGGGCTAAATCCAGAAGAGGCAGCCAGATAAAGAGTAGAACCAGGTAGAACCAGGATGATAGAGCACAGAGCACTCTTGGCAGGGTAGACTGGAGAAAGACGTGAAGAGCAAATTGAAGTTCAGATGATTGTCGGCTGCAGGTTGCACAGGTGGCTGTCGGCTGATCATGGACGTGGTCGGCTGAAAGAGAAAACAAGGGCAGCAGCAGGTGCAAGGAGGAGGAGTCGTCGGATGTATTAAATAGCATTTTATGCATTTATTACCGGTCGACCAGCAGTCGGCCAGTTTACCTAGTGTCCAAGGGGCTATAAATAGGCCCACTTGCTCATTGTGTTAGCCATTCACTCCCTCTAGGGATTTGAGTCAGTAGGAGTCCCATAGGGGACAGATTTTTGGTGTGTTACCACCTTTTATGTAAGGCAGCCCATGGCTGCAGAATTAGGTACCTTTTTGTACCATAGAATATACTGAATTTTCCAGCACCTCTCTCTCTCTACTCTCTCTCTATACCTGCGTTTTTGCATCAGAAGGTTTCCAAGAGTGTTTAGGGCTGAAAGAAGACTCCCAGAGCTTCCGCGTGTTACATTGTTGTAGACTCCCAGAGCTTCCGCGTGTTACAATGTAACACACGGAAGCTCTGGGAGTCTTCTTTCGGCCCTAAACACTCTTGGAAACCTTATGATGCAAAAACGCAGGCATAGAGAGAGAGAGTAGAGAGAGAGGTGCTGGAAAATTCAGTATATTCTATGGTACAAAAAGGTACCTAATTCTGCAGCCATGGGCTGCCTTACATAAAAGGTGGTAACACACCAAAAATCTGTCCCCTATGGGACTCCTACTGACTCAAACCCCTAGAGGGAGTGAATGGCTAACACAATGAGCAAGTGGGCCTGTTTATAGCCCCCCTTGGACACTTGGTAAACTCTGGCCGACTGCTGGTCGGCCAGTAATAAATGCATAAAATGCTATTTAATACATCCGACTCCTCGTCCTTGCGCCTGCTGCTGCCCTTGCTTTCTCTTTCAGCCGACCACGTCCATGATCAGCCGACAGCCACCTGTGCAGCCGACAGTCATCTGAACTTCAGTTTGCTCTTCACGTCTTTCTCCAGTCTACCTTGCCAAGAGTGCTCTGTGCTCTATCATCTTGGTTCTACCTGGTTCTACTCTTTATCTGGCTGCCTCTTCTGGATTTAGCCCTCAGAATGTCCATGGCATCTATGATGCACATGACACGTCTTGTTGGAGACTCAAGAGGCGGCATATTATCAACTATATGATGCTTTTGCAAAAGCATCAATGTAAAGCTTTTATAGCTTTATTAACATGATTAAGACTTAATTAATGAACATAAGACAAACACTGCAAGAAAAGACTGAGTTGTTTGCATTGAGACAGGGGCCTTTCTTAAATAGAGGCCGAAAGGGTATGAGTGAAGAGACACATCCTTGGGAAGGGGTGTGGCTCTTGAATCAATGGTTATGTCCTTTGGACTTAGGGGTGTGTCTTTTAATGAATAGACATGTCCTTTGATAGTGACCCATGTGTAAGGGTGTGATCCTTCACAGGTGTCCTTTCAGTTAATAAGAGATTAAGGAGTAATTAAGGAGAGATTAAGAGAGTTAGTCACAATCGTGACATTCTCTCCCACTTAAAATAAGACTCCGGCTAAGAAGAGATGGTTGTCTTTGAAAGAATTCTCGAAGAAGTTCTGGATATTCTTATAAGTCTTCATCACTTTGCCAAGTAGAGTCGGAATCATCAAGATCTCTCCATTTAACCAAAAATTCTGTAGTGAGCTTATGTCGTGTTTCTTTCTGTCTGACATCAAGAATTGTCTCTGGAATTAAGAGTATGAATTCATCTTCGATTTCTAGAACATAATCCAAAATATCTAAAACTGGAAAATCATCGTCCACAAACTTCTTGAGCCAAGAAATATGGAAAGTTGGATGATTCCACGTGAAAACATTCTCGGCACATACTCAAATGTAGTGCTACCATAACATACAAACAAAAGAGAGAGAGCTTACTGAATATGTCTGGCTGTATTTCTGCCCCACAACTATGTTACATAGGTATGCCCAAAACTGCAGGTCCCTCTGTTCCTTCTAGGTAGGAAGAAAGCAATGTGCTCCATGGGTATGCACCCATGAGAGCTTGCGTCGCTCCCATGCCAAGAAACATAACCAGGTGACCTTGTACACAGTGTACTTGCAGCCAAGCAAAACAGTCCTCAACGGGTCTCAAAACAACCCTGTTGCAAGGAGGACCAGCAGACTTGTGCACCTATGGGTGAAAGGAGCTAGCTGTACACTACAGTCCAACTGGAGTCTCCTATGCGCTGCCAAAGGCCTGAATGGTCTTTTGCAGTGTTATCCTCTTCGGACCAGCCCTATGACCATCTCTGCAGTCATGGCCGCCTATGTGTCCAGAGAAACCAGCCCCTCCCTTTTGCAAAAACACCTTGTCCTCCAAAAAGCACACACTTGGCCGCTTGTGTGTCCAAAGAAACCAACCCCTAAGCTGCAGCCTGACTCTGTGCAAAAGAGCAAGCCAGCGTGTATGAGCAGTCTAGTCCTCCGTGTGCCAAGCGAAAGAGAGAGAGAGAGAGAGAGAGAGAGAGAGAGAGAGAGAGAGAGAGAGAGAGAGAACATATGTTGTCGCTTCAACCCGCCAGCCCTCCTTTAGAAAAAGCACACCCGTGGCCAAAAAAAACTAGAGGCCCACGTTTTTTTAAAACTCCAAAAGAAGTTGCCCCCTTGGAACCTTAGTCCCCATGAAAAGGATTTTAATAAAACCTTGGTCCCTTCCACACATGGGATTATTTTAATTGAATTCCATGCCCCTAGGGTCACCTTGACCCCAAGGGTGGACTTTAACACATGTCCTGCACTCTGACCACCATGCTCGGTATTCACTAGCTCTGCCCACACCCTCCAGGTCCTCTAAGGTTAGGGTTAGGATTTTCCAGCACAGAGCCAGGGATACATCTTACATGACTATCTTTCCAAAAATTCTCAGGGTCGTGACATACCCCCCTGTTGGAAAAATGGCAAGCGTCCTCGATTGCACTCAATGGCACAATAAAGCATCTTATGAGCAAAGAGGCCCCATATGACAAAAGCAATGGCCCTCCAGTGCATCTGGGTGATAAAACAATCATCCTCCACAATATGGCCACACCGTCACGTGAAAGTGAAACAACGCTTGCTTGTTCCTTGAGAATTTGCAGCAAAAGTCTAAAACCAAGTGGAAACACGTAACTTGTGTTAGCCAAAAACGAAACCATGCGTCATTCCAGATATGACACACATATGCATTCGCAAGCAATATGCTCCTCGAGATGCTCTACCTACTCTAAAGTAACACTCTTAAGGGTTGCTCGCAAGCCTTACGCCCATGGACATCCCACAGGACCCACGACTAGTGATACATCATGAGCATATGAAAGCACTCAATGCATCCAAACAATACATCCACTAAGTACTTTCCATGTCATGACCCTGTGAAAATGGAACAGCACAAGTGTGGGCATGGTGGTTGCTGAGCAAAAATATTAAATGATTCACATTTGGGGTGCCTGGACAAAGAGAATGATGTGTGGACATCTTCAGGTGTGAAGGGGGACCAAAACATTAATGAATTTTAATGTTTTATTCATGGGTGGCCCCTAGGGAACTTTAATAAATATTAAAGTTGGGGGCCTAGGATAATTTTGGAGAGAGGCCACTCCACTTTTGGAGTTACACGCCTCTCTCATCTCTCTCTCTCTCTCTTGCTTTTTTTTGGGGAGGCGTGCAAACAACGTGCAAGTCTCAAGCGTGGAGAAGAGGAGAAGCTGGTCAATTGCATAGAAGAGTGCTGACTGCTGTTTTCCGTACAGAAATGCCCGTACAGCTGCAGGTACAGTCCACGTGGCTGCCCGTACAGGGTACGGCTGCTGCAAGTACAGGCAACGCTGACAGGGGCTGAAAGCAGGTGCATGTTGTGCTGCAGGCTTTGGCGGCGGCTGTGCTACAGGTATAGTTGTACGGACAGCTGGTACAGGGGCTGAAAGCAGGTGCATGCTGTGCTGCAGGTACAGTCCACGTGGCTGCTCGTACAGGGTACGGCTGCTGCAAGTACAGGCAGCGCTGATAGGGGCTGAAAGCAGGTGCATGCTGTGCTGCAGGCTTTGGCGGCGGCTGTGCTACAGGTATAGTTGTACGGACAGCTGGTACAGGTGTACGGACAGGTGCAGGGTCTGGCGGCGTTGGTACAGTCTGCGCCGGCAGGAATATACAGCAGGCGGTTGGTGTGCAAGTGCTGTCCTGTACGGTACAGGTGGCTGCAGAGGCTGTACAGACAAGTACAGTAGAGTTTTACTGACATGTACGGACAGGTACAGCCTGTTTCAGATGTGTTCAGTTCTGAGCAGTAGCAGGCAGTGCATCTCCAGTTGCAGGCAAAGCTTTCTCAGAGCTTAGTTGGTGTATCAGTCAAGTGATTGCAAGGAGGAAAGTATAGGCTGGTACGATTGGCCTCACGAGTGCAGAATCACGTGCTGATTTGGTAAGCTCTGAACTTGTCCATGTTTCTTTCTTTCCATTGGCTTATGTCTGCTCCAGAGTTGTGTTATCTGGCCCCTTGTGAGAGGAGGGGTATGGCAAATTGAAAGGGTGGAAACAGAGAACAGTGGATGTATGTTTGTGCTGAGTTGTGGAACCATGTTCATGGGATATGCCAGATGTATGCTCATGGCTGCCCTACTGTGAATGGTCTTGGCTGATCAAAGGGAAACGCAGAGTGTTGCTTTTGTGGGACACAGATCTGTGTGTGAATCCTCTGTGCTAAGAGGTCTTGTGGGCTGCCAGATTGGACGTACAGGTGTATTCTCTTGGCTGGCTTTGTTGTACTCAGCTTTACATCTCTTTTGACTTTGAATAAAGAAATACCGAAAGGGGCGCCAAGCTTTGGGGCCAATAGGTGTCGTTCTCATTACAGTTTTTGGGGCACTCTAGCTCCAATTAAATTTGTTTTTATATTTGGACTACAAGTGGAAGGGTGACTGCCAGTCTACCGCACTTTGGTTTCTACCAGAGGCTGGTTTCAAGGTTCCGTTTGCCGGGACCCATCATCAACTTTCTTAAGGGGGTGAGCTCGTGGTTGACTCGAGGAAAGTCATTGCTGAAAAATTCAGCAACATGTCTGATACAGAAGATGAGTATTTTTATCATGAAGAGGAAGAGCAAGAGACCTCTCCTGAGAGAAATGAATCTGAGGATAATCTTGCAGGAGAACAGGCTGCAGATGATGAGCAATATGAGGATGTAACACAGCCAGAAGATATGCCTAGTAAAGAGGAAGATGATGCTCAGTTTAAAAATCGTTTGGCTGGTGTTATGGATGTGTTTATGTAGCTCACACAAAGTGAGAAGTTTGCTGAATTTATGAAATCCCGTTCTGAGCCCAAAAAGAAGAAGAAGAAGGTGTGTTCTAAGAACCTTCCTCAGGGTCATAGTGCTGCCTTCCCACAGGCTCCATCTTTTGGACAGTTTCCGAACATGGAGCATGCTTTTGGTGCTAACTCACAGAGTATCTATTCCTCAGCAGACTATGCATCCAGGTTATTTTGGTGGTGGCTCTGTGTTCCAATCTATGATTGGGGGTTATCCTCAGGGAGGCATGGGTATGCCAGGGACTTTTGGAGCTAATTTTCAGCCTGGTATGCAGGGGAATATGTATGGTGGTATGCAGTCCGGAATGCAAGGAAACATGTTTGGGTGCAACCTGGAATGCAAGCAAATATGTATGGGGGCATGCAGCCCGGTATGCATAATGGTATGTTTGGAAACATGGTTGGAATGTATGGCATGCCAGGTGTGGGAATTGGAAATGTTGACCCTATGATGGGCATGAATGCTGGGGGTAGCAATCTTGTGAAGCCACTTCCTTACGATAATCTAACACCTATGGGTAAGGCGAAGGATTATAAGGAAGGGGGAGCTGCTGTGAAATTTGATACATTCAGTGGAGCCAAAGATAAGTTAAAAGCACTTACCTTTTTACAGCAGTTTGATGCTGCTTTTTCTGGTGGTAATTACACGGAGTCCTCTAAGGTGAGAAAAGCTGCAACTTTTCTCAAAGGCAATGCATTGCAGTGGTGGTCTACTCTTCTTCTGCAGGGCATAGCACCATCTACTTGGGTACAATTTAAACAGGTGTTCTCTTCCATATGGCTCACATCTACTTTTGAGGTGGATGTAATGACAGCATGGCACAAGTTGGATGCATCAAAGTGTGAAAATCTGGAAGATTACAATAAGAAATTTTGGGAAGCTTTACTCCCAGTTACTTCTTACCGTGCAGTGCCTTTGTCTGAGCAGGTAGAGAAGTATTGTTGTGGGCTGCCCAAGGAAGTGCGTGACTATTGCATCAAGACTCGAGTAACGAACATGTCACAGATGATAGAGAATGCTATGACAGCTAATGCGTTACTCACTGGAGTCTCATCTGGATTTAAAGGGAGTAAAAACTCGAGCAAGAAATTTGAAAAGTTAGGGCATGCTTCGCGTGATGCAAAAGGGTCTACAGAGACGCGGTATAAGAAGTTGCCAATGCCCAAGAGAACTTCTGAGGAGAGACAGGCTTTGAGGGATGCTCGGAAATGTTTTTACTGTACAGAAGAGGGACATATGTCTTTTAATTGTCCCAAGAGAAAGTCCCAAAAGGACTCTGACAATAAAGGGGAGCCCAAGTCAAAGAAACCAAAACCTTCTGCAGGGTTAGTTCCTGATCTTGTTGGGGAACAGCCAGGTGGTGAAGAGTCTGAGTTGTGCAGGGCATGGGGCAAAGTGAGAGATCAAAATGCCTTGATATTCTTTGACACAGGTGCTAGAGCCAACTTTATTTCACCGGATTTGGCTGGCCGATTGGGGATTCGTGCAGAGGAGATGGGGCCGTTATATGAGGCTAACATGGCTTGTCCAGGGTATGCAGAACCCGTCACTCCTATTATTGGAAAGCTCAAGCTTCATTTGCAGGGTTATGTGGACAGCGAAGAGTTTTTCATCATGCCACTTGATGGATGTGATGTTTTGTTGGGTATGCCATGGTGCCACAGAGTACATGCGGTGGTGGATACATACAATAGGACGATCACTTTGACTCATAGAGGGAAAGAACATGTTTTGGATGTAAAACTTAAAGGGGAATCTGTTCCTATTGTATCAGCTTCGGCAATTTCATCAGTAATGAAAAAGCATCTTTCCGCGTACTTGATTTATGTAAAGGATGCAAAAGATGACGAGTCTAAGTCTAATTTGTCTATGTTAGATAAGGACAGGATTGATTTCTTATGTGGGTTCCAAGATTGTTTTTCCGAGTCATTGCCAAGGGAACTTCCTCCGGAGAGGCCAGAAGATCATGCCATTGATCTAATTCCTGGTAGTACTCCACCAAATAGACCGCCGTACCGTGTTAGTGCAGCCCAACAGGAAGAAATTATGAGTCAGGTACAGGAGCTGTTGAATAAAGGGTTGATACAGCCTAGCTCATCACCCTTTTGCTCACCTGTACGCTTAGTGCAAAAGAAGGATGGTTCTTGGCGCATGTGTATTGACTACAGGGCGCTGAACAAGAATACCATCAAGAATCGATTCCCCATTCCGAGGATCGATGACATTTTGGACCGCTTACAGGGCTCCACAGTTTTTAGTCGGATTGACTTGAAAAGCGGGTATCATCAGATACGTATTAGACCCGAGGATGTGCATAAGACAGCATTTCGAACCACGTTTGGGTTGTATGAGTTTTTGGTTATGCCTTTTGGTTTGACAAATGCACCTGCCACATTTAACAGAATGATGGACAGGATTTTCAAGCCTCATAGAGCGTTTGTGGGCACATTCTTTGATGATATGATTGTGCATTCACAAACTGAGGAGGAGCATAGAAGGCATTTGGCCATTGTGTTTGCAGAACTCAGGAACCATAGGCTGGTTATTAATGGTAAGAAGAGTGAGTTCTTGCAAGAGATACACTTCTTGGGGCATATTGTGTCTAAGCATGGAGTCCGTATGGATCCATCGAAGGTGGAAGCAATTCTTAATTGGCCAGATTTGAGGACCGTGCATGATGTACGCAGCTTTTTGGGATTGTGTTCCTATTACAGGCGGTACATACGGTATTTTGCTGAAATTGCTTCGTCCCTTCATGCGTTGTTGATGCATGGTAGACTGTGTGTTACCAGGAAATTGCGGCTCAAGGTTATGATTGAAAGTCATGCTCCACCGTATGCAGGTCATAGAGGTATTGACGCCACGGTAAAAGCAGTGGAGACTTTCTTTTATTGGCCAACCTTGAGAAGAGATGTTGATGCCTTTGTTAGGCAATGCATCGTTTGTCAAAAGGTAAAGTTTGACCGTCAAAAGACACCAGGGTTATTACAGCCTTTACCTATTCCAGATAGACCTTGGGAGAGCATTGCCATGGATTTTATATTTGATCTTCCACGGACACAAACGAGTAATGATGGCATTTGGACTATCATTTGCAGGTTCAGTAAGCAGGCTCATTTCATTCCCGTGCGTAAGACGATCAAAGTGGATCATATGGTGAAGTTGTTCATGGCGAACATCTTCAAGTATCATGGCTTGCCTACGTCTATCATTAGTGACCGTGATCCACGGATGACGAGTTTGTTCTGGAGAGGGTTGTTTGACAACATGGGTACAACTCTCAAGTTTTCATCTTCATTTCATCCACAAACAGATGGTCAATTGGAAGAGGCTAACTCTACAGTGTTAGATCTTCTTAAGTGTTATGTGTCAGAGCACAAGCAACAATGGGAAAAGTATCTTCCTTTGGTGGAGTTTGCATATAACAACACTGTCCATACCTCGACGGGCAAGGTGCCTTTTGAGATTGTGGAAGGAGGGAAGAAGGTACCACCCATTTTGCACACAAAGGATAAGATCTTTGAGGTTGATCAGTATGTGGAGAATATGGATGAAGCTTATCGGAGAGTTAAGTTGGCTCTCCAGAAAACTCAGCAGAAGCAAAAGAAAGCCGCAGACCGTCACGGACGTGCTTTAGAGTTTGCATTGGGTGATTGGGTTCTTTTGCGCTTTGAAAAGGCTAGGCTCAAGAAGATGAAGGGTAAAGAGCGCTTATTCCCTAAGTTGAGCATGCGCTGTTATGGGCCTTTTCAGATAATGGAAAAGATTGGTGAGGTGGCCTATCGTTTGAAGCTACCAGATCACTGGAGGATTCACAATGCTTTTCACGTGAGTCTCCTTAGACCTTTCGGTGGGGATGTGCCTGAGGATGTATCAGATGAGGCTCAGCCGGAAGTTGAGGAACTTGATGAGTTTCTTATTCCAGAGCAAATACTGGCACATAAGGAAAGAAAGGTACGAGGTAAAGTTTCCCGTCGCTATCTTGTGAAGTTCAAGAACTATTCACCGATGGATGCGAAGTGGATGGAGGAAGGTGACTTAACAGATTCACCTTAGGTTTTGCAGCTTTATCTCGATGCCTTTGAGTTGGAGCCAACTCTTGTTATGGCTCATTCAGGTTCAGCAGAGCATGGGTCTGGAGAATTTCCTGATGCTCAAGAGGGGGGTAGCACCTCCACTCCCTTGATACAGACAGGCTCAGATGACATCTAGAGGTCACTTGGTGCAGTTTTTGTCTCACCCGAAGGTACTGATGGCTGACAATACATCTGTTTATGGGACTTCTATGATATATGTGTACTAGTCACATTGGATGTTGTGGTTGTGTATGGTTCACAGTGGTATACAACTTGGACTACTACTACTCCATTGGTTTGCAGTGAATGATGTTACATGTGCATGGCTTAGAGAGATTGGGACGCTGATCTTGCCATATTGTATATTTCACTTTGGCTATTTTACTGTATCACTAGAATGCAATCGAGGACGCTTGCCATTTTTCAAGAGGGGGGTATGTCATGACCCTGTGAAAATGGAACAGCACAAGTGTGGGCATGGTGGTTACTGAGCAAAAATATTAAATGATTCACATTTGGGGTGCCCGGACAAAGAGAATGATGTGTGGACATCTTAAGGTGTGAAGGGGGACCAGAACATTAATGAATTTTAATGTTTTATTCATGGGTGGCCCCTAGGGAACTTTAATAAATATTAAAGTTGGGGGCCTAGGATAATTTTGGAGAGAGGCCACTCCACTTTTGGAGTTACACGCCTCTCTCATCTCTCTCTCTCTCTCTCTCTCTCTCTCGCTTTTTTTTTGGGAAGGCGTGCAAACTACGTGCAAGTCTCAAGCGTGGAGAAGAGGAGAAGCTGGTCGACTGCATAGAAGAGTGCTGACTGCTGTTTTCCGTACAGAAGTGCCTGTACAGCTGCAAGTACAGTCCATGTGGCTGCCCGTACAGGGTACGGCTGCTGCAGGTACAGGCGGCGCTGACAGGGGCTGAAAGCAGGTGCATGCTGTGCTGCAGGCTTTGGCGGCGGCTGTGCTGCAGGTATAGTTGTACGGACAACTGGTACAGGTGTACGGACAGGTGCAGGGTCTGGCGGCGCTGGTACAGTCTGCGCTGGCAGGAATATACAGCAGGCGGTTGGTGTGCAAGTGCTGTCCTGTACGGTACAGGTGGCTGCAGAGGCTGTACAGATAAGTACAGTAGAGTTTTACTGACCTGTACGGACAGGTACAGCCTGTTTCAGATCTGTTCAGTTTTTTGAGCAGTAGCAGGTAGTGCATCTCCAGTTGCAGGCAAAGCTTTCTCAGAGCTTAGTTGGTGTATCAGTCAAGTGATTGCAAGGAGGAAAGTACAGGCTGGTACGATTGGCCTCACGAGTGCAGAATCACGTGCTGATTTGGTAAGCTCTGAACTTGTCCATGTTTCTTTCTTTCCATTGGCTTATGTCTGTTGCAGAGTTGTGTTATCTGGCCCCTTGTGAGAGGAGGGGTATGGCATATTGAAAGGGTGGAAACAGAGATTGGACAGTGGATGTATGTTTGTGCTGAGTTGTGGAACCATGTTCATGGGATATGCCAGATGTATGCTCATGGTTGCCCTGTTGAATGGTCTTGGCTGATCAGAGGGAAACACAGAGTGTTGCTTTTGTGGGACACAGATCTGTGTGTGAATCCTCTGTGCTAAGAGGTCTTGTGGGCTGCCAGATTGGACGTACAGGTGTATTCTCCTGGCTGGCTTTGTTGTACTCAGCTTTACATTTTTTTTGAATTTGAATAAAGAAATACCGAAAGGGGCGCCAAGCTTTGGGGCCAACAAGTGTCGTTCTCATTACAGTTTTTGGGGCACTCTAGCTCCAATTAAATTTGTTTTTATATTTGGACTACAAGTGGAAGGGTGACTGCTAGTCTACCGCACTTTGGTTTCTACCAGAGGCCGGTTTCATTCCACATATGTCCCTCTTGATGCTTTACCCACTCTACTCATGGCCATCCCGCAGGAGCCACACCCAATGGTTCATCCATGAACATGATAAAGTACTTGATGTATCATACCAACATACATGCCTCACACGACACAATCCAAAGTATTCCCAATGTATTCTCAAGGGTACTAGGATCCAATGGCACCAGAATACAATAATACCTCAAAAAGTGTATGCTTACATGCACAAATAGAGATCGATCCATATATCTATGAACCAAACCAACTCTAGGATTACTCGCAAGACTTATGCTCTCCATAGAGTCTCGAAGTGTTAGCTCAAGTTGCTGCAGACTTTGAGCTCAACCAACCCATGCCATTCCAAAGGAGACCAACTCCACAAATAGCATCATCTCAATATCCAATTGATCGATCTTGTGGTCAAGAACAGCCAGAACCATATGACAAAGATCAATGTCCCAATCTTCCTCAGTCATACCTTAGTTCCAAAGGCAAAAACCATCTCTGTTAACCATAGATGTAAACAGAGTTATCCATAGTTGGAGTTATAGTTGATGGTGCGGCCGACTGTGAACCATACCCAACTGTACCATCTCATGTGACTAGTACACAATATCATAGAAGTTCCATAAGTAGATGTACTGCCAGCTATCAGTACCTTCGGGTGAATACAAAGATGTCCTCCTAGATGACAACTGAGCGTGTCTGTAACAAGGGAGCGGAGGTGCTACCCCTCTCTTGAACATCAGGCAATTCTCCAGACCCCAGCTCTGCTGAACCTGAGTGAGCCGTAGCAAGAGTCGGCTCCAATTCAAAGGCATTAAGATAAAGCTGCAATACCTGAGGTGAATCTTCCAGGTCACCCTCCTCCATCCACTTCGCATCCATTGGTGAACAGTTCTTGAACTTCACAGGATAGCGACGGGAAACTTTACCATGTACCTTTCTTTCCTTATGTGCCGGTATCTACTCGGGAATAAGAACCTCATCAATTTCCTCTGCTTCCGTCTGAGCCTCATCTGATAGATCCTCAGGCACCCAAAACCTGCTTGCACTCCACCCAAGTGGTAAGCACAAGTCCTCGATGAAGCATAGTAGATCACCACTGCTAAACATAGAAAGAAGCTGCCTTCCGAACCCATGAAGCCTCCGTGAAGATACCACCGGTGACAATGTGTCGAAAGCCATAGCCTTCAAACCATCTTTTGCACCATAACACTTAAAAACTGTTTCTTGTTCTTGGCCGACTACTTCTTGTCCTCGGTGTCTTTTCTCCTGAGCTTTATCTTTAGCTTTTTCTTTTCACCTCATACAGGCAAAGACACACAGTCCTGAATTGCCTCATGCACTTCCTTTCACTCTCCACATGTTGAAGCTTTTGATGTGACTCTCGTGAGACAACCACGAGCTTGCCCCCTTAGGAAAGTTGGCGATTGTCCCGACTAGAGTAACCACGGGCTCGCCTACTTGAGAAAGTCGACGATGACCCAGCAACGGAACCTTGTAAACCGGCCTCGGTCTTCAGACAAAACCAAAGGACAGTGCAAAAACAAACTTGCACACAAAACACTTCAACACCTTTGAGGACCAAGAAAAGGAAAACAAATAGGGGGAACTAGAGTGCTCCTGCAAAGAGTACAAGGACACCGATTGGACCCAAAATGCGGTGGCGCCCTTTGCAGGATTTCTTTAATTGATTATAAGAGCTTTGATTACAATAAGGCTGGAAACTCAGCCGTCACAGTAGAACTCGTGAAGCCTGCAAAGACTCTGCGTCATGGCTTCATATCCACTCGGCATCCACAAACAAGTCCAGCCATTGTTCACATCAAAAAACTCCCACACATTGAGTCTGCATACCGAAGCTTTCTCCCATGATCAGGGCTGCCTCAACCATCCATAGCCTTTCACCCTATGAACAACATCACACCCTGACACATCCAGTGCTCATGCATCATGACGACGACTCCAAACTGTTTCCCAAAAGAGAACTCGCATCACAGCATAGCATACCATACAGTAGACACACCTGTACACTCCCTCTCTACCTTCCAAGGGTACTATCCATCTCAGTCATGGATTTCTTGTCCCCTGTCCAATCAATAGTAAGGCTGTACCAAACATGTGTCCACTCCCGTGACCGCTGCTTGCATGTGACCTATCTCCTGGAGAAACCCAAAAACATGTTTCCACATGAAACAAAGACCTGTGTCAGCAAACATCGGGTGACCTGTTTCCCCATTAAACATCTGGTCTGGCCTAGCATGAAACCCATGTCCTGTTTCCACGTGAAAACATTCTCGGCACATACTCAAATTCTTACTGAATATGTTTGGCTGTATTTCTGCCCCACAACCATGTTACATAGGTATGCCCAAAACTGCAAGTCCCTCTCTTGCTTCCAAGCAGGAAGAAAGCAATCTGCTCCATGGGTATGCACCCATGAGAGCTTGCGTCGCTTCCATGCCAAGAAACATAACCAGGTGACCTTGTACTTTGCAGCCAATAACCCATGTACACAGTGTACTTGCAGCCAAGCAAAACAGCCCATAAACAGTCCTCAACGGGTCTCAAAACAACCCTGTTGCTAGGAGGACCAGCACACTTGTGCACCTATGGGTGAAAGGAGCTGTACACTATGCGCTGCCAAAGGCCTGCATGGTCTTCTGCAGTGTTATCCTCCTGCGGACCAGCCCTATGTCCATCTCTGCAGTCCTGGCCGCCTGTGTGTCCAGAGAAACCAGCCCTTCCCTTCTGCAAAATCACGCCACCCTCCAAAAAGCGTACTCTGGCCGCCTGTGTGTCCAGAGAAACCAGCCTCTAAGCTGCAGCCTGACTTTGTGCAAAAGAGGAAGCCAGCGTGTATGAGCAGTCCAGTCCTCCGTGTGCCAAGCGAAAGAGGGAGAGAAAGAGAACATATGCTGTCGCTTCAGCCCGCCAGCCCTCCTTCAGAAAAAGCACACCCGTGGCCAAAAAAAACTAGAGGCCCACGTTTTTTTAAACTCCAAAAGAAGTTGCCCCCTTTATTTACATGGGACCTTAGTCCCCATGAAAAGGTTTTTAATAAAACCTTGGTCCCTTCCACACATGGGATTATTTTAATCAAAGTTCATGCCCCTGGGGTCACCTTGACCCCAAGGGTGGACTTTATCACATGTCCTGCACTCCGACCACCATGCCCGGTATTCACTAGCTCTGCCCACACCCTCCAGGTCCTCTAAGGTTAGGGTTAGGGTTTTCCAGCACAGAGCCAGGGATACATCTTACATGACCATCTTGCCAAAATTCTCAGGGTCGTGACAGTGGATATATACACAACAGATATGGCCAGTAACTAGGAAACGAGAACAGGTAGGAAACAGCAAGCCATTAAAGTTTATTTAGTATACATGAG
This sequence comes from Cibotium barometz, assembly GCF_041138505.1. Lineage (NCBI taxonomy): Eukaryota > Viridiplantae > Streptophyta > Polypodiopsida > Cyatheales > Cibotiaceae > Cibotium > Cibotium barometz. Next base: position 9,729,239 of record NC_141065.1, on the reverse strand, counting down.
AGCTAAACTTGTAAAATCAAAGAACGAGGGAAAATGTTGATAGAAATAGAGGATAAATGTAGGGTGGTTACAATTTGAAGGAGAGGACGAGGAAATCAGCACTTAGAGAGAAGGGCAAATCTTGAGAGGAGATTAGGAATTGGTAAGTGGAAACAGAAACAGAAACGACGTCTCGAGAGAAACAGTGTTTCCACATTGCTGGAAAAGGGAGTGGTCGTTTACTTACACACTGGCCATTTCTCTTGTATTGTTGGGAGCTCCAAATCAAGTTAATTTGTTGCATAGTTGTATTCAGCTGAAACGGCAGCAGCAGTGCACCTTACCCTGGCTAAAACACATTGTTCTCTAACCTGGCAGTTTTCTGAAAAACATTGGCTTCCATTCTGTAGCGTGCAGGCATTGATGCATGTGTGCACATAGAGAGATGTCCTTTTTGCACTAATAGATTTGTGTTCTGCTCTTTTCGTTGTAGGGCTGCGCTACGATGATCTCTACGATGACCTCCATGACTTAGATGTAAAGGAAGCATTGACACGCCTGCCACAGCCTGTAGTTGACTCACGCAACCAACGTCTCAAACGTGCTATAGACCTTTCACTTAAGCATACTTACCTTTCAAAAGATCTGCAGGTGTGAAAATTGAACTTCTGTTCGTTTATATGGCATGTGTAAAAATAAATGTGTGAACCATGGCAGAACATAGATGCATGTTTAGCTAGTGAAACACACATGCATGCATCCACACACATGCCTGCGCTCGTGCATGCCCACTTGCACATACACTTTAAACAAGTGAACCATGGCAGAACATACATGCATGTTTAGCTAGTGAAACACACATGCATGCATCCACACGCAAGCCCACGCTCATGTGTGCGGACTTGCACACACAAAATGCGTGTATGCATTCCTGCATACACAGCTACGCACAGTATCCTTTTCTTGAGGATGGAAACATGCATGTGTGAGTGGCCAAGTGTGCGCATGGACACATGCACATGTACCCATGCACGCATGCATGCACACATACACATGCTTGTTGCCTGAGGATGGTTTCTTTTATTGTAAATTGTGCATGCACCTTGTTTTGTGGTGTCTTGGATAAGTGTCCCTCTAGCAAGGGCGTCTGCATACATATTGACAAACATGCTTTTGCAGGAAAAGCAAACCCCATTTAAATCCTATCTTCAAGATATGCTCAAATTGGTGAGTTTACACAAATCTTTGCTGCTTTTTTATTTGTTCGGGGATAATTTTCAGGATAATTAGGCCTGTGGGGGGAAACCATGGTGACCCGCCATGAGGCATGGACGGGAAATTTGCCAGTTTGTTGGACGGACAAGGATGAATTTTTTGAGTTCTTGTACTGTCTAGTTATTCAGGTGATTTTCCCTTGCAGGTAAAAGCAGAAAGGAAGGAAAGAGAAGCTTTGGGGTCAGAGATGCCCTACAATCGAACACTTCCATGAGCCGCCCAGCTCATCTTATTAGTTGTTTTGTGAAATTTGTGTGGATGAGTAAAATTTTTCTGGTGTTTACGGCGAGCTTCAAATAAGTGGGGAGCCTCCATTTAACTTAGGCTTGGACTAAATATATGCAAAATCATAAGGAAAGGATGAGCTTCATCTTTAACACTCTGCATTAATTAATGCGTAGTTTCAATTTCATGCTTCTATTATAGGCATGTCAGGGCAAGTTTTTTTTGTGTGGTGTAAAGTATAATATTTTAATGCTTTCCTGAAAGTGTGATAAATGGAGGCTAGTAAGCCTGTAAGGTGGACTGCACGTGGTGTACGAGTTCAGCAATCCCGTGGATTGTCTGAAAACCGGAAGACAATCGTGAAATTGATTGATAAACATAAGCCATGCAACCGCTCCTACATGATAAAATGCGGCTTTTACTTGATACGAGACATGAGAAAAGCAATCTCTACATCGAGCTGGGGCTTCCCGTATCCTTGTAAGCAATCCCCCCCCCCCCCCAAAAAAAAAAAAAGAGGCTCCCCTAGCCTTGCCTGTCCCCTCTACTAGAATGGATCTTCATTGTAATGGCAATCATCAATTCAGGCACCTATGACAACACTATTTATGCTCCGTGATGTGCCTATGCAATCGTTAATGTATATAGAATGCTAAAGAAAAAAGAATGAGTGACTAGACTAAGGTTCACTTGAGTTATGGGCGAAGGATAATATGAACCATATATAACTCTTCAACTTATATATAGGTATTAACTTATCAACTTCTATATGGGTTATTTTGTTAGCCTTTTATTGGACTAATCATGCCCTAACTTAAACAATGTGGTGTACTCTTATTTCTTTCTTGCTATTGCTCGATCCTATGCTCTCATGGTCAAATGCTTCCATGGGTTTACAAGTGTCACTATGCTTGTGTGTGTTAGCTCCGACAGGAACCCAGTAGTGTTCGATCTACATGAGAATGTAAAGATTAAGCTTGATGATGGTCTATTTTCGGAGTCTAGTCCCTTAGGGTGTGAACAACCCTTGTTAAGGTCTAGGTCAAAAGATGAGGTTTGATGCCTTTTAAAAGCAATGTACATGGTGAAAGTATTATCATATTCATTTATCATTGTGTTGTGCAATCTCTTTCCATGGTGCTCCCCTCTCTCTCTCTCTCTCTCTCTCCCTTGGACCATTGTCATGGCTTGAGCTTCCATCTTCTCTCTTTGCTTACACTCTACTAGTACATTCATATCATAGATATTTTTCATCCTCCATAGTTGCATATGTGTGATCCTATATGCCAATATGGTATCAAAGCTAGGCTAAACCACATTTGCATTTTTAGGGTTTTGCGTTTTTAGGGTTTTTGCATTTTTAGGGTTTTGCATTTTTAGGGTTTTTGCATTTTTAGGGCATTCGTGTTTTCTGTTGGAATGCCCCACCATCATACTTGCGTTATTTCTTCCATTTAGCATTGATATTTTTTGAACTGAGCTATCATCATCATCATCATTAAGGGTGCACTTTTGCTACTTTTGTCCACTCTTGAAGCTAATGATGTCAATGTCTTCACCACCTTGTCACTACTACTAATTTTGATGCTACCATGCTCTACTGCTTTTGACGATCTTGCTAATGCTGATGCTAAAGTCTTCTTCACAAAACATCACACTACTGCTAATTCTGTTACCATCACCAAGGTATTAGAATAGTCCACAACTGGTAGCACCTTTGTATTTTTTTTGACATAATGTAGCCTCCTTTGCAATGGTCATGTCACCCACAAGCGGGCCAGCAGCTTATAACGCCCTTGAAAAGTCCTCGCCTAACACCTTTGACATCGTATCATGGTTCACTGGTAAGCAATTCACATGGATCATAAGTTTTATCTATGTTTTCCTTCCTATTTTCCTTTCTTAAACGAGGAGGCACAAATTGCACAAAGAGGTGCTTCGTTCAATGTCGTTGAAATCTTTAGTGATCTCTCAACTGGTGGCTTGGTAAGAGAAGAGAACATATTCTCTACATTAAGTGCTATGTTAGACTCAGCCATGAGCATGCTCGATGCGATAGAAAGTTTGTTACTCAATCATGACATTCAGAAAGGTCAAAAAAGTTGTTTGGTCTTTGTTGTTGGGACAATCACATGGGCTACATCCTATCCTTCCTTCATGGAGCTATTCATATGGTCTTCATCAACAAGCGCATCTACCTCAGAAACCATGCATGGACCTTGAGTCACATTGGCATGGAAACCTCGTTTACAAGAAAGCAAATCTTCATTAGCAAAGCACCGGGAAGCTTCTTTACTTCCAACAATTTATCTGTTTCTAGTTATGAGGTAAGGGTTCTCTGCCTGCGATGTCCCCCAAAATCTGAATATTTTGTAGTCATGGGTTCTCTGCTTGGGATGTTTCCCAAAATCTGAATCTTTTGGGTTTCTTCTTGTAAGCCTTGTTTCTATAAATATCTCGACTTCTTTTTATCTTACTTTCCCTACTAAGAGCCATGGGATTGTCTATAGATAGACTACTATAGGCATTATGTATGGTCAAGCTCTTGTATTAGGCATGACATGAGAGTTTCAGGTGTTGGCATCATGCAGTTCTTTTGTTGCTGTCTAAGAGCCCAAATCATCATACCAAAGGTTTCTCTCTTAGATGGCACTCCTTCACTCCAAAGGGGCATTTGTTGGATATTTTCGGAGTCTACTTGTGTGTCCATTGGTGTGAACACCCCATCAGGGTGTGAATAGCACTTATTAAGGTCTAGGTCAAAAGATGAGGCTTGTGCCTACAAAAGCAATGTACATGGTAGAAATATTATCATAATTCTTTCATCGTTATGTTGTGCAATCTCTCTCCATTGTGCTCCCTCTCACTCTCTCTCCTCCCTTGCACCATGGTCATGGCTTGAGATTCCATCTCCACTTGCACTCTACTCCTACACACGTAGCATGGATATCTTTCATCCTACATAGCTGCATACGTGTGATCCTATATACCAGTAGTCTATGTGTGAGGTAGGTGCATAGGGAGAGTTTTGATTAAAGGAGATTCTTGTCTTGCTTAACTTGCATTCTTGAGTGAAGTGGAATATGACATCAGAAGGGATGGGACTAGTGACTTGTGCTAGATGAACTATGAGAAGTGAAGAGGCAAGGAGAGAGAGAGAGAGAGAGAGAGAGAGAGAGAGTTTTCTTGTGTGTGTCTAAAGAGAGAATGAGATCAAATAGAGAGAAAAATAGATTGGGTCTTTCAAAGATAGTGACACAAGAATTAATGCTACCACAATATTTGGATTGGGATTAACGATGATAGTTAGGACTTAAGGCTAACACTTCTTCCATGTATGTGCTTTGTAGAAATGTTGGAACTAGAAGGGTATTGGTGGGGCTGAAACTTTTAGACATTGTTTTCGTGATCTTAGGATTGTAGAAAATCTCAGGGTTACCTTTTGACAGGCACCCTTGTCCACCAAATTTGATGGAAGGGATAGGAAATTGCAAGTTTTTCATAGTTACGTAGTTTTTGAAGGTTTAGAATTATTTTTGCAAGTTTTTTAAATCCAAAATACCCAAAAATGTGCATGACGTCCATCAAAAATCAAGTCTAATAGGGATGCTTTTGGTTATGGGTACGCTCTCAGTTGGGAACACGCGTTCATAAGTCTAACAGAGACAAAAACTTAAAAAATTCAACTGAATCTAGAATATGTAGGACAACTGTTGGACTTGTGTTAGTAGGGAGAGTGCTCTAAGCTAATTACCCTTACATGAACATGCACCCACTAGCCATACACGTTCTCAATTGGAAACACAGGTTCACAAGTCTAACAAAGATAAAAACTTAAAAAATTCAGCTGAATCTAGATTATGTAGGACAACTGTTGGACTTGTGTTTGTTAGTAGGAAGAATGCTCTAAGCTGATCACCCTTACATGAACATGAGGTCAAGTAGGATTTTTGGACTCACCCACCAAGAAAGAGGCAGTTCACCAAGCCTTTCCAAAGGTATCAATGAAGAATAATCTAGGCCACTACTTTGAAAGTGACGACATGAATGTTGTCCCTATAAAATACAAGGACAGCCAAGTCACACCATCCTAGATGGAGGGGCTGTGGTCACCATCATTACCAAGCAGTGCTAGGAAAAGTGAAGGCAACCATCACTTGACAATACCAACCTAATGGTCAAGCTTGCTGACAGAGCCCCAACAAAGCCCATGGGACTATTGCAAAATCTAAGAATTAAAACTTTTAACCTAAGTTTTTGCCACTCTTTTGTGGTGATGAACTTCTCCCATCAGCCTAATTTCTATGACTGCATTCTAGGCTGACCCTTCATGGAGAGAGGCCCGAATGGTCCATGATTGGGACACATACCACATCTACGTTTTGAAAAAGAATGAAACTATCAAAGTAGACCTACATACATGGAAAACTCATCCTATGAGTGGTGGAGCTTTTTTCAAAGACTCCATAACCACCAATAACACCATTGAGCTAAACATGTGCTAAACCTGTCACAAAACGTTGGATGAGGAATACAAAAGCTCGGAGTTTGCCTACTTTCTGAGCTGGAAGACATAAAAAATTGGATGCACATTCTTGTAGCTATGGACATCCTCCCAACAAGAATATGTACAAGATATGACATGGTAGAGGGCAAGGAAATAAGCTAAGCACACCCTACAAGAGAGTGCGTGTGCTAAAGAACTTAGATAGGTGCCTGAGCATTTCAAAACATACAAAGTGGGTGACCATATGGTACACTTTGAGAAAGCAAAGAGAGTGCATGTGTGCTGAAGAACGTAGATAGGTGCTTCCCAATGTATATAGGTTTGAGATCCTCATCAAGTCCTACTAGGTTGACCTCCTTAACCTCAATTGGTCCCCATCATAAGATGTTCCAAGCTTCCCATCAGGGGTTTTCTTTGATTTCTCAAAGTGTACCATATGATCACCCACTTTGTATGGTACACTTTGCTTTCTCAGATGTACCATACGGTCACCCACTTCTTCTCAAGAAGAAGAAAAATACCTCATTATCATGGTCACATAATTCCAAGGCTTCTTTGCTTGGAAATATACTGACATGAAGAGAGTACCGTGGTTTTAAGCACACTATTCCCATTGTGGAAGGAGCATGGCCATCAAGGCATAGGGCCTACCAAATGAATCCAAAATACTCTAGAATGGTCAAGCATAAAATTGACAAACTCATTGAAGCAAGAATCATTATTGAGATAAAGCACATGGAATGGCTATCCCTAATAGTCATAGCACCCAAAAAATGAGAAGATCTAGGTTTATGTTAACAATGTAGCCACGGTAAAGGACCGTTACTTGTTACCATTCACACCGAGCATGTGCTGGAAGAATGAGTAGTAGGCAAGGAGGCCTATAGCTTACTTAATAAGTTCTCAGGCTATAACTAAGTGGAAATAGACCCAAGTGATCAACATAAGACTACATTTGCCACAAAGTGGGGCACTTAACTTCAAAGGTGTCTAGTGTTTCATGATACATATCAGATACTATAAACGATTTATAATCCTATATGCTGACATGGCAAGACCCTTGTGCAAGCTACTTATCATCTTTGAGTGGATGGATGAGTATCAAAAGACTTATGACACTCTCAAGAAAGCGCTAGAAACAAGCATACCAATTCTAAGATTTCCCAAACAACTGGGATATTATTTTCCACGTGCACATAGATGCCTCATCTTTCATAATTTGCTTTGTTTTAGCACAACTAAAAGAGCATAACATGGATTTCCTTGTTAGCTTTGCCAAGCTGCCAATTGAATGATGCTGAACAAAATTACACCACCATGGAAAGAGAAGTACTTTTAATGGTCTATGTTATAAAGAAGTACCATCATTATTAGTAAATAAATTCATATTTTTCATAGACCATCAGGCACTTCTCTACTTGGTTAATAAGCCTTGTGCTACAAGAAGGATAACCCGATGGCTCCCAATCCTTCTAGAGTTTGATTTCACAATGGAGCATGTAGAAAGGTCACAGCATGTGCATGCCGATCACTTACCGTGCATCCCCAATGGAGAATCGTGCAATGGTTAGAGTGGAGGATGAACTACCCAATTCCTTGCTTTTTAAACTCTATGTTGTTCTAGAGTGGGCCAAAGAGATAGCCCATTTTTTAGCTAATGGCTTTCCCTAGGAGAGACCCCTCAATCGGGATAGAGCACGATGCCTTATTCAAAAGGTAGTGCCTTACCAACTAATTGTGACTCAATTGTATAAGCTAGGCCAATATGGGATCATGAGGCACTGTCCTCATGATCCTTGAGTAAACCCGCTTCAACGTAGCTGGATGACATTTCTCAGTAGACACCATAACCAAAAAATTCTACTAGGAGGGTTGTGGTGGCCCACTTTGTTTATAGATGCAGCTAAATTTGTAAAAGGCTGGGATGAATGTGAGAGATTTGCTGACATTCACAACAGTGATAAAATGTCCCTACACCTTGTAGTGTCCCTTCAACCATTTGAGAAGTGGGGCATTGACTTTGTTGGAACGAGTGATTAGTCCAGCAGCCCTAGGAAGTCAAGCATGATTTATCATTTAGCCATAAAGTATTAAACCCAATTGGTTGAGGAACATGCGACTAGAAAGGCTAATGCAAGGGCAACAACCGAACTCCTTTACGAAAATATAATCAGTAGATTTGGATGTTTGGTCAAACTAGTAAGAAACATGGGAACCCACTTCACCACATCAAGTTTCTATTGAGAAAATTCATGGTTGTGCATGGTCAGGCGGAAAGCACTAATAAGATTATATATGCTATCCTAACCAAGACTATGGAAGCCTCACAAAATTACTGGGAATAAAAGTTACCAGGTGCTCTTTGGGCTTATAGGATGGCCTACACGATAGCCAACCACACGACACCTTTCAACTTGACATACAGAACAAACATCATCATGCCCATGGAATTCTTGGTACCAAGCTTAAGAAATGCTATCAACAAGGAGAGGTTCACATGGAATGTATTGACCAATCGACTATTTGAATTTGAACACTTGGATGCAGCCCGTCTGCACACCATCTACGGAATGATAGTTGAAAAGCTGAGGTGCAAGAAATGGTTTGATGAAAAGCTCAAGAACAAAGATGTAAGTCGGGGGACATGGTTCTCTTGTATGACACAAAAACCCCAAAAGTGTAAGCTCAAGGATAAGGGGCTAGTACCGTTCCTTGTCTACAAACTTACCCCGTAAGGAGCAATGTGCATTAAAACACTTAACAGTGTGTCGAAATGCAAAGATCCTTCAACAGTAGCAAACTTAGATATTACTATGACCCCTTGATGGATGATTGCCTTGAATGCCATCCATCCAAAAAAAAGGACTTTAAACTAAAGCAAGAGGCCCAGGGAGAAGCTAAAGCTAGACAAGAAAAGTTATGTAACCACCACATTTCAATATGCATGGCCCAAGTTGTTGACCTAGAACCAGAGAACTTGGAGGTGAAGCTCACCAGACTTTGGTTGGGCATGACCATAAAGACTGGCCGAGAACACAAGCTCGCACTTGTCGACATGAGTGCTAGCCATAAATGCATGTCCCATGTAACTTGGTGTGCACTGCTACTACAACAACCATTGTTGACACCCACAAATGTGTGAGTTAAAGGAGTAGACACATTCAAAACCTCATGCATAGGATCATTCACTACTATGTTTTACATTGGGAATAACCCTTGGAAGGGAAGTTCTATGTTATGCCTACCATGCATGAAGAAGTGCTCCTTGGACGAGGATGGATGGGACACAATCTATACCAAATAGATTAGGACTCACGAACTACTATCTTGCATCTAACCGTGCCATTGCCCCCACTAGATTGGTAACTATCCTAATGATGGATGAGGAGCCTAGTCCCTATCAAACTTCAACACCAAAAACCAACTCCCCCATCAAATAATTGCTTCAACCCATCACACATCCAATAACACCCCACACTCAAGCCATGTTCCTTGTTGAGCCACTTGGTATGATGTGAAAAGAGGGTGAAGCCTACTCTTGAGTTCCTTGTTGAGCCTCTTGGTATGATGCAAAAAGATGGTGAAGCCTACTCTTGAGCCTCTTGGTATGATGCAAAAAGATGGTGAAGCCTACTCTTGAGCTCCTTGTTGATACACTTGGTGTATGATGCAAAAAGAGGGTGAAGCCTACTCTTGAGTTCCTTATTGAGCCACTTGGTATGATGCAAGGGTGAAGCCTACTCTTGAGGGTCATAAGATCTCTCGAGATGGCTTAAGTGTAGATTTGGATCGGATCCAAAAGGTTTTGGAATGGCCAGTTCCGCATACGGTCAGGCAGTTAAGATCTTTCTTAGGTTTTGTGGTATTTCTTTGAAAATCTGTCAAGGATTATTCGAAGTTGACAGTGCCTTTTACCAACCTTCTTAAGGGTAAAAATAAGAAGTCTAATTCTCTGATTGAGTGGAATGAGAAGCTACAGGAACCTTTTGATTCTTCTCTTCTCTTCTTTTCTTCTTCTCTTCTCCTTTTCTCATCTTCTTCTCCTTTCCTTCTCTTCCCCTCTTGTTCTCCTCTCCTCTTCTTCTTCTCTTCCCCTCCTCTTCTTCTCCTCTTCCCCTCCTCTTCACCTCTCCCCTTCTCTTCCCCTTCTTCCTCTTTTTTCACTAGCTATGTAAGGGGGGAGTAATTGGGAGGATTAGGTAGGGCTACGCAAGCTGGTTGAGGGCAAAAGGAGTGGGTTACATAGGTAAGCAAGGGGGAGAGTAAGTGGGGTCTAAATGAGAGGGGCACATCTATAGCTAGGGTGGAGGGCTAGAGGTTGGGTAGGTAGGGGTACAGTATATTTCATTAGGGGGGCGAGGGAGATCTGATTAGCTTGGGTGCATCTAATGGCTAGATAGGGGGTGGGAGTAGCACATTTAGTAGCGGGAGAAGAATTGAGTAGCTAGGGTAGGTCTAGGTAGGTTCGAGTAAGTAGGGTTGCAATATATTACATTAGGGGGCAAGGGAGATCCAAGTAGCTAGGGTGTTTCTATCGGGCTACATAGGGGGTGGGTGTAGCACACTCAGTAGGGGGAGAAGAATCAAGTATCTAGGGTAGGACTGAGCAAGGGGAGGAGGGACGTGCAAGAGGTCTGGGAGGGGTGGGATAGGGCTTGAGGGAGGTAAGGCTCACGATAGGCTAATCTAGGTGGCGAAGTAGGGGTAGTTGGGGATAGGGAGTGCAGCCATTCTATAAGGGCGAGAGACTAGGGGATAGGAAAGAGGGAAATGGGTGGGGGCAAGGTGTAAAAAATAAAAAATTATGATCTACCCAAATTAGGGGAAATATGCAAGTGGCGTGCATGGGTGGGTGGAAGGGGTGCCCTTGTGTGTACTCCTCCATCTTGAAGATTTGTCTAAATCAATTGCTTTCTTTGACTCTCTTTAACATTTTATTGATATCCATTTTTCTTGAGAAGTCAATATTATTAGATTGTTGAGGCGGCATGACAATAGACCTTGCCCATAGCTCTGATGGAGCTAGGCAGCCTCTATTGTGGGTCAAGAGATTTGGTGTTAGCAAGCACTAGGGATGGAGGCAATGTGGATCAATGGGTGGTGGGACTAAAGAAGAGGCTACAAAAGGTCCCTCTTATCACATTCAAGAAACTTTTAAAAATCATACTTTTTGTAGTAAAATACAAGACACTTTTGAAAAAAAATACATTTATCACTCAAATATATCAAAATAGAGATAGAAAGGTTGTGTTGACACTAAACACATTGTAAAGCTAAATATTTACATCTTTTAGAGTCAAATATAGATCGAGAGTCTGTGTTTGCGGAGTCAAATTATTTACATTTTTTAGAGTCAAAAAGAGATAGAAAGGTTGTGTTCAGAGCTCAACACCTTGCAGAGTCAAATCTTTACATCTTTTAGAGTTAAATATTTATATCTTGGAGAATCAAGATTATTATATTTAATAAGGGAAGGGTTTACAAAGTTAGAACTATCATTTGGCATAACCACAAGAAAACAAGAAGTGTACATTAGCATTGAGGGAAGTAAAAAGGCACTTGGAGATGACTCCTTGGAGAGAGCAAACATAAGATGATCTTTTAAGAGGTCAGGTTAATGCATGAACATGTTCTCATTTTGATTCAGTCTCCCATAACACGTAACATGTAGTACATGTGCTTGCACACAAGGAAAGAGCTTTCTTTATCCGCTCGGCCCTTAAAATCATGACAATCATATGAGGGCTTGCACACAAGGAAAGAGCTCTCTAAAATGCACATTGTATATTGTTGATAAACATGGGTACCATGCATGCACCTATGGAAGCTTGTAAACACAAACCCTAATCTAGGTGATTTAGCATGTCCTACTATGGTAGGTGAAACCTAATTATACACATAATGAAAACCTTAATCTAACTATAAGCTTGACTTAAACTCAATTAGGTTACAAGATTATGACTTGTACTCACAGAGAGGCTTAAGAGCAACTTGTACTCATAGAGAGGCTTAAGAGCAACTTGTACAAGATTATGACTTGTACTCATAGAGCGGCTTAAGAGAGCAACTTGTTCCCATTCCTTGAAAATGACCCCTTTTATATGAGGGAGGTACAACTTTTGCATATGTGCTCATGTGGGATAATGCCCAAGTGTGATATGGCTAAATGCTCTCGTGATTCTAGTCCTCTACTCATGCCTTGCACCAACTTTGTGCTCATGGCACCATATTTCTCAACACCCTCCCTTGGTGCCATGAATTATAGGCTACTTCAAGGTGGTTGAATGTGAGTTACAACAGATCCATTACTCCCCCCTCCCAGTGCAACATGATACTAGTGTGGTTAAGTGTGGTAGAACAACATATCATCACCCCCCCCCTTAGTGCTAAACTTATCATCATCCCCCCCCCCTTAGTGCAAAACTTTACTATGTGTGATACAAAAAGAGATTAGGTCTACTCATCTAGTGACCTTTTGTTACAACAAAATGGGCTAAGGTGGTGAGGCTTTTGTTACTGCTTGTTGATCTCGAAGAGATGTCCCTTTGCAACTTCGTCTTCTTGACTTGTTGTGTCAACGTAGATGCCATGTAGTTTGTGTTGAATTTGCAATCTTCTTATTTGTGGCCAATATTCTTGCAATTATTGTACTTTGGTTTGTCCTTCAATCTGCATTCACTTTGGAAAGTGTCCTTTCCTCCCACAGTGGTGAAAGTTCATAGTGCTTTTGTTGAAGAACGCTTGCTCAATGGTTGTGCTTCCTTGCTTCATCTCCTTGTTGAAGAACACTTGCTCAATGGTTGTGCTTCCTTTCTTGATCTCCTTCTCTTTTTCAGGTAGGGAAGAGATGCACTCTTCAAAGGTTAGATCTGGTAAATTTTTCAAAGTGGTCACAAGTGCATTATATTCCTTAGGCATGATTTTTAGGAGTATAGCTAATGCATCTTTTTCTCCTATTTTAGCATTTATGCCATCAAGTTGGGTCATGATGCTTTTCATTTTACTTATGAATTGCACTAGCGGCTCACTGAAACTCATTTATGGCCCATAGAACTCAATTTTAAGATGGATTTCTTGGTTCTTTGCTTTGGCTCCAAATACTAGATTCAGTGCACCCCATGCATCCTTGGCATGATCTTTGGAGTCAATGTGGTGCATAAAATTAGTGCCCAAGTGTAGCCCGATAAGTGAGAGTGCTTGTTCATCCTTTTCTATCCATTCATCATTTGGTGCAGCAGACACATTTTCCTTAACTATCTTCCATAGCTTCTTGTGCATGAGGAGGTACTTCATTTGGGTGGCCCAGGAATGGAACCCTTCCCATGTGAACCTCTTGACATGTGAAGTAATGCTAGATGATGTCATGATGAGAAGGTCTACTTAAGAGATTATTTGTTAAATTTGCAACAATGTGATGAGCTATGGTGGATCAACTGCAAGAATAAACATAATTAACAAGTGATTAGATGATGATTAAGATGAGATTAGTGAGAAATTAATCTAATAGGATAATGTAGGCATGGATACTCAAAAACTAGCAAATTCTCATTAGACTAATGCCTCAATTTATAGGTTGTACATCCACAAGATGCCAAGCATCTAATCCCACTGATTTCTCCTTGATTTGTGCCACCTCCCCTACATCTGGGGGCACCTTTTCCTAGAATCTTTCCACACCCCTATATTCACTCATGCTACCCTTGATTCTCTCATCAGTAGATTCTTGTCACCTTTTCACTACTACTACCCACTCAATTACTGACTCCCTTTTACAGTCTCTTGCTCTAAGGGCTTATTCTCGCACACACCCATTCACTTTCATATTTCAACACCTCCCCTCAAGTGAATAACTCTAGCACACATGGACCCTATACCAAGTTTCCCTCTTACTTGGTGGCCCCCGGCGTGACCAGTGCCTCAAGTCCCTAACTCATAGTCCTTGACACACTCTCTCTCTCTCTATGTGTCCAAGGCTACTACAAGTGCCCGTGACCTTGACTAAAGTGCTCACACATACATCTACCACATGGCCTACATCATCGGTGGCTCAAAGGTGGTTTTACTCTGTTGGGGTAGGTTACATTGGGTTGTGGGGTTTCTCTCTCTTTCTCTCTTAGAAAATATGTCCTGACTCCTCTTCCTTAGGAGTCTTCATGAAGTTTGCCGATGTCGATCCTTCTTCATTTGGTTTGCTATAGCAATCTCTAGCCATATGTCATGGCTTCCCACAGTTGTGGCAAGTGAAGCTCCTTCCTCCTCCCCTGCCTCGTCCTCGTCCTCGTCCTCGTGCAAGGCCTCCTCAGGTGTAGAATGCTCTCTCCTCTCTCCAGTTATTGGGTCCAATCCTTTCTTCTCTTTGACCTTGTTCTCTTGCTCTAGTAGAGCTCCTTCTATCTCATGTAGTTTCAATTCTAGTGCATTCTTTAAGGTTGCCACAATGTTCTCATACTCTCCCTTGTCCACACTCTTCAGAAGCACTGCTAGTGCCTCATCATCTTCTACCTTCTACCAATGGTTGTGCCAGTTGTTTCTTAATGATTTTGTATTTGTTCAAGTGTGTGTTTAGAGGTTCACTTTCCTTCATGTCAAGTTTGTAGAATTGCATTAGCAGATTTATCTTTGAATTTTTTACTTGAGTGCCAAATAATTTGTTAAGTTCATCCCATGCATCTTTAGCCCGTTGTATCCCTGCAATATGGTGAATGATTTCATCATTTAAGCTAAGTGCAATGAGTCCTAATTCTTTCTCATTCTTGCTCTTCCACTCATTCTCCCCATGCTCCTCTGGATATTATCTCTTCCCTCAACTAGCCCCCACAGATTTTTCCTCATGAGCAAATACATGGTCTTTGTTTTGCCATGTATAAATTTAGCTATTTCTTGTGCAGTGCTCATGATGATGATGATGATGTGAAGGGGGTCTTACCTCGATCCAATTCAAGATTCAAGGGCAGTGTCTACCCTTTTACTACTCCAATTTGATGTTTAATGATGATTACAATAAGTTTATAAGCATGAATTCACCAAAAATTACATAAAGCCAAGGATAACTAATCTCTATACTGAATGGTTGGGATATCAAACCATCTCCGAATTACAATATGAAGTGATAGGGATCTGTATCAGATACCCAATGGTAAATTTGAACCAAAATATAGTGATTAGTTCTAATTAATCATTGATTAGTGAAATAATCTCATGTTTTGTGTGTACAAAAAATAGAGTGTACGTGGAGGCTAGATCTGTTGCCTTAGAGTTCAAATGAGCTCAGATCCTTTCAAGGGCATCAATAGAAGTTAGTCTAGTAGAAGATCAAGCCAAGAAACAAAAGATTTGACCAAACATTGAATGCTTAATCTCTATTTTACCAAAGTCACTCGCAGATTTTATGCAGAGCTTAATGCCACTTCTCCTTGAGAAATTTCTCAAATATGAGATCACCAGCATGTAGAGCACCCTTGAAAACCCCTGGGGCTAAGAGGAATTAGCTTGATTCACCTTGTGGGAGTGTAGATCTAGGTTTTTCCTCCCAAAAAATGCGCCTGTAAAATCGGCGATTCTTGGCTGCTCCTGGCGGCGTTTTTACGATTTGATGCGCTGAGCTGAATCATGGGGCATGTGGCTAGCTATGGCTAAGAGCATTAGGGTTAATGTTGAGGCTAGAGTGAGAGGGACCTCCTCCACCACCTGGGGGTGTAGAGCTTAGTTGAAAATAGACTAAAAAGGAGTTTAATTCATAATTATGATTAGCAAGGTGATTAGTAGGATAATTAGGCTCAAAATTGGATGAATCCTAAGCTTGGCTCTGATACCATGTTAAATTTTCAGCAATGTGATGAGCTATGGTGGATCAAAAGCAAGAATCAATATAATTAACAAGTAATTAGATGATGATTAAGATGAGATTAGTGAGCACTTAATCTAATAGGATAATGTAGGCATGGATACTCAAAAACCAACAAATTCTCATTAGGCCAATGCCTCAATTTATAGGTTGTACATCCACAAGATGCCAAGCATCTAATCCCACTAATTTCTCCTTGATTTGTGCCACCTCCCCTACATCTGTGGGGGCACTTTTCCTAGAATCTTTCCACACCCCTATATTCACTCATGCTACCCTTGATTCTCTCATGAGTAGATTCCTCTCACCTTTTCACTGCTACCCACTCAATTACAGACTCCCTTTTACAGTCTCTTGCTAAGGGCTTGTTCCCGCACACACCCATTCACTTGCATATGTCAACATTATTTGGGCTTCAATGGTGGTAGTGTCTAATCTCTTACAAATGATAGTGATTTTTTTTGCTTAATATAAAATGTAAATGATGAGTGAAAATAAATGATTAAAATGTAAGGCACAACCCAATTACAAAGTTCAGAACTATAATTTTTTATTTGAACAGCTAATTAGCTATTAATGATCTTTATTAATCTCAATCACAAATGATTAAGAGTTCAAGAGAGGGGAGGCTCAAATTGAGCTCATTAAGACATCCATTTAATGTGGCTTTTGTTGCAAGCCTCTTGTCCTTGAAGAGAGGTATTAGCCCGCTAGAAATCTCCAACTCAAATCAACTCTGGGACGCTCAAAATTTGTAAGAAGTTGCGACTAGTTTTCTGCTCCCTGTGCTTCACTTGGTTGATGAAATGCCACCAAATTTAAGCTATAGGTAGATTAGGGCATGGACGACATGTGGGAGTAGTTATCCCAATTTGTAGTAGCCAATGGGAATGATGCATAATACCAAGCTACAGGGTGGCACCAATTTCAAACAGTAAGAGGCTATTTTGCTTAATTACCATTGTGGATTTTGGAGGTATGTGAGGACAATATGTGGCTAAAAAATATCACCCATTTGAGTGAGGAGAATGAGCAACTCAAAGTTTGGCCACAAACGGGGGAGAATGGATAAGGTGGAATTAGTGACTAATTAACTAAGGTTTATCTTAATTATGGACTAATACATGCATAGGGATGAATGTAAGATGGCTCATGAGGAGGGGTGGCTCTAATACCATGTGGATAAACATGGGTATTAGGCATGCAGCTATGGAAGCTTGCAAACACAAACCCTAATCTAGGTGATTAGCATGTCCTAATCCTATGGTGGATGAAACTTAATTACACACATAAGGAAAACTCTAATCTAACTAGAAGCTTGACTTAAGCTCAATGAGGTTACAAGATTAAGACTTGTACTCATAGAGAGGCTTAAGAGGAGCTTGTTCCCATTCCTTGAAAATGACCCCTTTTATATGAGGGAGGTACAACTTTTGCATATGTGCTCATGACCCTAATTTAACTATAAGCTTGACTGAAGCTCAATTAGGTTACAAGATTAAGACTTGTACTCATAGAGAGAGGCTTAAGATCAACTTGTTCCCATTCCTTGAAAATGACCCCTTTTATATGAGGGAGGTAAAACTTTTGCATATGTGCTCATGTGGGATAAGGCCCAAGTGTGATGTGCCTGAATGCTCTTGATCCCGGTCCTCTACTCAAGTCTTCCCCAAGTGAGATGTGCATGAATGCTCATGATCCCAATCCTCTACTCATGCCTTGCCCCAACTTTGTGTTCATGGCACCATGTTTCTCAACACATATGGTTTCCCTCAAGATTTTGATCCTTGTGTTTGCATATGAAAGACTTCGCAAAGCCCTAGTTTCACCACAATTTCCTCCACTATGTGTGCATCTAGAGAGAGCCTTGTTGATGTGATATTTGGCCTTCTAAGAGATTCTTAGTCAATACTTTGTATACCATATTTTTCCTTTTCAGAGATGCTTAGTTGATATTTTGGATGCTCATCATCCAAAATATTTTTCCTTTTCAGAGATGCTTAGTTGATATTTTGGATGCTCATCATCCCTACATACAGTTGTGTGGATCAAAGGAGGTGCACCAGGTGCACCTTTGCTTGTGTGTTGTGTATAGTATAATATGGGCTACCTTTTTAGATGCATTAGAGGGTGCCAATAATGTGGGGCTAGAACAAGGATGATGTTGTGGTCAAGCCTCCAAGTGTGTGTGACATTATTATTATTATAGAACCATATCAATTGTGATGTGCTCCCTTCGTGATAGGTTTGTGATGAGTAGAAGCATGGTGATAATAGCCCTTTTGCACAATTTGAAATCTAGATCTAGCATGATATAAACTCATCTTATCCTTGAGTGTGTGTGTAATAGAGAGAGAGAGAGAGAGAGAGAGAGAGAGAGAGAGAGAGAGAGAGAGAGAGAGAGAGAGAGAGAGAGAGAGAGAGAGAGAGTTTCTATGTGTCTACTATAGAAAGAGCAACCAAAAAATCATATGCTAAAAATGATGCTAACATGTAGGAAGATAGTTAAATTTTTTATTTAAGTATATGCAAAAGAAACTTCAAAACATGATTTTACAAAAAATGTACATATTAAGGATAGACATATATTTGTAAGTTGAGGGAGACTAAGGCCTAAGATATGAAAGTTGAAGGCTTAGCATACCATGTTACATGCATGGGATATATAAATATTTGTAAGTTAAGGGACAAGCTAGAATGCATGTGTGGGAGACAAAGGCTAAAATGTGTGTGGGAGGTAGCACATGCATTCTACAATGCATGTGTGGTAGTATATACTTTGTCATAACCTGATTTTTTGCATGTGGATATAAGATTTTGTGAAGAACATCAACTTTGCTTGTGAAGGGCTCATATTGTGGGGTACCTCTTGGAGTTTTGCTTTGCTAGCTTTGAGCTCTCCTTTTAAGTCACAAGTTCATATCTTTTTTTCTCCTTTATTTGTGGATTTAAAATAACAAATCTAAATTAGTTAAAGGGGCAATAATAGCACTTTATCTTTCTTCCATTAGAGAACCCTTTTATCTCTACACCATCCAAAGTCTTGATTCTCACCAATCCTTGGGGTGTAAGCTCAATGACCCTAAAGGGTCAAAGTCCTTTATACTTCAATTTGTGCTTGTTGTTCCACATATTGTACCATATCTCCTTTGTTAATCTCTTTATCCTCTAGATTGTTGTTAAACCAATGCTTGTGTCTCAGTTTCTCGATAGTAATCAATGTAAGTACAACTCAAATTCTTGTCTCGTTTAGCTTTTTAAGGGCCACTAATCTCATGGATGGCAACTCGAAGATGAGAGAGAGAGAGAGAGAGAGAGAGAGAGAGAGAGAGAGAGAGAGAGAGAGAGAAGCAAAACAACACATCATATCTTTAGTTAAAGGGGCCATAATAGCATTTTAACTTTCTTCCATTCAAGAACCCTTTCATTTCTACACCATCCAAAGTCTTGATTCTCAACAATCCTTGGGGTGTAAGCTCAATGACCTTAAAGGGTCTAGGTCCTTTCATCTCTACACCATCCAAAGTCTTAATTCTCACCAATCCTTTAGGTTTAAACTTAATGACCCTAAAGGGTCCAAGTCCTTTGTACTTCAGTTTTGTGCTTGTCGTTCCACACATTGTACCATATCTCCTTTGTTAATCTCTTTGTCCTTTAGATTTCTATTAAACCAATGTGTTTCTCAATAATCACTCCGTGTACATCTCAAATTCTTATCTCATTAAGCTTTTCAAGGGCCACTAATCTCATGTACGGCAACTCAAAGACTAGGGGAGAGAGAGAGAGAGAGAGAGAGAGAGAGAGAGAGAGAGAGAGAGAGAGAGAGAGAGAGAGAGAGAGAGAAGCAACACAAGCTAAGGTCACATGGTGGTAGAGAGGCAGGGAGGTCAACATAAACCTGTTATGTGCGTGGTATGAAGACAAGCAAATAAATCTATGATGTAATGAGGGAGACGACTATGACATAGATGGGGATGAAACTAGGGAATCCATGTGTTCAGCGTGCAAAGACAACTGAACTTTAAAAAAGGCTTTAAGCATAACCTTACAAAAGTTCACTTTAAAAAAGGTATTTAATTAAACGGGCCCAAATTTTGATTTTGGTGGCCTATTAGCATCTAATACAAGACATGTTTGAATATCTATACTATTTTAATTTATGTGATCCTTAGCACCTACGTTAAAAGTTTATTAATATGTATTTAATTAAAAGTAGACCTTAGTTTATTAATTTTTGTCAAAGGGTTACCCTTTGTTTTGTACCTACTACTGTTTTTTTTTTTGCATGAAATCTTAAGAAATCTGGTTTTGTTTTAGTATAGCACATGTTATTTTTTTTCATTATTTAATCAAAAGTAGACCTTAGTATATAAATTTCATTGTAGGTGTCTAAAGATTAGTTTTTGTTGTAGAGTGTCTTGGCTTTTGGCATTGGGTTTTGTTTTGACTAATGAGTATGGTCTTCTATTTTTTTTTGTGGAAGGTATGCATGTAAAGTTATCATCAAAATCTATTGTGTCTAGGCAACACTCCACTAGCATTCTATGCCTTCTGGCACACAATGCATGATGCAACCAAACAATGAAATTAGCTTGGTTTATCTTGGTTTTTCCTCAGTAGGGCATTTGCTATTTAGGTTCTTAAGGTGGTTGATACAATCCCTCATCAACTGGTGTTCAAGCTGATTGAATTAATATAACTGTGTAACACCGATCTTCAAGAAGCCCATGCTAACTTGAGATCCTCCATGGTCCTCCTTTTTGTGAGTCTTCTAGCATTTAAAACCACAATAGAGCATTATTTTCTAAAGTTAGTTTGAAGGCATCGATCTTAGTTCTAGGATCGGGGTGACTCTCTCAGTTGTGCAGATTTATCTAATTGTAGCTAGGTGGCTGTAAGGATCTCTTAATCTGTCAAACTATGACCCTAGTTGAGGTTCTCATCCTCAAATTTCCATGATCGTTAGGAACACGAGCTTGTGCTCTAGGTTTAGTAGGCTCGACTACTGGTGGTTATGGGCCATTAGGGCTATGTATCTAGGTTTAACTCTTGTATGTACTAGATCATAGGATGGCCCCATGTACCCGTAGGCTAGTACTCCAACAGATTCTTAGGTAATGGTTCTGGAAGTATGTTTGCCGTATGCATCATTAGGTATCCCACTACTAGGGTATCCCCTTGGCTCAATAAGTTGGCTTATAGCTACCTATTTGCAACTATATAATGTTTCAGATTCCCATGCTTCTTGGCTCTAAGGGAGTGGCTACCCTTACTCTTTTTGAGAGGTATTGCCTCTCTTTAGATGGCACTATTTTCCCTCGCCCTTTCTTCCTTGTTTTGATCCAATGATGTGAGGAAGGAATTCAAAAGTTGGCATCCTGTCTATGGCTATAGAATGAGAATTATTCATTCTCGCCTAGACTACCTCTTCTTAAAGTATATAATCATCAGAATCCAAATAGAACTCTTGGTTCCACTAGTTGCAATACCAATCGCCGGGTTGTCTAGGAGGTCTGGCCAATTCTGCACATTGACATCATTGGCCATCTCTCCAAGAGTATCCTGCTAGTGTCAATGAAGACTGGGACTTGGTTAGTTATGTGGAAGCCATAACTTTATAAAACATATGCTTCACGGGTCCTAGTGTTACTAGCTTGGCCTCTAATCTATTCGCTCATGGCCCTTCTTCTCTCACCCATTAGTCTCTACTGACTTGGGGCTTTTTGTCTCCTTTAGATGACTCTCCTATGAACACTCCACGATCTTGTTTGGCCATATTCGAGTTAGGATGTTAAATCAAGCTAATGCCCCACAATCTTGATATGGTATTCTATGTTTTGAACTAAAATCTCGAGCTACTCGGTTGGTTAGATTGGTTCTTGGTCCTATTTCACTTCCTAGCGTTAGTGTGTACAATAATGCTTCATGCTCAAAGTATGAAGTCACAATGATTTGGCCCAAACATAAAGCATAAGCACTTGGTCCAATGTCCAGCTGAGGTTCTTTATATGATTTTCCTAGTTTTTTTTATTTTTTTGGGTAAAGTTTTCTAGATTTTCTAGATTTTTAATGTTTTTAATAGTTATTTTAAAATATTTTTTTACAAGTTTTCTTCACAATTTAGCAGGTCTACGTTTGAGGTGATGGTCAAAATCCCTTGCACTAGCTTTTTTTTTTATTTTTAATGCTTTTGAAATTTTATGTTAGTTAGCCGACGATCCTACTTGGGCAATCCACCTTTAACGATTCTTCTTGAAAATGATTCTACCAGAAATGATTATAGATAAAACGATTCTTGTCAAAAATGATCCTTGTTAAAAAGAATCCTTGATGGAATAATTCCAGTCAGAATGATGCTACTGTAGAAGGATTCAAGGACCGGCTGATCCTTCTTCAGGGATTGGAACGATTAGGACCTTGGTGATTCTAGATTTTGAACAGTTCGACCCTTGGGTCATAATAATTCTAATTGACTCACGAATCAAGACTCGGATCAATGATGATTGTGCTTTTGGGTCAAAATGATCCGTGTTTCTGCCAAGTGTCATTTGTTAGGCGAATGACACCTTGATTACAGTGTAATTATTCCACTGTCATTAAATATTCCCATCAGAGTTATAGATTTAGTAGGTATACTAGCACTCATTTCCATGTTCACAACCATTATAGCCAATTGAATGCTCATTAATATGCTCGTTGTAGATGATCCCAAATGTCAAGTTGTGCCAACTTGGTTAGAACAATCCTCTAGGGGTTGGATCAGACGATTCTACCCTAAATGATTCTACTAGTAGGATCAATATGATCTAAATGGGAAATGATTTCACTTTACAGCAGTGAGTTTTTTTTTGTCTTTTTCTTGGTTTTTTACTTGGTACCTAATTAACAATGGCTCCAACATGATTATTCTACCATATAAATATCTAATTTTATAATTATTTTGAATCAATTGAAAGAATGGGTCAATTTTTTTCCTTTCATGGACATAATGGAAAAACTCCTAGTTTAGCCTATTTAACCTAAGCTAATTCTTATGATGTTAATGGAAAATCCTTACATGCGAGATTGCTAACCTCAAGAGGGGAGCTCAACTTGACTATCCATCTCCACCAATGAAGCAAAAATAATAAAAACACAAAGGATGGTTTATGGGCTAGGAAAAGCTCAATCTAATTGCACATTCTTCACCTTTAACTCCACACATAATAACTCTACCATAAGTTTGGTCAGAACGATCTGACTCTAGGGGTTGCATCAAATGATTCTACCCTAATCCTACTAGTAGGATCGATACGATCTTTTAGGGAAAACGATTTCACTTTACAATGAGTTATTTTCTTGTCTTTTTCTTGGTTTTTTCTATTTTTTCACTTGGTACCTCTCTTCGTAATGGATCCAAGGAGATTATTCAACTATAAAAACATTCAATTGAATAATTATTATGAATCAATTGAAAGAATGGGTTAATTCTTACCCTTTGCAGATAATGGAAAAATTCCTAGTTTGGCCTAATTAGCTTATTTAACCTAATCTAATGCTTATGATGCTAATGGAAAAGCCTAACAAGTGAGATTGCTAATCTTAAGGGGGAGCTCAACTGTTATGGCTCACCCTAACCCCCCTTTTGAAGCACATCCAACAAGAGATTACCTGGTGAACTACACCTATCATGAGGATCTTTCCAATGGCCGAACTCGCAATCCTTGAGGTCTCCAAGCTCTACAACTCCTTGAGAAGCAATTCCACCGTACCTCCCGCGAGTGTTGTCACACCGTCACGTTGCACTACGGGTACTCGTCCCTCCCCTCACCTCACTTCACTCACACACTCACTAGCATGCATTAGGGAGAGAGATTAGCAAGAGGATTAACAAGAGCAAGACTCAACTGCACAATGGGAGAGTATGTTGTATTATGAGAGATACACTTATATACATGGACATAAGTGTTCACACTCACTTAAACTGTGCTCAGCTGGGCACTTTAGGCTCATAATAGGCCTAATGTTGTTACAATGACTACTCTCATAATATATCCATGAAGTACATCACTTAGGACTTTATCCTAACTTGCTACCACATGCTCTTGAAGCAGGAATTGCCGTAAATACCATTACGGGTGCCCATCCAAGTTGTAGCTTTAGACACTATTGCTTTATATCTTGAATGTATGACCCTTTGGTGTATCTATCGTGACTCCTTGATGTAAGATAATGGTAGTAGCTGTTGTTAACCCTAGGAATGGGTTAACATCCCCCCCTTCTTGATGGCGATCGCATCCTCTTGATCGCGTTGAAGACCTTTGTGTGGGGAGAATGGATAAGCTTTGTCAATGGCTTTGATATTGAGTGACCTTCAATGGTCTTTGTTCCTCCGGAAGAAGGAATAAGAAAAGCTAGTTAGTGAATGAAAAGCGTATTGGTTTATTGGGAATTCCTAACGGGGTGGGGGGTGGGGTTTTTGCGAGTGATGCATTTTTATATTTTTGTGTGCTTTTTATTTTTTTGCTCACTTTTTTTTGGCAATCATAAGCAAGGTTACATGTGATTTGTGTTAGTAGGGAAACTAAGAGATGTTAATAATGGGAGAGAAGTGAGGGAAGGAATCGGAGGAATGTAGACATTATCATCAGAATGAGATGGTGATTCTCAGTTCCTCATTTGATTCATTGAAGCGACATTTATTATTTAAAGAAATTGGCCTTCAATGATGTCCCTTTGTGTAGTAGGATTCTTGTCAAATGTTGTTGAGGAGGACCCGTTCCTGCATGCTTCTTCCCATGTGCTTTTTATGTTTTTATGTATATTTAAGTGCTCTTATGAAGTAGATATACATGAAGTACAAGAAGTGAGTCATATAGACTCTTATTGAACTGCTCTGTGTATTGAAGTAGCCACTTGTTGGTGAGGATTGAAAGAATTACGTCGACTTGCAAGCTAATATAGATATCTTCACTAAGGATTGAAGATCATTGATTCGTGAAGATGGTAGCATCGTTTGGAGAGGTTTGAAAGAAAATTCCAGGCGATGGTTTATACCATTGACTAGGCTTTTGCCCACCATGGTTCCCCCATCCACCAGAGATGTATCTGAAAGTTGCGATGCTGAGGCTTTGGTGCAAATATCCTCCAATGCATGAGTATGGATATGTACTCATGGAGAAACTGCTATGTTAATATAGCCAAAAGAATAGTAAGCAATAAGCTTAACAAAATATAATGGCCTATTGAAGATTTTTGGGAGTTATTTGTGATTTTTATCACTTCTAGGTAGGCCACATGTGTGACTCCCTTGTTTTTGTGTGTTTTTTTTTAAATATAAAACTACCACCTTGCAAACAACAGGTTCTTATGGCTACTCTCCTTTTTGAGAGAATAGGTTCTTATGTATGCCGCGTAGCTTCTTCTGCACTTACGCTTCACATCTAGAAGGGTGAAAAGAGCATTGTAAGTTTGTCTTTGATGCACTCATAAGTCTCCGTTGCATATGTGGGAATTGATTCTTGAATTGTTGGCTCAAATGTTGTTAAGGTAGTAGGTAAGATTGTTGGTTGGTTACCATTCGGGTTGTTTGGACACACAAGCTCTTGTGTAGGTACTGAATGCATGAGAGAGGTTGAGTGACTTGCTTGGTATTGTTTTGGCCTCCATTCTTGTCAAACTTTAGGTGAGGCTGTTGGGGTTAAAGTCAGTGGTAAGGCTTTCTTCATGTTGTTCGATTTTGGCAACCATATGATGGCATTATCATCATAGTATCCTTGTTGTTGAAGCACATGCACAGGCACCCATCTTTGATGAACATTATAAACTGGTGGCTGAGGTTTGTTTCTTTGAACAGGTTGAGTGGAATTTTTGATTCGCTTGGAAAGCCAAGCATTGGTATTTCCTTGGTAGTACCCTTGTGCTTACAGTAATCTTTTGGTACCCACACTCGTTGACTTGATGGAGTTCTTTGATGAACTCGCATAGGTTTTTGTGGATGGTGTT
This sequence comes from Cibotium barometz, assembly GCF_041138505.1. Classification (NCBI taxonomy): domain Eukaryota; kingdom Viridiplantae; phylum Streptophyta; class Polypodiopsida; order Cyatheales; family Cibotiaceae; genus Cibotium; species Cibotium barometz. Next base: position 9,703,425 of record NC_141065.1, on the reverse strand, counting down.
GTGGAGTACTTTTATTTTTCTTTGGCCTCTGAGTGTTGCATTGAGGAAGAGGATTTGATGATTGAGGCACCCAAATTTGATTAGCACCTTCGTAGTAGCCTTGAGCTACAAGTAACTGCTTCTCCACCCACATTTTGATACCATTGAGGATACCTTGATTTGTGTTGTCTTGGTGGATTTGTCTTTTTGGTGGAAGAGGAAGGTTTTGGGCCCTCCTTCACATTGGTTGGTGTTGAGGCTACAGGTTTGGGGCTCATGTGCATTATTGACGATGATGAGGCTAGAGTCTCTTGTGGAATGGATGTCGATGATGAGGCTTTCAAGCATGCAGTTGTCTCCTTCGGTGGAGTTTGTCGATGAAGAGGCATAGGCTCCGGGACTTTTCCTTTGAGTTCCTTGTTAGAGATAGATGGTCGCGTTGTAGGTACTTCTTCAACAATAGCTATTGATTGCGAGGTATTGGCATCTAACTTTGTTAGTGGGGATGGGGTTAAAGGAGCAGATGCTTTATCGGAGTCGGTTGACGCAGATGGTCGGTCATTATGTAGAGGGGCTTTTGTGGAAGAGGCTTGTAACCTTTTGCGTTTAGCATCATAGAAATCCATTAAAGTTGGACCCATCTTTCGTGCAATATGGTATTGTCAAGTTTTTGTCGTTGACTATCAAGATGACTCTATCGCTAGCAAAGCACAGTGGTGATTGGGCAACAATAGTCCATTTATGTCCCAAGATCAAATCTGCTTCCAACACATAACCACAAAAAACTTGCAAGTAAGGGGGTTAGTTTCAATATATATTGTATGTTCAAAGTACTCCAAACATGGCATGTTCAAGTCTTGTGTAAAGGGAATTCTTTCAGGATGAGCCATGAGTCTTGATTGAGCACATTCAAGGGTACCGTGGACAATTGCCCGTTTTGTACGTTTAAGATGTTGAGTTGTATTTTGTGAGACAAGTTGCATTGAAGCAACTCGTTTTGGGCAATCTTGGAACATGTGATCAATGCCACAATGTTCACACATGGGTCGCAAAGTGTCAATGATTATGGGCATGGAAGTATTCCAAACTATACAGTCTGCCACTTTGTGAGGTGCACGACAATAGAAACACTGAAGTGTTTGATTAACTATCTCTTGAGTGGCTTCTACCCTTTGGACTGTTTCTATTTGGTGCATGTGAGATGGAGGTTTTGAGTCAATTGTTGATAAATTGGGACACATTTTAGTATCATGATCAAAGGATTTACAATATATGCAGTACAGAAAAATAGGTGCCTTGTATGCATAATGGGGATTGGGATGGTCATAGTGATTGCATTGAACACAAGGCATTTCGCTCCTCACTTATAGAGGCATTAAGGATGGTTGGTTTTAAAGGAGCTCATCTTCTCTTAGAGATGTCGATTGAAAACTTTTAAGCAAGGCTGCATAGAATTCGGAGGAATGACAATTCCAAGATTAATCTTTCTTTTGCCATTGCTTCACTTGGTTTAGATGCGGAGTTCACCTTGTAGCATGATCATCTTCCAGCATGTTGTCATCTAAACGTACTTCTTCTTTAATTACAACATTGATCAAATGTTTTCGGGTTGGATACAATGATTAAGTTGTGTAAGTTGTTTTTCTTTAAGCCCATCATGAAACATCTCTTCAATTGAAAATCGTTTAATTTTTCCCATGACTCACATCGTGAGTCCAAGAGTTTTATCCGAAGGATAAAGTCTCTAATGGATTCATTTGGTTTACGCTCAATTGATGAATATAGTTCTTTTGTTACACTCCACCGATCACCTTGTCTTGAAAAACCGTGGAGAAAGGTTGTTTTCAAGGTGTTGAAGCTGGTCTTGATTGCCGGCATCAATGTGATGAACCATCGACTAGCTTTTCCCTCTAAGCATAGGTTCAACGCATGTACTGCCCATGATTGGGGGGTAGTTTGGTTTCCAAAGGCCTCACATCGCTGTTCAAACATTTGTATATGAATTGAATAGGATCTGTTGTTTTATCGTATTTGCCCATGATTGTGGAAATTTGTACGGCCATATTTCTGTATGTCATTGAGGCCGTATGTGAGTGTTCTTATGGGGTAGGGACTCACTTAGTCCTTAGGCAACCCCCCTTCCTAGACTAGTTAGTATATTTAAGGTGTGGGCATCCAGGGGTTGGAAAGGGTTGGTACTTATAGGGTTTGTGGGAATGTTAGGTAAGGGACCAAAGACCAGTGGGATTGAAGTGATAGGGGGTGTAAAACCCGATGACATGCTTGTTGTAGGCATGGACAATGGTATTGGGAGGTGCATTTGGGGCATAGATCTCAATGGCTCAAAGATGTCAGTCATTCGGTTCAGTGAGAGTGTTGGCCCATGTATTCCCTCTATCATTGCCATGTCTGGTTGCCTAATTGCTCCTTGATGAGCAATCACATGTGTTTTTTTTTTTTGCTTTTATATTTTCTCACAACCCGTTAGTTACAGCCTCAAGAGGCCAGGCGTTCTTTTCGTCGTTGGGTCAAACGAGTGTCCATTCGCTTTTTAATTAGCTTAGGTGCTATACGCACGTGAACCTGAGATATTTTTTTCCGAAAAAAGTGCATGCTAGTAACTTCCTAGATAAAAGAGAAGGCCCTAAAACCTATTTTTCATCACTATCTTAAGACGAAAAAAATTTCGAGAATTTTTTTCCTATTTCGCAGTACGTTTTTTAGGGTGTTTCAAAAGGAATTTTGAAAAACTATGTATGAGAGAGTTGTAGTATTTTTGGAGTACTACAACTTCTCCTTAAGTCATTCATGATTTTGTCGTTTATACCCTAAAATAGTAGCCCGAATATGGTTTGACATCGTTTTCGCGCTGTTTTCTTTTACTATTTTCGAGTTATTTTTTGCCTCGATTTTCAGGTTGAATTTTGAGGTTGTTGGTCAAAGGTCAAAACGATCAATTTTGACTTTGAACGGCCAAACCAAAGTTGAAGAGCTCGATGTCAGCTTTCCGATGAGCCCTAGAGCGAGCGCCTTCATTGGATTTACGGTTTAGGAGATATGAGCCTCTAAACATGGGTGTTTTCCAGAGTCCCTTTTTTTTTGGGCCGACGGACCCCCTTTCATGTCGTGAACTAGTAGGGTGTAGTTCATGGCGTGAAGCGAACTTTACGAAGTTTATAAAATAAAATAAAATTTGAGCCTAAACCTTCTTTTACACCGTGAAATTGGACTTCATGGAAAATTTAAATTTGATTTTTTTTTGGGGCATGAACTCTCACGCCATGAAATCGGACTTCACGAGAAAATTAAATTTGATTTTTTTGGGTGTGAACCTTCTTCTTTCACGCTGTGAAACTGGACTTCATGGAAAAATTAAATTTGTTTTTTTTTTGGTATGAACCTCTTCTTTCACGCCGTGAAACCGGACTTCACGTGAAAATTAAATTTGTTTTTTTTTAAAGTCTAGTGGAAAATACGAATTTCCTAGGGATATTTTTAAATTTAAAATTAAGGAGATATGGGCATTTTTCCCAAAAAGGTAAGTGGGAATAAAAAAAGTCAACCTTTTTATGACGCCCCTTACACCCTTCATAAATGACTCCCAAAATGGACAATTTGACAACTCACGAGCATCTACTCATTGAATGCTCATTTAGCCTTAATGAGTTATGTAAAAAAAGTGATTAAGAATTAATCAAAGATTAATTCTTTCACTAATCTTTTTCTCTTTTATAATAATCAAGGACTTTAATTAACCACTAATCAAGAACTTTAATTAACCACTAATCCTTAATTAATTCACCCAATTGAGCACGTCATTGGATAGAGCAAGGGAATGCTAATCTATGTGCATCAAAAAGTGTATAAATCAATCTAAAATAGGAGATTAATTAGACTCTTAATTTTGGTCTTCTCTTTTAAGATAAAATTAAGCAATAAGAGTCAAATTTTCCCAATTGATGAAGAAATTAATGTAATTAGGTGTTTTGATGTATCTAGATGCTCTCAAAACACTAATTTCAACTACTCATATGATTAATTTAGACCCCACTTAACACATTTTCTAAAAAAATTTGCTTCTTGAACAAGATTAATCACCCTTAATGACAAAAACCAGTCCATCAAGAGAAATTAGTCGAATTCAAGGGTTTTTTATGGTTTTAAGAAATTTTTTGAAGGATTAAGCTACTCCTATGCTAACACTCTAATACAAAAAATTTTAACAAAAAATGCACAATTAAGCTAAAAGTATTGATTTTAGTTCTATGTTTAACACTAAAGAGAGCTAACATTCACTAAAAATTACATTCTATTGCATTGTTTGATGTAATGGATGCAAACTAAGCATAATACAAACTATGTGCAAGTCCTAAGAACACTAAAAACCACATTAACAAAAACAAAAATAAAAATAAAAATAAAAATAAAAAATTAAGCTAAAAATTGAGCAAAAAACATTCTTTACAAAAACAAAAAAGAGAGCTATTCTACACCAAATCACACACAAATCACCATCAAATCCACATCTTTTTCATGGGAAACCATTAATCAAGATAATGGACAATGGATAATGCGTAGATTAGAGAAAAATAATGGAAAAAGCCAAGGGATGACTCCTCGACAGCAGCGCCAAAAATGTTATGGCTCACCCTTACCCCCCTCGAAACACATCCAACAAGAGATTACTTGGTGAACCACAACTGTCGTGTGAGGAGGATCTTTTCAATGGCCGAGCTCACAACCCTTGTTGAGGTCTCCAAGCTCTACAACTCCTTGAGAAGCAATTCCACCGCGCCTCCGCGAGTGGTATCACACTGCCATGTTGCACTACGGGTACTTGTCCCTCCCCTTCCCTCACTTCACTCACACACACTCATTAGCATGCATTAGGGAGAGAGATTATCAAGAGGATTAGTAAGAGCAAGACTCAATTGCACAATGGGAGAGTATGTTATATTATGAGAGATATTCACTTATATACATGGCCATAAGTGTTCACTCGCACTTAAACTGAGGCCGGTCAGGCACTTTAGGCTCATAAGAGGCCTAATGCTATTACAATGACTACTCTCATAATATATCCATGAAGTACATCACTTAGGACTTCATTCTAACTTGCTACCACACGCTCTTGAAGCGGGAATTGCCATAAATACTCCATTACACCATTACGGGTGCCTGTCCAAGCTGTAGCTTTGGACACCATTGCTTCATATCTTGAATGTATGACCCCCTTTGGTGTATCTACCGTGACTCCTTGATGTAAGATAATGGCGGTAGCTCTTATTAACCCTAGGAATGGGTTAACATTAACTCGACCATCCATCTCCACCAATAAAGAAAAAATAATAAAAACACAAAAAAAGATTTACAGGTTAAAAAAGTTCTCAATCTAATCACACATTCTTCACTTCTAATAAACACAACTTTAACTCCACACATAATCACTCTACCACAAGTTTTACAAATTATGGGTAAACTAAGACAAATAGTGGATCAACAGAATTCTCCAAATCCACTCTAGCACTAGTTCTATTTATCGGCATTTGTGCCTCTTGTTAAGGAAGTTGTAGCTTCACAAACAAGCATTGTCTTCACTAAGGAGTACAACCTATCTAGAGCATGAAAGTGCATTGATCACGAGAATAGAAGCCTCAAGGGGTGTCAACTTTCAAGCTCTATCAATATAACGGTTTGACCTCCGTAATCTAATCACTCATGAGGGAGAAGCTATTAGGCTTCCTCTCTCTCTCTCTCTCTCTCTCTCTCTCTCTCTCTCTCTCCCCCCACATCCATCACAACTAAGAATCAAGCAAGCTTACCACAAGTTTACCTCAAGCACACAGACTCCATAGCTAACGATAAACATAAACATGAAAGCATGCAAGAATTAGGAAAGGAACAAGACATGTAAGAAGGAAGGAGCTCTTGAGCTTGTGCTCATATGAAAAAGTGCCCTTACATACCCAAAACATATTCTCATTACATATTTAAGCCTTATATAGCCAGATTTTGTTACAAGGTGGGCCTTTGGCCGTATATAATGTGAACATCTAAGCTAGGGGGATCATTACAAAGAGTGTACAGAAAAAGGAGTAACAACTTGGAAGTAGTTTCCCACGTCCTATGAGCTCTTTATCGTTACTTGAACATACACTCACTATCTCATCTTCAAATTGCTTCTTTAAATTTATAGTAGCAAAATAAACTGACTTGGTGACTTTGTCATCTCCTTGACTGCTTTCCCATAAGCAACTATATGCGTGTATCTTGACAAACTGTTTGCATTCCCTTGTGCACCAAAATATTTAGAGGTTTGATTATCAATGTAGGGAGTTTTTAGGATGAAAGGTTAAAGAAGAAGCTTATAGGGTGGATGAGAGAGGCTTGACAAGGCTAAAAACTCTCAAAGAATTACCCAAAAAAATGAACCCTTACTTTTGCTTTTCTTCACTTTTGGAAGTAGAATAAGCTACTTTTAGTCTTTTTAATATAAAATTAATAGTATAAAATCTTGGAATTTATCTAATAAACTTGCCAAAAATAGAATGTCCATGCACAATAAGTGCTCTTGGTGTGGCATAGCTAATCTACACAAGAATCACTACTAACAATACTGCAGAGTAGCACGTGGAAGCCACCATAGAACTGTCCCATTGTAGTGGGCAGCCACACCACCAAGGCCACCGTAACCACACCACAAGTGTGTAACCACCACACTACATAAAAGACATGGGCAAGAACCAAACCTAGGTTGCCTAGTAGATAGCCCCAACATGACAAGCTAGCCAAGAAGTGAATGTGACTTTGTATGTCAAGGTAAGTAAGGCAAAGCTTTATATGCCTATTTTCTAGACTATTGTAAGGCAAAGCTTTATATGCCTATTTTCTAGACTATTGTACACACAATGCCAAACCTTCATGCAATCATTGACATGGCTATGTTGGCTATTGCCACTCCAAGCTTTTTTAATGCTAACTCTACACTGAACCACCTTTGTTATGAATTTGTTGACGCTTTGAAAGCTATATATATATATTTTTAAAGCATAGAAAACAAAAATCAACTTTGTTGTGTTGCACTTCTTCCTTGCCTTGCTAGTTTGATGTCATGGCTCTAATGCAGCTTCGAATTGTGATGACTTTGAGCTCCATAGTAATCCACTAAGATTTACCGATGACCATTGGCTCGCTATGTCCAATCAACCTTCTGGCTGCTTTGCTCCAAATCGCTTTGCTTACCGGCTTTTGCACCCTTTGCTTGCTCTTGCGAGCTTCTTCACCCCCTTGCACTTGCACTTTGCTGTGCTACTTCACATTGCTTTTTCTAGCGCTTATACATGCACACTGAGCTCCCTCATTGCCTTTATTTCCTTATAGGCTTTTAGACACTTTCAACTCTCAAACTCTATGTTGGCCTATCTCTATTGGCCTGCAACTTTGTAGTAGTTGATGTGTTCTACCCGTAGTAGCATTGGTCTCCTCTTCCTCCCTATATGTGAATAGGATTGTCAGTGAGAATAGGAGTAGATGTGTTCAAAGAGATACAAAGACCCTCTTTCAATCTTCTCACCCATACATATTTAATTGTCATAGTGAATGATGCTCTATATTATTCAGCTTCATAGGACGATGTTGCCACAGTTGGTTGTTTCTTGCTTAGCTAAGATGTGCATGAATTGCCAAGAAGAAACAGATTCTAGATATGGGGGTTGTCATGTATCATAATCGCCTACCTAATAAAAAACATTGAAGGCATGTAGTTATAAATCAAGCCCCTTAGCATAGAACAATCAAGCCCCTTAGCATAGAACAATCCAAGATCTTTAGTGCCTAGGAAATATGCATGAACTTTGAAAGTTGTGACACACCATACTAGATGTTTGGTTGTGAGTTGCACAAATAGATTAGGCATCCAACAACTTAATCATAAGTGGTTATGTCGAATGGTGCACCAACATCCCTGTAAACTAAGCCTTACACTCAGTTTCATTGGTGTAGAGATTGGTCTATAACTTTCCAACAATGCCTTAATGTACTTGACTACTTAATGACTATACCATCATCTTACTGTATAAATTGCATACCCAAATAGTAATGCAAAAGACTAAGATCTGACATCTCAAAATTTGAGGCAATGTCAACTTTGAAAGTTGTAATGAAATCCCCATTGGTGCATGTCATCTACGTAGAGATATATAGAGAATGACAATAAGCGAATCCTACTTGTCCTTTTTTACATATAAAGTGCTTTCGATAGGGATGTTTTAAAATCCCTATTTAGTCAAATAACATGAATCTTTTGGTACCAAGCTTTAGGAGCTTGCTTTAAACCATATAAAACTTTATTAAGCTTTCATACCTTCTGTACTTGACCAGTTTTGGGAAAATATAGATGGTTAACCAACATAAACTTCTTCCTACGGGTCACCATTCAAGAACAATGTTTTGATGTCCAATTGATGCTCCAATTGATGCACTTTCCATCCATGATGGGCCACCAAAGCAATAACAAATCAAATAGTGTTCACATGGAAAGCAGGAGAAAAAGTTTCATCATACTCAATTGCTTTCTAGGCTAACCTTTTGCAACAATTCTGGCCTTGAGTCCATCAATAGATCTATATTCCTTTCTCTTGACTTTGAAAACCCACTTAGTACTAATAGCTTTCTTGCCAAGTGGTAGAGTCACAAAATCCCAAGTACTAGTTTTCTGAATGGCATGAATTTCATCCTACATGGCTTTCACCCAATTTAGATCTTCTTGAGTCTCTTTAAGAACTCATGTTCATCTACATCATGTAGAATGAGGTTCATCTACATCATGTAGAGAACTAAGAAATGCAAACTCCACAATATCTGCTAAAGAAGTGGTTTGAAATCGTTCGAGCACCGGATATGGTTCTACTTTGTAAAGGAGTAGATAATTTGCCGCAAGATGCTTCTAACCCATCTAAGCATAAGCCTAGATTCATTGATCTGACTTGCATCTTTTGAAGTTAGTGCCATCAAATCCTTGATCATTCCCCCTTTGTTTAGTAGGCAAAATCTAATGAAAATTAACAAATACTAACATAAGCAATAAATATCAAACATGTTTGGAGAATTGGCATGAGTTTATTGAATTCCATCATTAGATAGACATAATCTTCTACAAAAATGACATCTCTACCAATAATCTTCTTTGTGAGAGGATTGTAGTAGAGACAATAATATTTGCTTTCAACACTAAAGCCAATAAAAATGCATTTCATTGTCTTATCATCCAGCTTAGTTCTGCTTTGTGTTGGCACATGTACATATGCCAAACAACCAAAAATACTCATGTGTTCAACCTTAGGTTTTCAATTAAATCAAGCCTCATAAGGAGTTATAGTCTTCAAAGCTTTAGTGGGAGCACTTAGGTAGCACAAAGAACTACTTCCATCCAAAACATGTGTGGAAGTTACCCTTGTGGACCTTTAACCATGAATCTAACCATCTCCATGAGAGTCCTATTTCATCTCTCAAGCAAAACCATTTTGCTATAGTGTATAAGGAGTTGTACACTGATGGTTGATGATTTTTTGTACTAAAAAGGATTGAATGCATTAGATATATATTCTTGAACGGAGAGTTTGTACTTTTTAAGCCAGTTTTATTTTTAACCATAGCAACAAAGTGTAAAAATGAGAAAATATCTTTGATTTTTCTTTCATGGGATAAGACTAGCGAAATTTGTTGTTATCATCCAATTAATGTAACAAAATATAAGTTTCCTCCCAAAGACATAGTCCTCATTAAATCACACACATCACTTTGTATGAGCCTGTAAAATTTTTATTAGCTCTATCTACTGAAAGGTTAGTGAAAAAGTTACCGTGGATGCATCCTTTGCAAACATATCATGGTGGTGGATCACGTTATGAGGAAGATCCTCTAACATCCCTTGTTTCTCTACAAAAGCATGTAACCACCAATAGAAACCTAGCATGCTAGAATTGGGCATCTTTCATTGCATTAGAAGTGTCTTGCTAGACGAACACTTGTCATACATGTCCAATAGAAACCTAGCATGCCACAATTGGCATTCTTCATTGCATTGGAAGTTTCTTTTCTAGACAAGAAACATCACACTTGTTATACATGTATAATTTATCTAAACCACCAATGATTAAAGATCCAATAAGTACAATATGTTTGTCTTGTTTTGTATTTATCATCTATAAATTCAACATTAAGGTCCCCCCTTGTTGCTAGAGTGGGCACATAAAGCAGATTCTTGTGACCAATAGTTAAAGATCCAATAAGTATAATGTGTTTGTTGTGTTTGTCATTTATCATCTATAAATTCAACATTAAGACCTTCCCTTGATAGAGTGGGCACATGAAGAAGATTCTTGTGAATTCCTAGAATAAAAAGTAAATATTGACGAGAAATATCCTCACCACTAATAGTAGTGAGAACTATCTCACCAATACCTTTGACGAGGGAAGATGCATTATTGGCACACGTAATACTGTTTGACCACCTTTATGTTTGACCATACTTCTTTGAGAAGTTATGTGGTTTGAAGCACCACTGTCAAGAAACCAACTATCAGAGATTGCACTGAGACATGCATCCTGGTCAAGATTACAATTGTAGACGTGTTGCACAACCCAAATGGCATAACCATAAAATGAAATAGCCCTCTTTCCATTCTAAATGCTATTTTGAACTCATCACCTTCCTTCATTCTAATTCAATGGTACCCTAACCTCAAATCAATCTTGGAGAAGTACTTGGCATCCTTAAGTTCATCAAGAAGATCATTCACATGGGGTATGGGAAATCTAGATAAATCAATGCACATACGGAATGTCCCATCTTTCCTCTTCACCAAAAGTACTGGTGAAACAAATGGTGATTGGCTTGGTTCCACCCATCCCGTATCTAAGAGTTCCTTGACTTGCCTTGCTACTTCATCTTTTTCCACCTTAGAGAGCCTATATGGAGGCTTGTTGACTGCTTTTGCATTTGGTTCAATCTTAATACCATGATCAACACCTCTCTTTGGTGGTAGGCTTTTAGGCATTTTAAACACTTCTTTGTACTTTTCTAAGAGCTTAGCCATGCCCTCATGCATTACTTTCTCATTCCCACCAATAGCTTCATCTTTACAAAGTTGTAATGCATAAACCCAATTTGTTTTCATGGGCTCCTTCTTGAGTTTTGTGCCATTGATCAATGTTAACTTGAAGAAGCAAGATCCCCTTAATGTGACACACCCTTCTTCATGCATAAAACTCATGAAACCTTGTTGCAAATTCATGTTAAAAGTGCCAAGTGTGGATAGCCAATTGCAACCCATCACAATGTCTATTAGCCCCATGTCCAACCCTAGTAGATCAACTGTGCATGTGTATTCATTTGCGGTCACTTTCTCTTTGAGGTTAGTCGTAGTAGTCGTGTTCAAGGTGCTTAATTTCCATTACTAACGACTTTGGCCTCATTTTCAGACTACTCATATCATTCATATCATCATCTCATGCCTTGCCACCTAAATGAAATAGTGCATGTAGGCTACTATTGGAGCCACCACCAAAATACCACTTCCATCCATTATCCATTGATCACTACCATCCAACACCCATTTGAATAGGGAAGAAGCACCAGCCCCATTCGAGCTCCATTAAAAAATCACTACATGAATGGCCTATGAAGGTACCAATACATCCAACGTTGCTCTCCTTCATCCCCTTAAGTAGCATCTCCCACCTCCCATCTCCAGGCTTGGTCTCTCATCATAGAAGCGGGTGAGCAAGAGTGAGGGTGGTGAGGGGGTTGGCTGGTGGCGGCGAAGGAGCGGGAGAGAGGGTGGTGAGGGAGAGGGAGGGAGAGCACATGAGAGGGGGAGAGAGAGTCGGTGAGGGAGAAGTTGGCAAGGGGGTGAGAGATAGCACGTGAGGTGGCAAGGGAGTCGCCAGAGGGGGGGTGGTTACTGTAAGGGGGTTGGTTGGTGAGGGAGTGTGAGAGAGGGTGTGAGAAAGAGAGGAGTTGAGATGTGGAGAAAGAGAGAATGGGAGAGGGGCTGCATGGATTAGAGAGAGAGAGAGAGAGAGAGAGAGAGAGAGAGAGAGAGAGAGGCACAACGGGGTTTGAGAGAGGGAGTGAGAGAGGGGCTCATCGAGTCACAAAACAATCTAGAGCTTACAATCTTTGTGGCAAAAAGTCACTCGCATAGTAGAATAAAAAGTGCCCCCTTCACCCTCTTCTTGCTATGGAGGACCTTTCTAGCTTAGGCTTGTAACTTCTAGAAAGAACCCTCGCCATGCCTCGTGGTAGGTTATCCAACAAAGGCGATTGCTCTGATCTCTATTCTAAGTATATCTAGAGTCAGTTACCCCAGGTGGGGAGTACCCAGTTGCCCTAGATCTCTATTCTAAGTATATCTAGAGTTGGTTACTGTGGGTGGGGAGTACCTAGTTTCCCCAGACTGATCACTAAATAGATCACATTAGAACGGTTGCCCCAAGATAACACGTCTCTTGGTTAATAAAGAAAACAATTTAAAAATAGATCTCCATACTCATCATAGTCTTTTATTTCGATTGTCATTTGTAGTAATCCATATGCAACCAAAAATTACAGACATAAGATCCTACATTTACCTCTCTAATATATGACTGGATGTATCAGATAATCTATTCAACCACAATTGTAAATTACTATTTAGGGTTACGCACTTACATGGCGAGGAGTAGATTTACCAAAACTTATAGTCATCGGAGGATGGTCACAGTCACTTTCTCTATGAGGTTGATCATAGTAGTCAAGTGTTGAAGGTGCATGATTTCCATTACTAACCACTGTAGCCTCATTTTTAGATTGCTCATATCATTCATATCATCTTCTCATACCTCGTCCACCTAATTGAAATAGTGCACGTAGTCTACTATTGGAGCCACCACCAGAAGATCACTACCATCCATTATTCATTGATTACTACCATCCATCACCCATCTGGATAAGGGAAGAAGCATGAGGCCCATTCAAGCCCCATTAAAAAATCACTACACCAATGGCCTATAAAGGTACCAATACATCTAACGTTGCTCTTCTTCATCCCCTTCACCAGCATCTTCCGCTTCCTATCTCCATGCTTGGTCTGTCATCTACATGCTTTCACTGCTTTAATCAGAGAGCTCTCTTCCTCGTGATAATAGAATACACAAGGGGTTTGTAGCTTAGGAATCCTTCATTTACTTTCACATGGGTCTCCCCACCAATGGCCTCGTCTCTCTCCCTTTACAATGCTCTATCAACCTTAGTTGAATCCAACAAAGGGGGTGGCTGACTAGATGCACGCAGAAGCGGGTAAGCGAGAGTGAGGGTGGTGAGGGGGTGGGTCGGCAGGGCACTGATCACTCCTCCTCCAATTTATATATATAATGGAGGAGAGAGGTTCTCACACCAAAAAGAGACGTGATTTTACACCTTTGGGCATCAATTGCAAAATCACAATGAAACCAACTATAATATTCCAATTGTATTGCCTTTCATATTCATTGCCAGTTGATACCAATGCCAATACTAATTGATGTATGTTGATGAAGTGCTACTTGTTGGCGATTTCCCGGGTAAGTCTTCCCACCCCCTTACCAAGGTTTAGAATCTGATGGCAAGGGGGGTTGGGTCCATGTCTTCACATCCAATGTACCTAATCCCTATTTGTACTGCTTTACCAAGGCACTTACGGCATGAAAGGTTCAAGCCATGCTCCCCTTTGGGCTCTTCACCAATGCCAAAGGTACCCTCTCAACATACTAGATTCTACAAGCATTTTGGAATTGAAATTTGCATATAACCAAGAGCTTGCAATCAAGTATGTGAGAGAGTTCACCTACAACATGGGCATTTATAATTGTATGCCAATACAATCAATCTCATTACAAGAGTTTAATGTCGGTGAAAAAGCTTGCAAAGGTAAACTCCAAATGGTTGCTTGCCAATGAATCAGCCTAAAGCACTTGCCTTGTACACTTTCCAATGCTAAAGCCAATGCCTCGATGATAGAGATCAAACGCATGCATAAATCCATGAAGAAACTCATGTTCTTGATCAAATGAGTGGAGATGATTATGCATTGATGTCCACTAAGCTTGATTTACGATGATTAGGGCTACAATTAGTGAAAAAGAATGAATGGATATGATTATGCATTGATGTCGATTAAGCTTGATTTATTGATGATTAGGGCTATAATTAGTGAAAAAGATGGAGGTAAACCTATGGTAAAATGACGGCAAAGTGAATCTGCTATATAGGTGATGACTATGTTTTGTTTCTTCAAGATGCCATTTTTGCCCGTTTGTGTTTCTTATCCACCTCTATAGCATGGCAAGGCTTCCTTTGCTTAGCAAAGCTCTACCAAGAGGCTACAAAAACCTTAAAACACAAGCAAAGCTCAGAGACGCAAGGCAGCAACCCTTTCTCCCCCATTTGAGCTCGATTTCATATACGCTTGGCCAAGGGGAAAAAAATTGATCCACACTCAATTTCCCATGTCTAGGGTGCCCATTTGGTAGAGATTTGGCCAAACTTGTCTAATTTGCTCAATTTTTAACCCTTTGATGCACGGTTTGACCTCAAGATCACCATAGCCATGATTCCTAGCACCCCAACTTGAAGCATTTCCATACTTGAACCAAGATTTTCAAGAAAATGTTGGGAAAGATCAAGAAAACCAAGAAGATCAAGAACCATAATGCACACATGAGTAGACATACCACCATGGAACCTTGAGCAATTAGCTTCAAGAGAGATTATATATTCCAAAAGTTAGTGAATGAACATGTCCATGGGCTTATATACTTGGGTCCCTTTCCACACTACACTTATTAATGTCCTTTTACACTTGTCCATGGCCTTTGGCCCATACCGTTATTTACATGACATTAGTAACTTTGTTATAGACATTGTATAAATGAGTTTTGTATATAAGACATTTTGACTAATGAGAAAACACATTATCCCATTCTCACAATTGAGTTTGAGTCTTCTTACTCTTATGACTGAGTTGCTTGTATGCTTTGCTCTTCTCCTTTGTTGCATGCATGCTTAGGGGATTATGTGCGTGAGTGATAGTGTTGTTGTATGCTCTCTTCTCCCTCTCTCCTTCTCTTGTCTACCCTCTCACGCTTTCACTCTTTGTGGCATAGAAGTAAAGGTTGAGCTTTCCATAGCTCTCTCTCTCTCTCTCTCTCTCTCTCTCTCTCTCTCTCTCTCTTTGCTCCCTGCCCATTTGCAAAGCTCCTTTAAAGGAGGCAAGGTTGAGGACTCTAGCTCTCCATAAAAGAGAGTTACTCTACCAAGAGTGGCTTGAGGTGCACACCAGTATGACCCTTGCATTCTCCTCTCCTTCTCTCTATCTTGCAAGGCTTGAGTGTTCTCTCCCATGAACACACAATCATCAAATGGCTTCATCTGGCTTCATCTTTCTTATTCACGCATTGTTGCATCTTTTTTTGGACTCTTGGTTGTAATTTTGGCTCTCGAGTGTGACTAATTGGCACCTCTTAATGGAAATTAATCCAATCTTCCAAGAAATTAGACACTTTTAGTTTGCCTTGTTTTTGTGAAGACACTTTTAGTTTGCCTTGTTTTTGTGAAGACAAATATCTCTATTTTTTTTTGAAATTAGTGTGAATCCACAACTGTAGTAAAATACCCTTTTTTTTGTTGGTTGTCACATGGTAGTGGCACCAAGCCCAGGATTTCTGAATACATCATCGGCCTCTTCCAATAGTCTTGGGGGTCAGGACCTCGGTTGCATCACAAAGACCTCGTCCTGGTTATCCATTGGTGAGACTCGAGGAGGGGGTTAGATCAAATCCCCCTCATCGGACTACTTTCCCACTAAGCAAGTGGAAGGTTTCTAAATCTCTGTAGGATTGTATGATGGAATAATTGGAATGGATTGAATCACTCAGAACCAACTAGACATCCATTGTCATCAGGGAATTATTTCCTTTCTAGATATTAGTGAAAATAAGGTGCAGGGGGGGGATTGGGAAAATCAGGATCTCCATCATTACAGAGCTGATAAAGGCTACCAAATTGTTGAAAAGGGCTTAGAAAGAAACAAGCAATAGATATTGTCAAACTAAATCCAATATGCAAAGAGGTAGATACTGAAATGACAGTAGCACACTTTCAAATTTTAAACATTTTTTCAAGATTTAGTGTATTTTTTGATGGCTCACCAAAATTGTTGGGTGTAAGAGGCCCAAAATGCCAAAAATGGCAAGTGTCATCCTCTAGTGTAATTTGTCAAATTAATAAAAACCGGTTGTAATTTTGTCTAGCCTTGAGTTTAAAGATTCAAATTTTTAAAATTTTAGTTATAAAACTGGTTAACATGTGCTTCAACCGGTTGAGAGTAAGGGTTATAGAACTGGGTAACCTGGTTATCCCTTTTTTGTTTTGGGATCTTTTGCGCTCATGTGCATGTGTGCTTTCGTGCGGCTGTCAACAACAGCCAACAGGCTTTGAACCGAGCACCTCCTGCATGGGACTTCAACACCTTATTGCTAGGCTGTGTCTCCGCCGTTTTGGGAGAGGTTATCCCTTTTTAAAAAGACTTGGTAAGAAAAAAAAAGTTAATTTCTGACGTCAAAAAAGACAAGCCTGGTTGGAACATCGTGGGATGTTTGGTGGCACACTGGTTTTCAAAAAAGAAAAAGGATAAATGAATAATAGTAGTAAAGTAGCCCACAGATATTTTGTGCGCTCTCTTCCAGAATTAACTGTTGGGATAAGCATCCCGCTTTCCTCGTGGGTCTGGTGGCCCGTCTCCACTCCACTCTCTGCTACAAAAAGCGTTTGTGCAGAACGCCCTCGCATCTCTCTCTCTCTGTCCCCCCAACACTCTCCTCCTCTCGGGAAAAGATGCCCCCCGCCCCTGCAGCTCTTCTGGAGCCCAAGCCCAGCCGCAGCGATGATCTCCTGGACCCGCAGGAGCAGCTGCGGATCGCGGAGGCTGTTCGCCAGAAGTTTGCCGAGCAGGCGCCCAAGCGCCACCGCAAGCCCTCCCGCAGCGACCTCTTTGAAAACCCAGTCCTAGATGAAGCGGAGGAAGAGCAGGTCATCCCCGGCGGCGAGATCCCCGAGTTCCTCAAGTTCCAAGGTCTTCAAGCTTCGAATGAGGTAAGCTCCGCTTTCCTTCACCCTCAATTGGCAACTCGCACGTTCTGATGAACGCCACATCCGGCGGCTGTCATGGCCAGAGTCTCGTGAGAGAGTATCCTTGCGATGCCCCAGAAGAATTTGTGGAGACAGAGTACTACAAGGATCTGAACGCTGCGGACAAGGACCTGCACCACACGGTATGTGAAGGGGGGGCTTATTTGGATTTCTCTATGTTTTCGGTATTGTGTCTCCTACTGAGGAGGTGGGCTACACCCGACGCAGACCGGGACTGGATTCATCCAAGTGGAGAGCAATGGCGTCGTGAACTTGAATCTCAGCCCTAACGGGATTGTGAGGACCAAGAGCAAGTGCAATCCTGCGACCAACGACTGGATCCCTTCGCCAGACACGGTTCTCTGTCCCTCTCTCTTTCTCTCAGCATTCTAAGAATTTTCAAGTCGACTTCTGACATTCTAAATTTTGGGTCAGGTTTATTCTCCGTCCGACAAACCCCATCGAAGCGATCCTTAAGTTCATCGTTGATGTGATCCACAGCGATACAAATGGCCCCTATAAAACAAATAAATTACATCATCGCACATTGCGTTACTTTACCAATCAATTCTTGGTCACAGATCCATGCTTGGAATGTCTTTGCATTTCAGGAGTCTAGGATATATCTATCATGAACTTGAAGCTTGGAAGTTTTACTTTTAGTTGAATGGCATGGGTTGATTTAACAAGAATGCTCAGTTGGAGAATGAATTGAGTTTTCCGGTGTGATTAACCTTAGTTTCTGTAATCTGCGAGTGTCGACGTGCCATCTTTAAGTTAAATGCCATGGGTTGATTTAACAAGAATGCACAGTTGGAGAATGAATTGAGTTTTCCGGTGTGATTAACCTTAGTTTCTGTAATCTGCGAGTGGTGACGTACCATTTAAAACCACAGATGTACCATTTAAGGCCCCGTGGGATATATTGCTTAGGCTATCCCCCACCACCACACACGCATCTAGACTAAAAATGTCCTGCAAAAAACAATCACCATAGCAAGAGGCTAATAATGCTCATAGAGGTGTGACTGGTTTCTTATTATCGCCACAGCACATCTTCGTCGATGCTTCTGGTCATGCATTTGTTTCTGCCACTCCTAGTCTTGCTTCAAGATAAAGGTGGTGGTGTTTCCCTTGGTTGGCCTTGCTGGTCTTGCTCTGCATGGCTTGTCCTTGCAAGGTTACTCTCGTGGGCTTGTGCATCTGCAAGGACAAGCTTGTCTTTGTTCAAACAGAGTAGGACGTGTTGCTAGCCTTCTTCAAGTCAGGTCGGGAATTTGGGCCTCCTCCCTTCTGCTTTGGCTCCTTCTCTTGAGAGGTCGGCCCCAGGAACCAACGCCGGACATTTGACTCCTTGCCAAACTCTTAAGGCCAAGCTCCAACACTAAACAGCTACATTTATGCCTCCCCTAGTAGCTTCTTCAACTATACAAGGTCTACAATCGAGCTACTCTTGAACCGGTCTAATTTCGTGTCGATTAGATAATTCTTCAAGAAAGTGTTGATCATGAAATCCTATAATATTGCAAAAAAAGGCACCTTGAGAAGAATGTAGCTCAATCGACTAGCTAAGCCTATAATCCTGCAAGATGCATATCCTTTGAGGAGTATGTAGCTCATCGATTGGCTAGGTCTATCGCTTCCTTTTCTCTTGGAAGCGTACAGGAAAGGACGAGATGTTTCAGTAGAATCAAAACATACCAATGCTAAGCGGAGCTTTTTTATTGTAGAAAAAGTGTTTAAAGGATAAATTCTTTTTCTATATATATTTTCTAAATGAGAACATTATATATAAGAAGTGCATTGGGACCTTCTTCACCATCTACTGTACTGGTCTGTAGATATGTTGTACAATGCTCTCATTTAGAAAGGATCAAACATATGGGAAAGTTATCCCTAATTTTAGGAACTAGAAGTTGTAAAAATGGTAGGGAGAGAGAGAATACTCCACTTCTATTGCACAAATGGGAAAATGAGTTATAAGTAAGAGAAATTAATTTTTATAGTTCCAAGTCTTTTTCCACTAGGCCACCTGGGAGTAGGTGACCGAGGGCATCCAAAACATAGGTACAAGGCTTGTTTGTATGATTTGGCGAACTGACCAGGCGAACTGACCAAGATCCTCTTGTCTGTCCTTTGAAGCTCAATACTTGGGAGCGTCTCTAGGGCGTTTCCCTCATCAAATGGCGGGATTTACAATATAGCATGGACACCCATTACATAAGTGTGCTGACATAGTTGTTATAGGAATGTGTTAACCAAATATGTGGTTAACATACTTCCCTTCGTGAAGTCAATCGAGTCCTCGTGATCAGTGAAGGGTTGTCGAGGCACACAAGGAAGTGTCGCACTAGGTTGGTTGTCCTGTCTCTCCGAAAATGAGAGGGGGTGGGTTAGTTAGTGAGATGGAGAGAAGTTAGTGAATTACTGATGATTAAGTATCTAGCTAGTTCGCTTTTTTGTATGTGCCCAATAGTACTCTTTATTTTGTTTTTTGTGTTTTTTTTAATCGCCTTTGCAGGGGTACATCCTTATTAGAGGAGTCAAAGTACATGAATGAGTAGACTAGTATAGAATACTTAATGACCAACATCCTAGTGGTAGGTGGTATGATTAAAGAGAAGTTAGTAAAACAATGGGGTTAGTAAGCAAGTGGCAAGGGGAAATTTTAGAGGAATAAGGAGGTAACACGCATGGAGACTGCTTGCACTCCGAGATGTTGTATGTCGATGGTGATGTTCATGAAGCTCTAACATCTTTGTCAAGACATCGTGATTGGTATCTTGGCTCCCGTGGATGTCGAGTCATCAAGTTACGGTGTTCTCTCTTTTTCTTTTTATGCTTTGTGTTCTTCAGTGATTGGAACTCTTGGATCCTGTGTGGATAGGAGTGGTAGTCGATGTCGAGAATCTCTAGGTGTTGAGCCGAAGAAGAAGTTTTGGGTAGGATTGATTAGACATGAAGCGTAGTTATTCAGGTGTAGTAGGAGTGATTAAGAAAATCCAGGCGATGGGTCGTACCATGGTATAACTTGCGCCCACCATGGTCCCCCTTTTTTTTGCATGTGTTTATTGGTCAGCACCCCTCTAAAAAGGGTTTTCTACCGAGTGGCCTACGTGGCTAGAGTTGTGAGCTTACCTTTGAGTTTATCTTTGAGTGGTTGGATAAGCTCAGCCATGTGTAGCATTGCCCCTTGGTTTGGTGACGAAGTCGAGGAGCGGCGTGGAGCTTCGTGGATATGAGGCTCAGTGAGTTGAAAGGGTTGGGCGACTGGAGCGTTGGAGTGCCCATGGGTTGGGTGTGGGCAAGTTCAGAGGATTTTATCGAGAGGAGGAAACTTGCCTGTCCGTTGGTCGCCAAACCAAGGGGCAACTAGCTTGCTGAAACAAGCACAATCAAGGCTCGAAAAAAATGGCATTATTATAGCATATTTGAACCAGCCAAAAATAAGAAAAACCACGTGAGATTTTAAGTAGCCCTTATTTTAAGGAATGTTTTTTCATATATTTTAGTTATAAAATCGGTGTATTGTAGAGATTTTGAAACAAAAACCGGATAGATTTAAGATTTGTCCTAATTTTAATTGGTCATAAAATGTTTTTTCTTTTTTTGCACTGAGCACAATGGCTAGGTGAAATAAGCTCAATGGTCCAGAACAAATAAGTGCAGTGGCCCATGACGACCTACTAGTTCGTGGCTAGCACATTGGTCATGGGAGTTAGGACCAGCATGCTGGTTAGTGAAGAAGCTCCCAATAAACTCTTAATATGTACGTAATATGAGTAACCCCCATCAATTACCCCCAATTTCAGGAGATGCGAACCAAAAACATGGTCTACTCATTGCAATCGAACTAGAAAATTTTGGGAATTTTTTCTTCTACAAAGTTAGTCTTTTGTTAAATCTTCACAATTTAAATGGCATGCTATATTGTAGCATATGCCACACTTCAAAAAGTGAAATTCTAAACTATTTATCTTCACTCCTGATAGACTCCATTGTCTTGATAGCTCACACAAGCTGAGAGTACAAAAGAAATCTCTCAAGAAAGATGTAGTCGTAATCATTATGTCTCCTCTTTGGTAGAAGAAACCGTTCATGGTATATGAACCAACCACAATAATGTTTCCCCATCCATTCCGCACTGTTTTAAAGCTAGTTCCTATGTTATAGTGCACTTTATGGTGTAGAAGTGTGCACGCTCACTATTGTCCTCCTCTACATTGACTACAAAATGATCTCCGATGCAAAGAGCATCACGAAGTGAATTATGAAGTAGGCTCTTCAATGCCCTCTTCGTCACTCCTCATGTCCTCTCCTCAAGGATGAGGCGTAGAAACTCCCAACTTGCAACATGTGTTTTGTTAGACAATTTTCTTGTTCTTAGTGTACAACAAGATCGGAGAATCCACAAACACAATGCAACAATCGACACATGGGGGCTGGAATTTGGAAACAATCGAGACGTGGTACAGCAATCACTGGCAACAATGGAGACATAGGGATGATGTGCGTGTGAAATCTCCTCCACCATCTCCACCATGACACAAAAAGCAAGGATGGTGGAGAAGACCAACCACTGTCACTCTTTGAGAAATAAGGAAGTACTAGAAGATTGCCAATCTGCTCATATCAAGGGTACACTTCTTAAGGTTGGTAAGAGAGGTATTGCAAGACCTAAAGGAACAGAAGTCTCTTACTCTAGGTTTTTTCCTCCAGCTGATAATGGTATCAATGAGGTTGGAGGATGGACAAGCCTAGCCTTGCTTGCTATCCATGAAGTTGCGAAGCCAATTGTTGGCAGCCATCCATGTGCCAAGTGCATCACTCTCAACAAGGACAAGATGTGAGGCTTGTCCGAAGGCTTTGCAAACAATGGTGATACCTTTAGTTTGAAGTGCGACATGCTTAGAATAGCAAGGAGGATGCTTATTATCATTAGGGAGTCTATGCTCGATTTGTGTGTGTGCTTGTGTATTGTCATTTTTATTGTGTAGTAATTTTGTGTGTGTGTTTTGTATTTGATGCAAGATAAAATGTACAAGATTTAAAGTTATCAATGTGAAAGAACTTAAAGTGTTTGAAGTTATGCATGGTCCTTACTTTGAACCGATCTTTTAATTTTCAATCAGAGTAATGAAATGCAATCCAAGCACAATCTTTTAAATTTTTGATAGAACAATAAAGATACAATGCAAGCTTGAGTTCTCTTTCTTATAAATAAATAGCATAGAGAATATGGGTACCTTTTGTGTGCACTATGGCAAGTAAACATTATTGATTTGGAGCTAAGAAAATACCTTGTGGATTTAGAACTCCCTAACTTCACCAAAGATGAGGTTATCAGTAAGTGAGTGGGTGGCACGAGAACAAAGTACCAAAGGATGCATAAAATCGGGTTTGACATGCAAAACCTTGTCTTTGTAAGTGGGCTCAGATTTCCTATCTCTAACCTTGGTGTGTGGTCTCATATTTTCTATTTATTAAAACAAGGCCTTAGGCCTTACAATTTTGAGGAAACAATATAGTAAACTTTCAACACTACTCGTGAGGAATGGCTGATCCAGCACAAGTAGCTAATCGAGAGGATAGGCATGTGGCACAAGTTTGTGCATAAGCCATTAAGGAAAGAAACCAAAAAATGAGCGAATACATAATTGAAGTGCTCCGTAATAGCATAGTTGCACAAGAAATAAAAGCATTCGTGTCAACCAACCTAAATAGGATAATCCATGGCCTTGACTCAGGGGAGTTCCAACCACCTTGATTAGGGGATGCTTTAGGTGCTGTGTGTTGTATTTGATTGATAACTTTAAATCATTTGTTAGAGAAATCATAGTTGCAAAAGCCTTCGTGTCAACCAACCTAAATAGGATAATCCATGGCCTTGACTCAAGGGAGTTCCAACCACCCTGATTAGGGGGATGCTTAAGGTGCTGTGTGTTGTATTTGATTGATAACTTTAAATCATTTGCTAGAGAAATCATTGAAGAAAGAAGAGTGTTGGAGAAATGTCAAAGAAAGAAAAGTGATAGAGAAATATCAAAGAAAGTGAGTGATCCAAAGAGATGTCGAAGGAAGCAGAAATGTGATGGCAATGTCAAACTAAAAATCCTTGAAGTTCACTTGACAAGAGAAGCAAAATAGTGCAATGTCAAACTAAAAATCCTTGAAGTTCACTTGACAAGAGAAGCAAGATAGTGCAAAGTGTCAGAAGATTGAGCGCACATGCAGATAGGCGGCCCTAGATGCTACTAAGCCCCCCTTCCCTCCTCGAACCCATGTAAGCCACCATAAAGGTGGAGGATTAAGGAGGCCAAGAGCTTAATTAGCCCTTTATACTAAGGGTATTTTTACCCTTTTCATCATATATGGGATATATGATATACACGTGGCATTTAGAGGAGAAACGATCACAAACACCCTTCTATCATCTAACTCGGCTCAATGCTCACACTACGACAGCACGACGAGATGGCTTGGCTCAAAGGTTTACAAGTCCTTGGGCTCAAAGGCGATGAATGCTTAGCTTCTTGGCTCTACATGGCAAGCTCAGAGGCTCAGGGGTGCATGGGTTTGGCGTGGCTGCCCTACACAGCTTGACCATGAGGCAGGAGCTAGATGGTGATGACAGAGAGCAAGGCGAAACCTGCTTTGATACCATGTCAGAAGATTGAGTGCACACGAAGCAGACACACACAAACAGGCGGCCTCAGATGCAACCAAAGGCCCCCCTTCCCTCCTCGAACCCATGCAAGCCACCATAAAGGTGGAGGGTTAAGGGGGCCAAGGGCTTAATTAGCCCTTTATACTAAGGGTACTTTTACCCTTTTCATCATATATAGGATATATGATATCTGTGTGGCACCTAGAGGAGGAACGATCATCAACACATATATTCTTAAAATGCAAATTTTTAATTCACGGAGAAAAGTTGCAACTCTCACTAAGTCCATTTCGATGTGTAGAAATCATTAAAGCTATGCATAGAAACAAGAAAGGCTATGACATAGAACTCATGAAAGGCTAAATGTAGTAATTTGCAAGGGTCTCCTTAGGAAACCATGATATATCTTGCATCCTCTTATGATACTCCTAGTACACAGGGGTTCTAAGGATTTCCATTTTAATTCATGGAGAAAATTCCAAGTTTCACTAAGTTCATTTCTATGTGTAGAAATCATAAAAGCTATGCATAGAGACAAGAAAGGCTATGGCATAAGACTCATAAATAGCTACATGTAGTAATTTGCAAAGTCTCCTTGGGAAACTAAAATATATCTTATATCTTGTTATGTTACTCTTGGTCGACCAAGGATTCTAAGGCTTTCCATTTGCTTGGTGAGCAACTCAAAGTAGCTTTCTTAGAAGAGTGGCCTAGGGATACTTTTGACTATATGGAGCTTTACATGATGGTGCTATGAACAAAAACATGATGAGAGCAAAGGGGGAAAAAGTGAGCAAGACAAAGTGAGAGTGAAAATTAGCAAAGCTCTTATAGGTCCTTTAAAAACACGTGAAAATAAAGCTCTTGTAGGTCCTTTAAAAACATGTGAAAGTAATAATTAGCTAGCCCATTGATATGGGTGGCTATGGATGATTTAGGATCTTGGTATATTATTGGTGATTATTTGATCGACTCCTATTTGATAAGGTTGGCTATGGATGATTTAAGAGCTTGTTATATTTTTTATGAGTATTTGATTTGCACTTCTTTGTGGACTTCTAGTTTAAGTAACTTATTCATGGGCGTGAAAATCTAGAGACTTTCATGGTGATGTCATGCGATCATATATTTATCTCCACCATTTTTGGAGAGTGGAAATCGCAAACTGTTGCTTTGGTCGCCACACCATGTGAGACTTTGGTGCGCTTATTACTAAGGTTGATGGTGGCGAGGCTTTTATTTTGTTAATTTCTTAAGGCATCCATGTAAAGGAATTACCTTTATGATATGCTTGAGCAAGAAGTAGGATTTGTTTGTGTTGATTTCTTTAGGGTATAACATAGATTTGTCTTCATATGATTTGTTTAGGCACCCATATGAAAGAATTACCTTCATATAATTTCTTTAGGTACCTATATCAAGGAATTAGCTTCATGAAACCCTTGTCAAGCATGGTTTAAGCACATCCACCTTTTTTTAACCTTTTGGATTAGGGTTTGGTGTTGTTGTTGTTGAGGTTTCTTCTTTTGTATAGTCTTAGGGTGGTCTTGGTGATTTCTTTAGAATCCACACTTCAGCATTATCTTCATAGTATTCTTAAGCTTGCAGTAGTAAGTTAACATTTGAAATGGTAGAAATTATTATCGAACTTTTGTGGCTTGTTGTGGAAGTGATAGCTGCTTCTTTCTAGACTTTTGAGATTTTCATTGAGTGCGTGGCTTGGGGTTAAGGAGGTAGCCAAATTGGATTGTAACCCATAATAGCCTTGAGAAAAACAAAGAGAAAAACAACATGCTATCTTTATAAACTATATGTGCTTTAGCATAAAAGCAAGTTTATTACAAGCTATCAGTGTACATATTGGCCATGTTATTTTTAAAAGATAACATATTAAATATAAAAAATAACATGTATAAGACACATTAACTCTCACTAATTAACACGTAGAAGTTAGTAAATGAAGTCATTAAACGAAGAAAACTAATGCACTAAAGGAAGAAAAAGAACACATTAAAAGAAGAAAACTAATACACAAAAGTTGGAGGAATAATGCGGTGAAGATACAAAAAAAGATATGCTATGAGAGAAAAAGAACGTATTAGAGTTACAAAAAGAACATGTTAGAGGAGGAAAAAGAACATGTTTAGAGATAGGAAATAATGCATTGACTAGTGATGAAAAACACAATAGAGTTTGACAACATTAATTTTCACTAAGGAATATTTTCATCCTAATATTTTAGTGGTACAGATGGAAAATGTAAAGAAGGAATATGCACATACAAAGGCGTGATGAAACATGGGAAACTTAAAGTACAAAGATGGAAAGATAGAATAATAAAAATACAGAAATTTTTAAAAATGAAGAAATGGAAAAATGAAAGTATGAAGAGTGAAAAGTATGTGAAGATGACCCAATTATGATGATGATGTGATCTAGCATCCATGTGTGTGTGTGTGTGTGTGTGTGTGTGTGTGTGATGGGACACATTGTTTAGGTGTCATTAATAGGTGACATTGACACTTTGGGGTACTGTATTTGTTAAAAGGTCAAACTTCTATTTAAACCTTAGTCCCTAGCTTGGTGGGTTTAGGTAGGTGGTATCTCCTAGAATCAAGCCACACATCCCCTAATGTAGGGAGGTGGAGAGAATCAAAGGAGATGGCATGTCCTTTGAGGGCCTATTTATGAGCACACTCTCCCACTTTTGTAATATGCATCTTTGTGATGATAAAATTATGTGATTACTTGTGAATACCTTGTGTATCTCTGCTCTCAAGTGTATTACTTTGTATTTCATAAGTCTTTGCTTAAGGTGCATCACTATGTGAGAACTTAGCTTTTAATGCTAATCATCCATACTTTATGCTAATCTCTTTGTGTGGGTGTTGCTATCTACACAAACCCTAATTTTAATATGGTATCACAGCTCCCTTCTGTGTCAGTTCCTCATCGTATATTAAAAGAGGGCATCTTTGTGTTGCTTGGCATACTTGTTTTTGGGAGCTCAACTTTAACTTCTAACATGAAATCATCTATAGATTCCTCTTGAAGCTCTTCCTGCTATGTATCCTCTCCATATTATATAGATCTTGTAGTGGTGGTGTATTGAGAAATGGCCTTCCACCACCTAGTGGTGTGTTGGTGGGCAATGGCCTTCTAGGACTTGGTGGTGTGTTCTCCTCACCTACCCCACTTGGTCATGGTTGTTCCTCTCATCTCTTGTGAAAAGGATAGTTCTATGTAGATCCTCCTCTTTCTAGCATGTACCCTGGTTTCAACATATCTTTTATTGGAACAAAATAATAATGCAAACTTTTATAATTTTGACAATAATTTAATGATTCATATAATCACTTGATTATGGTAGTTTTTTAATAATTTATAGTCAAGGGAAAAAACATTAAATATAACTCATTTATTACCATTGAGTTTAGTTAGTTTCTACATTATTACTATCTAAATAATCATCACTTTCATAGTAAGAATATTTTAGTGAAAATTAAGGTTGACATTAATTTAAAATTTACATAAAATAAGTGTGTGCGTGTGTGTTTTTTTTAACAAATTAAAATCCCTACAAAAACTTTTGGATTTAGTAAATGTAAAGGTTAACCAATCCAATATGTACACCATAAATCAATAATTTGGTGTGGTACATCCATGCCCATAGTCCTAGTGGCTAGCTAATCCAAGATGTACATTAGTAGCTTTGCCGACGCTTTGCGCTCAGCAGACGAAATGTCGGGAAGACAGATGCCGGCCGGGGGAGCAAGCTGCGAAATGGGGAAGCAACCTAGTAGTTAGATTGTTTATGCACTCACTCCCATTACTCGAGATATTTCGAAAAGTGACGCTTTCGACCCAAAACCGAAACTCCTTACCTAGCACCAATAATAGTCAATCTGTAGCATTGTGGGATAATAAGCGTGCTTTTTCTTTGGGACCCGGAGATTCGTCTTTGGGTCGTAAAGGCCAAAGCCAGCCGCCAAGCAACGCTCTTTTAATGCTTCACGTTCGTTTTCCTAGCGAAGTCTGGTCTGATCTTACGACCTTCTAAGCGTTGCCTTAGATTTTACTAGCCTCTGTTCGGTCTATTATGCTCAATAATTTGGTGTGGTATATCCATGCACATAGTCCTAGTAATTAAAAGGCTAGCCAATCCAAGATGTACATTATGACTCAATAATTTGGTGTAGTAAATCCATGCTTGTAGTCCTAGAAGTTTAATGGATAAACTTGATTTTAATAAAATATTAAGTACTTATATTGAATGAAAAAAATGGAAATGTGTAATATCTTTAGGAAAAAATATTTTTAAAAATATTAAATAGTTATACTCTATCAAAAGAAGTTTGCTATATTCACAGGTCTTTCAAAAATGATTATAAGTCATGCTAAAATATTGGAATTATTTCTTCATAGATAAAGATTTTCCAAAAGGACTTGACCACCTCCACCCCACAGCCTTGATGATAAAGGACGTGGGTGGATAAATATGTGATAGCTAATGCTCACACACTTGAAGAGTAATCACCCTTACTATTGGGCTAACTACTTCTAAAAAGAGATGGATAATGTTTCTGGAGATCCACAGGATAAGCTGTACAACTTGTGGATACTTTTGTATCGCATGGCAAATTGGGAGTGGCTTGCCAAACACAGTGAAGTACATTCACTACAGGACCTGGAGATTTGTAAGAGGATTGAGGAGTTATGGGGGAGCATGGCCTTCCATGAGGGCATAATAGTTTGCTTTATACTCATAAAGTTAGTGAGGATTTGATTATTCTCATACTTTATATACACGACAAATTGGGAGTGGCTTGCCAAACACAGTGAAGTACATTCACTACAGGACCTGGAGATTTGTAAGAGGATTGAGGAGTTATGGGGGAGCATGGCCTTCCATGAGGGCATAATAGTTTGCTTTATACTCATAAAGTTAGTGAGGATTTGATTATTCTCATACTTTATATACACGACATGCTTTTGACTATTCCCAATGAGGAGAAAATTGTAGCCCTCAAGGCTAACTTGTAGTGCTCATTTGATGTGATTGATGTAGGCCTTTTGCACTGTTATCTCAGTATACAGTTTGTATCAATTGAGGGGGGTCTCATCATGCATCAGTCCAAGTACATTGGTTAGCTTCTTCAGAGGTTTCAGTTTGAAAATTGCAAACCTATTTCTACACCTCCAGAAAAATTAGATTCAAGTTTTCATTAGAGGATGTTGGAGAACCATTTGATGCCTCTTTATTAGAAGTCCGTGGGATGCTTAATTTACTTATATAATACTCAGCCATATATTTAGTTTGGGGTTTCCCAGTTGAGCAGATTTATTCACAGTCTAGCACAAAGCATTGGCAAGGTATAAAACATGTATTTCTTTGTTATCTCAAAGGCACTTAGACATTGGGTCTCTTCTATGGCAGAGGCTCATCATCTTCCTTACATGCTTTCATAGACATAAATTGGGATGGTTGTTACGACATA
The DNA here is from genome assembly GCF_041138505.1 of Cibotium barometz. Classification (NCBI taxonomy): domain Eukaryota; kingdom Viridiplantae; phylum Streptophyta; class Polypodiopsida; order Cyatheales; family Cibotiaceae; genus Cibotium; species Cibotium barometz. Next base: position 9,674,075 of record NC_141065.1, on the reverse strand, counting down.
AGAGTGTCCACTAGTGGCAATTGTTACATCCTTGGTGATTAGGTGAGTGTCCACTAGATAGTGGCAATTGTTACATCCTTGGTGATTAGGTGAGTGTCCACTAGATAGTGGCAATTGTTGCATCCTTGGTGATTGATTATGTGAGTGTCCACTAGATAGTGGCAATTACATCCTTAGTGATTATGCGAGTGTCCACTAGATAGGGGCGATTGTTTTATCCCACAAATCACCTGGTAAATTGTCACACAATACCAAGAATATAGCCAAGTGTTAATCCCATTTTGGATTAACAAAGATGCTCCTCCCATTGAGGACATTAAGAAGTGTTATGGAACGACACTATAAAGGTTGTACATTATGAGATACTAGCCAGCCAAGGCTTTAGTTATTAGTAAGTTTTGGGTGCCCGAGTCTAAATAAGGGCTAGTTATATATAAGGCAATTTGTCATAATAGAAAGACATAATCCCCCTTTATGTTATGAGAGCTCTTGTCTTGTCTTGTGTATGAGAGAGAGAGAGAGAGAGAGAGAGAGAGAGAGAGAGAGAGTACTCTAGTGCATGTTCCTCTTCCATGCTTGTTGGGAGAGTGGGAGGATGATTGCCTTGCATTGTGGTGTGAGCGACATCGGTGACAAAGTGGAGGATTGGAGCTTCTACAAGCAAGCTTAGAGAGCCTTAAGGGATGTGAGCTCAGAACATTGGTAAGTATTCTATGACGGTTGTGGTCTATCGCTTATTCCATTGGTGATTTTATGGAGTTCTCTTGAGAGGTGTAGTATCCCATAACATTTTTGGCGCCGCTACCGAGGAAACCACAGTTGTTTCTTCCATCTTCTTAGAGTTCTAGCTCCCACTATGCAAGATTGATTGTTGCCTTTGCATTCTGGAAGTGCATTGTGAAGTACTGTGTGGATAAGGTTTGCGTGGAAGTGAAGGAATTAGGTTAGTTGTGAAAATTTGTGTGTGTTGAAGTGTGTGTGAGTACTTGGTAATTCTTAAACACGGGTTTTCTTTTGATTTTGTTGTTTTTAATCACCAACTTTGCTATTGTGAGTTAGCAGTTTAGTGATACTCCTTTTTCACCTCTTTCAAAAAATCATAAAAATAAGGAGCCATTGGTTGTGTTTGTTACTTGCATTGCATTCCTTTTGCTAGGCATGACCATTCTAGATTCATTGGGCAAGGAAATCAAACTCCAAATCACTCAAAAAATCCTTATGTTGACTCGACTGACAAACGTGTGAAAGTGCAAAAAAGCATTTCACGGCGTGAGATCCTACTCGCCTTAGCGCTAGAAATCTCAAGATTTCCTTACTAAAGTTAGTGCATCTTATCCGAACATGACTGACATAATTAAACTGAAAAAATCTTATCGCATGAAACGGGTACATTTCATGATGTGAAACACATTCGCATATCACATCGTGAGATAGAACTACCATTTCACGATGTGATACAAGTCGAGTTCATAGATTGAAGGATTGTCAGATCATCAAGGGCAAGAGAGAATCATAAGTGCACTATAGTATTCCCCCCTACTCAGAATAATGCAATTCTAGCTTGAAATTTCAAGGCGTGAAATACAAGTTGTTCACACGACGCGAAATACATCTCAGAATGTGAGATCCAATTCATAGCATGAAACCCATTCCACAACGTGAAACGTCAGTGTGACAGATAACCGAGCATAAAAATTGGAGTAGTGAGTTGGCCTACTGAACTAATTTCTCATGCACTTGAGGTCAGGAAAACTTACTAGAGACGACCCTACCCCTGACAACAGTGCATCTAATTTCCTAGGATCTTCCTACCAGAAAGTGTTGGTTCGGGTCGCTCAGTGCGAGCACTCAATTGAGTGTTGCAGCTTGGAGAAATCTGACCACTGCAGAAACCAATAGCACAGAATCAATAAAGAAGGACTAAGGTTCTTTGGACTTGGAAAGGAAGGGAAACCCGCTTCTCTTGTGTGAAGTCCAATGGAATATTTGATATAGCCGAGGGATTCTTTGGTCTCCAACCCGACACAAAAGATGATCCTCAATCTGTGGACAAGGGTCCATCAACGAGCGTGGGACATAGTTCAAAATTGGACTTAACAGCACCTACAACCCTAACGTCTAGCCCCAGGAACACTAACGCCTCTTGAGACTTAGTGGAATGACACATAGGGTTAGGCGAGACAAGGAAACTGCTTTCAAGACGGGTGAAATCTTCTTTCCCACATATGAGGAATTGGAGGTTGACAATAGGATGGTTGAAGCAGAATGTCAATTGCGGCTTCTGATCTTACAAAGGTAAGAGCTCAATGCGCATCGCGAATGATGGCGGAACAGAGGGAAATTGATAATTTGCTTTTGTTACAGCCACGCGGCAAGGAAATAGAAACATCTAGAGATGCCACAGATAACATGGGGATTGGAATGATAGAAGGAGGGATACTATCCCTAGAACCCATTAATGAGGAATCCAAGAATGAGGAAGACCTCGAAATGTAAGAAGAAGTAGATGATCAACCTAGGGTATTTGCAAGAGAAGAGGATCGGCTCTACACACAGGAGGAGATAAATGAAATGATCAATAATCCCACATTCTTGTAGAGCATGGAACTCTTAATTCATTAAATTCGGGTTAAGGCTGCTAATGATGAGCTAGGTGATGAGGAGTTGCCCAGACCCAACCATAGTCTCGGATTGGACAGAAGGATATATGTAGGCAGATAACGAGGTCTAGGTAGGGGAGGATAGCTCCATAGTGGCTCCCTGGTAGATTTGTTGAATATGGCCGTGGGAATGGGCAGACATGGTTAGGGAACTGAGCACTGCCCTTGAATCCAAATCATCTCCGATGAAACCGCACATCAATTCAAAACTCATGCAAAAATTCTCAAGAGATGGGGACCCAATCCAACACCTAGAGATCTTTGAGTCAACGTGTGAAACACGTGGGCCAGTGAATGATGCGACCATGATACATGCCTTTTCTCTAACTCTAGAAGGGAAGTCCCACCAATGGTATCAAACCTTGATGCCTGAGGACAAAGTCAATTTCATTCGGCTTAAGAATGTGTTCATACCAAGCTTTGCTCGAAGCTGTGTGATAGATGGATGTTGAGATATCGAGCTCAACTAATGCTATGACGGACATTGATGACCCGCATGGGTGATAGCTTTCACACTTATCTCGCAGGCATGGCTGGTGCGATTATGGTTGATATGCTGCCAATGGATGACAGGTTGTGTGACAGCCACTTTGGAGTACTAGAGTTATGGCATAGTTAGTGCCAGCTCATATAATCGGGTTCACACTATAGACAGACTACTTTGTATGTTGTTGTAGGTGAGTACTTTCCCTTTATGTATGTACTCTTATCTTTTAGATATATGGTTGTAGAGAAGAGAAGAAGATAGAAGAAAATTCAGCCATCCATCTCTCTTGTGTCTTGCACTCTCTTATGTTATGTGTGTGTTTGCTTACAAGGCACTCAACCTCTCTCTCTCTCCCCCACGTTCTCTTTAATGGAGTCCTATGGCTCAGCTCCATAACATCAAGCAGAAAGAAAATGAATCCATGAGGGATTATGTTTCTCAACTCAAGCACCTAAACTCAAGATAAAAGTTGAGGGAAAAGCTAATTGATGAATCAGTTATTGCCCTGTTTCCAAAGAGGAGTATGAGATCATAAGATGCATGATTATTTGGTGTTAGCCCGTCGCCGACGACCGACTAATCTGGATACTTGCTATAAGTTAGCTATCGAGTATGAAGATAAGATGCTCGAGTTGCTGCAACTAGAAAATGCCAAGGGAGCTTTGGTAGTAGCAACATCACAAGTCTCTAGTCATCACAACGTGGGACCTAAAAACAAGCAAGTTGGAAACATTACAGTTGAATAACTTATTAGTACTGCCATCTTGGAAAAGCTAAAAACAAGAGATGGGAGGGAAGCATCAGGGAATGCCCATCTCTACTCCCTTAGAGAGTTAATTTGGTACTCAATCTGTAGAAGAAATCGTACAAGCATTGAATGTCCTCACCTAAGACCGAGGTAGTTACTCTATTGTGCTCATTGTCAAAGACTAGGGAACCACGATACTGCCATGTGCAAATACCCGAGGATCCAACCTTTAGCACAATTGCCAGCACCTAGGGTGCCATTAGCCTTACCAGCACCACTAGTGCAACCCAATATGAACGCATCCTATTTACCAAGAGGAATGTTTAGGATGCGTTACCGCCACCTATTCTACCACTAGAGCCACCACAGGACAAGATCAACCAAGTGTTGATTGAAGAACCCTTGGAAGATGGGGAAGGTATGCGTGGAGTAGAAGTGAATAATGACTACTACTACAAGGAACCACCTGAGATCACACTAGAGTATTATGTCCTACAAAATATCATGCCAGTGCTGCCAGTGTTTCAGACCACGGTACAGTCGTCGAGGGGAAGAGACATAAACTCGACTATGAGAAGGGGACCCATACAATATTTTCATTGTAATGGACCTCATCAAGTATAGCAAAGTCACCTCTGAGAAATGTAGCTAATGCTGGTCAAACCTCAACTGATATAGCAGTGCAGACCAACACCATGCCAACTCTTTCTTGTGTTAAAGGACTGCCCTTATCACACCAATGGCAACTCTTCTACATCTAACCATGCCACCATTAGGACTATAAGTGTGCAGCCTAGAAATATCACGCGCCAGCAAATGTCCTGACATGCGCACAAGAAAAACAAGTGAATAAAGGGAAAAACCCAGAAGGTATTACAACTTCTAAGGCTGGGAGAAGGAGAAGAGCAAAAAAAGTGGGCAAGGGTGACACCTTGGTCATAATTTAGGATGGATCCAAGGAAGATACCATTGACACCGGCTCCACCCACCAGTCAGAGGAAGGAGGCAATCTGTTGCCATAATTGGATGAGCAGGCACAGGGAATCGTAAAAGAGAGACTAGTGACCCCCAAGGGTGTTGGAGAGTATTCAAATGCAAAGGAGAAAATAAGAAAGCTCAAAGAAGCTAAGGCCTTTGTGGAGGAATGTCAATGCAACCATGAAGCCAAATTGGGGGTTAACAAGGCTAGGGATAGATTGTATCCACCATGGAAGGAGTTGCTAAGAGAAAGAAAGATGTGCCTACTCCAATTCTGGAAGAGTTCGAGGAAGAGACTCATGGTAATCTGATGGCAAGGATGTTTGTAGAGGCACATAAAGAATTGTTAACCCAATCATTCCCTAGGATTGAGTATGAGACAAATACGTGGAAGGAGGCTTCACTTGCCAGAGAACCCAAAGATATAGGTAGTCTCTCAGCAGTATTGTCCACCACAAATGTTTAAGTGCCACTTGGACCATTGCTACACAACACGCCGACATTGTGGGAAGATGTCAAGGATTGGATAGAAGGAAGAATGAACCCAATGACCACCACTACATATGAGAGCCAGACACCTCTAGCTGAGAAAAATCTAATACTTGAGGAAAGGAAAGTACCTAGATTCATCCAAATACCTGTCAACGAATTGGGAAGGTATTATGAGGGCAATGACACAAATGCCACAATTCCAATCCACCATAACGTATCACCAAGCACTTGCTATCCTAGATGGAGGTGTAGGTGTGAGCATTATCACCAAGGAATATTGGGGAAATTGGGAAAAATTGGAGTTAGAAAGAGCAGACCTAATCGTTAAGATGATAGATGGAACATCCTTAAGGCCAATGGGGTTACTAAAAAACGTTAAGCTTTTTGTTTCGTTACCATCTTGCATTTGTTGTTGTAATGGACATTCTACGCCAACCAGATTCATATGATATTATCTTGGGCAGACCCTTCATGAGGGAAGCCAAGGTGGTGCATGATTGGGCATTAGACCAAGTATATATACGAAAGGATTCACAAATTCTGAAGATCAATCTCCATACATGGAAGGCACACCCCATTGAAGGGCAGTTGTTTGGAGATGATTCGGTCACAATAGAATGAACCGCATCCTTACAAGTCTACCAACCAATTAAAGAACACTCACGCAAAGAGGAAGAGAACGAGATGTACACGTAGCTTCCACCTTCGAAATTTAGTGAAAACTCGATGCATGTAGTTGCCACCATAGATGTGTTGCCCCCTAGAGGAATAAAGTATGTTGAATCGAGAACCATTCACACTACCTCAGTACGCATGGTGAATGTGCAACTCATGGAAGAGGAAACAGAGGATGAGGTGTCAAGCACATAAGTGCCTGGGCTACAAGGTCACAATAACACTAAATGCCTCAGGAAGTGGCGAAAACAAAAGAGGTATATCGCTCGACACAATGCCCTATTGCGAAGTAAACCCACGGACGCCCAATGGCTAAGATATCTCGAGGTCACTAAGGGGCACGATGAGTTCTCTAAGAACTGGGGTAAGGAGTTGAGTAAGATCACCCTGGAAGGGAAACGCGAATAGAAATCTACTCTTCAAGAGCCTAATCCACCTAAACTTACTAAGGTTGGACGAAGGAAATGAAATGAGGCTCTGGTTGAAGCCGAGCGAGAGGCAAGGAAGGCGATGGCTCTCACAAAGAGGATAATGATGACGACGAGCTAGACCTACACCCTATGCCATACCATTTCAAAACTTACACCATCGATGAGAGGAAAGTAGTCCAACTAACAACCAAAAGAGTGAAGAAGAATGGCCATTCCATGTCTTACGATGGACCAGCAGAAGTTAAAGAGGTAAACATTGCTAAGCCAGGGGAGGATCCCAAATTTGTCTACATTGCTAATTACTAAAGAAAAATAGCTCATTGCTCTCTTGATGAAAGAGTTCAAGGACTGTTTTGCTTGGAAGTATACTGAAATGAAGGGTGTACCACCCAAGGTGGTTCAACACACTATTCCTATCATGGAGGGAACGAGACCATCTAGGTAGAAACCTTACCAGATAAATCCTAAATACACATCTATTGTAAAAGAGGAATTTGATAAATTCATAGCTGCAAATTTCATCTACAAGATTGAGCACATAGATTGGCTATAACCAATCGTGATCATGCTAAAAAAGAATGGGAAGCTAAGAGTGTGTTAATATCAAAAGGGTCAATGCAGCTAGCTACCAAGAAAGACCACTACCCATTACCATATATGGAGTATGTATTAGAACGAGTAGTAGGTGAAGAAACCTACAGTTTCTTAGATGGTTTTTCGGACTACAACCAAGTGTCCATTACTAGAGGACCAACATAAGATGGCCTTTAACACAAGGTGGGGGACCTATGCTTATAAGGCTATGCTTTTTGGTCTTACTAATTGCCCCTACTACATTCCAACAATAATTGATGTGCATGGCTTTCAAAGACTACTTGCAAAGTGGCTTGAGGTATTCATTGACGATCTTTGTGCACACTCACGATGGACTAAACATCTGGCTTGCTGAAGGAAGGTGTTTGAGAGATGCTGATTGTATCACATATCCTTAAACCCTTTAAAATACCATTTTGGGTCAAGCACGTTGTTATATTAGGACACATTATGTCTAAGAATGATATTTCCATGGATGGGAGCAAAGTAAAGTTAATTTTGGAATTACCCCACCAATAAACTACAAGTGTGCAAACAACAGTTTATGGGACATGTTGGGTACTATCAAAGATTCATCATATTCTATGTTGAAATTGCATGACCGTTGTATATAGACTGCTCATAGTCTTTGAATGGACTAAAGAGTGCCAATAAGCCTATGATCAGTTAGAAAAGGCACTGGCTAGTGCACCAATTTGCGACCACCCAACTGGGACCTTGTGTTTCATGTGCACATCGATGCATCAAATTTTCTATAGGATGCGTATTGGTGCAACCTGGGGACTTCAAATTGGATTACCTAGTTTGCTTTCCAGTCGACAACTAACTGATGTAGAAATCAACTATACCACAAGTGAACGTGAAGGGTTGGCCATGGTATATGTTGTTAAGAAATACAGACATTACTTATTGGCCACCAATAAGTTTGTATTTTTATGGATCTTCAAGCCTTATTGTATCTGGTGAACAAACCATACACCATGGGGAGGATCACACGTCGGTTACTCCAACTCTTGGAATTCGACTTTATAGTCACGGTAAGGAAAGGATCACAACATATTTTGGCAAACCATATGTCAAGGATTCCAAATGGAGAACCTGAAACTAGTATAAACGATGATCTTCCAGATGCATGTCTGTTCAAGATTGATATGGTGCCTGAGTGGAGTAAGGAAATATCTGAGTACCTAGCATATGGTTTTCCACAGGATCGGCCCTTGAACAAAGATAAGATGTGTCAGCTATCAAGCTACCCACACCATATCAATATAATTGCAAGAGAACTATATAAGCTGGGTAAAGACAATATCCTCAAAAGATGTGTGTGAGAAGATGAATTCGTTACGGTATTGGAACAAGCACACTCGAGAACTGTCGGAGGACATTTTGCTGGAGAAGTTACAACTCGCAAGGTTCTCCAAGCAAGACTATGGTGGCCTATGTTGTTCAGAGAGGCCATAGAATTTGTAAAGAGATGCAAAGAATGTCAATGATTTTCCATTCTGCAACAAAAAGATAGGATGCCACTTAGCCCTGTAATTGTGAGACAACCTTGAGAAATGGGGCATTGATTTTGAGTGTCTGAGATCACCCCGCAAGGGTCAGTCAGAATTGAGACTATCGATGGGGTAGAAATGGAGGGTTATATCAACGAAAGCAAGCTAAAAAAGTATTACGGACTCCTAACCCGAGAAATGCTCGCACAAGAGCATCTTTTGAAACAAAAGAAACATCTAGAAAAAAAATCTGACAAGCTCAAGTGGAAGCCAAGGCTAGGGAAGCCAAAATAAAACAAAGACTCCAGGGAAGAATGCTATATGTAAACATGGCTTCACTCACATTGCTAAAAGATGGACCTAAATATCAAATCTGCACGCCTAACTGTACATGTCACTAGAAAGGCTAGTCAAACAAGAGCATTGCATTGATTGATACGGGATCAAGTCACAACTTGATTTCTTAGGAAACGTGGGTAGCACTAGACAAACCCCACCTAGAGGTAACTAACACCCAGGTTCGTAGTGTGCATCTGTCAGTTATGCAAACCATGGGGTTTTTAAATGTTAACATCTCCATTAGAAATAATCCCTTCGTTGGGAAGGTATTTGTTATACCTACATGTACAATGGAAGAGGAGATGATACTAGTAAGGTCTTGGATTTGCGCCACCAACTGTATCATCCAATGGAGGAAAGGCAAGTGCAACTCAACCATAGCAATGAACCCCAAACCATCCCATTATCGAGTCCCTTAAATAAAGGAAAGCAAGCAATTGAATGCAACATAGGTATAAGCAAATCAGGAGAATCCATGGAAAAGGCATCAACCTCTAACAAACCTCTCCACTCAGGAGGACCGCAGAAACACTATATGTATCTTGCAAGGCAACAGTGGATTCCCAAGTCCCAGCTCAGAGCCCAAGGCTATTATGATAATGTCAACACGTCAGGGGTGTCAAGGCAACACACTAGGGATACATGCAAGGGGGGCCAAGGGAACAAGACCATGGAGAGGAAGTAGCAACCCAGACAAGCCCAAGCACCGTTAAGCATTCAAAGGAGGTGGTGACCAAAGCATTCTGCAAGAAGGAGATCCTGTAATCTTAAGAGAGGTATGAGAGAAAATTTTATCCTTCCATTCCTGTAATCTTAAGAGAGGCATGAGAGAAAATTTTATCCTTCCATCCAAAGCCTTGCCAACTCCCCTCAAAATATATATCTAAGCTATCCACTAACTCTTTCAGTATCTTGGTCCGAATTTCCTTCTGTTGGAGGCACTTGGGAAGGAGAAGTGCCATCCTTGCAACTGTGTGAGAGGAAGATGAAGAATACTAATGCCTCCTTCACATCTAGGCAGACTTAGTCTACCTAGATGTGAAGCCAGGCTAATGCCTTGTTGTTGGAACAACCATTTCTCCATACAAAGTCTCTTATAGGCCTTACAATTCTCTGCTAATGACCTTTCCCAAAATCTCGCATAAAAACAAAATGTAGGCATTCAACATTGTGTTACATATAGCCACCCTATCATGGAAAGGGACCCTAATGCCTTCCCATCTTTTAAGTTTCAAATAAAATCTATCCAAGGCCCAATCAATTAATTGCTTGTTGTTGGTCACTTCAACCCCAAAGGGGACGCCTAGATGTCTCCCCTCTTAATGACCTCACACCCCCATCTTTCCAGATCAAAATCATTATCCTCAGAAAGGCTTATTATTTTGGATTTATGTATATTACATTTGGATCTAGATGCATCAACAAACTCGTGGAAGCAAAAGAAGAGACTGCCGACTATAAGCAGAACTTGAGGCATTGAAGGATGATGGTGAATTAGCCACAAATAATCCTAAGATGCTACCAGTCAGTGTGCCAAGGAAAGAGCACGGAGAGCTGCTGGTTGAGGTCTAGAAGAAGTTGCAGGATGCCAACCAAGCTCTAAACAAAAAAAATGTGCACCTGAAAGACAAACTAGAAAACAATTCAGCAACCCCATGGGCCAGCACATATAATCCCTTCTTTGAGGCCTCCCATGTCATGTTCTCAAAACTATTGAAGGTCTGCTGCTGTGCCTGCTGCCTGCTGAGGATAAGCTTGACAGGACCAACTACCCGTTATGGTCCTATATGATGCCGCATGTATTGGTAGCCAAAGGGCTAATTTTATGGTTGGTACTGAGAAACATCCTAGTTCCTCTGATGAAGAAGGCACATCTGTAAACACGGACTCAGTTTCACATGGTGCATTACCATAGCATAGCATACCTCCTACGCAAGAACAAACAAAGGGGGATAGAAGAGATGCGTAGGCACATGCGTTTCTTGCTTTGTCAATCTCAAGAGGAGTATCATTCTTCACATTCAGTCATGTAGGACTACTAAACATTCTTGGGATGCACTTGTGTCATTATACTAGGTACGTAATGAAGCACTTGTTTCTTATATATGCAAGCAATTAGAGTCAGAGCATATGGATGAGGGAGACTCCATAGAAAATTTCCTTACAAAAATTAAGGATTTTAAGGAGCAATTGGCCAGTGTTGATGAAATATATCCTGACAATTCATTGGTGCCTACTATCTTGAATGTGTTGCCAGACTCGTATCAAGGTTTTGCTTCTACCACCATCAGACTCATAATGAAAGGAAACCCAAATGCCTTGAAGTTTGAGAAGTTAGTTTTTGTGCTTTTGGAAGAAGAGCAATCTAGGAAAAATAAATCAGTCATGCATACAGGAGATCAGGCTTTTGCTGCCAGTCAACAAAGAGGCAAAGGTAAATCCTTTCCTCTCATGGTAGTTACAAGCCAAAATTAGAGTCATCTTGCAAGCATGTACCAAGGAAGGCGACAAGCCAAAGAAAAAAGGGCAAATGTAACTATTTGAGGAAACTTGGTCACTACATTAATGAGTGCAAGAAATGACTAGAGAAAGAGAAAAAGAAAGACTTAGGTATGGCTATAGTTGATGCATCAACATCTAATGCAAAAAATAAAGAATCTATAAACTATGCACATGATGATTGGGCTTTCATTAGTGTAGTTTTGACCCTTCGCATAAGGAGGTATGCATGGTTGTTATAGATGTACATGTCTGATATTTTAACAGTGGTGCTAGTAAGCACATTACTTCTCATTACAGTTTGTTCCCATCACTTGAACCTGCTCAACAGGAAAACAATGTTACCTGTGCAAATAACTTCTCATATCATGTAAAAGGAGTTGGTAAAATTGCTCATTGATTTGCTGCAAATGGTGGAACAATCACACTTTCAGATGTATTATATGTACCAAGGATCAAGAAGAACTATTTATTTATCTCTACCATTACGAAGGCTAGCTTAGTGGTTCAATGTGTGGATGACAAATGTATTGTTCATGATCACAATACGACAAGACAATTGTTGCTTATGGTACTTTGTCTCGTGGCCTTTATAGACTAGATACACATGAAAGACAAAGACATACTATATGTACAATTTCGACCACAAAGGCAATGGGTGATATTAAGTTGTGGCATACATGCTTTGGTCACTTGAACTTTGGTAGTTTGCTGCGTTTGCATAAACATGACATGGTGTTTGACCTGCCACATCCTGAAGCCCCTATTAAACATCTTTGCATAAACATGACATGGTGTTTGACCTGCCACATCCTGAAGCCCCTATTAAACATCTTTGTGAGGGCTATATTCTTGGAAAAATGCAATAGGCATCATTTCCCAAAGATGGTTTAGATAAAGCTTTCCAAAAATTGCAACATATACACAGTGATGTATGTGTTTCTATGACGACACCATCTATTGGGGGCTACCTCTATTTTGTCACATTCATTAATGATCATTCCAGTCATACCTGGGTATATCCATCGAAATTGAAATCATAGGTTTTTATATGCTTCAAGCACTTTGCTAGTATGGTTGAAAATGCTTCTATATGTAAGATTGGTACCTTGTGTATTGATTGAGGGAGGAGTATACGTCTAAGGAGTTTCATGCATACATGGCTGATCATGGGATAAAACACCAATGTGATGTGCCCTATACACCTCAGAAAAATGATGTAGCTGAATGTAAAGACAGGTCTCTCATAGAGATGGCACGTTGTATGGTCAAAAGTCAAGAGTTACCTCATGGTTTCTGGCTAGAAGTAGTCATGTGTGCAACATATGTTTGAATAGGTGTCCTACAAAGTCTTTGCATACAATTATACCTTTTGAAACTTAGAATGGAAGAAAGCCCTCTATGGCTCATTTATGCCTTTTTGGTTGTCTTGCTTATGCACTTGTGCATGAGCAATTTTGCAACAAGCTTGACGATAAGGCTGTTAAATGTGTTTTTATGGGGTACAGCTCGAAAAGTAAGGATTATCGTCTCTATCATTCTGCTACCAAGTGGATTCTTGTGAGTAATGTTTTATTTGTGGAAGATGCAAGTAAGCCCTTACTTTCATATAAAAAATAGCAAAATGTATGTTCGTAAGACATATTTCACACTCTCCTTCCATTGTTCAATGCAGGACACGTTGATATATATCATTTGGGTAATCAAAGCAATGCTTAAAATTAGACCACACATGTTACAAATCAACATGTTTTTTATCCCACATATCATCCTATTGATGAGGCACATGCAGTTAATGAGGAAAGAAGGGAAATTGAGGAGTCAAAAAGTACTTGGCGCAAACACTAGGTGACAGTAAATTGGCCACTCCTTTGCCTAGCAAAACACGTGCAGACTCTCATCATGCATCTCTTGTTGACATAGATTATGTTCTTATTGCCAATTTATGTGATGAAGAGGAACCTGTCTCCTTTGATGAAGCAAAGGAATCTGAAAATTAAATGAGTGCTATGCAATTTAAGTATGATTCGATACTCAAAAATGATACATGGGATTTGGTAGACTTGCCTCTTGGCAAGAAGGCCATTAGTACAAAATGGGTTTACAAGCTCACATGTAGAGCAGATCAAAACTGCTTTCTTGAATGGAGATTTGCATGAGGAGGTCTATGTATCTTACCCTCATGGTTTTGTTCAAAAAGTGAGGAATCAAAAGTACGTAGATTGAAGAAACCTTTATATGGTCTTAAGCAGGCTTCCAAAGCATGGTCCAAAAAGATACATGCATTCTTGGATGCACAGGGTTTTTGCAACAGCCTAACTAACAATACCCTCTATATTAAGAGGACTAAGGATGTCTTATTGGTTATCGTGTTATAAGTTGATGACATGCTACTCACATGCCCTAATGATGATCATAGTTTGGCTTTTTATAGTTGATTTAGAGAAGTCTTTTGAAATATCAGATCTTGGACCGTTGCACTACTATTCGAGCATTGAGTTTTGGCAACGTAATGAGGGCATTGTTATGTTGCAGAGGAAATACATAGATGCATTGTTGAAGAGGTTCAATCTTGAAGACTGTAAACTTGTGGCTACACCTATGGAGCCAAGTTTATGACTAAGTCTTGAAGATGCGGGTGACTCTTTTGATGCTGGCTTGTATCAAGAAGCTATTAGATGTCCTATCTTTTTGTGTAACACCACACTTGACATTCAGTATGATGTCTTAATATTGAGCAAATTTATGTATAGCCCAGGCACAAAGCATTGGTAATCTGTCAAATAGGTGTTTTGTTACCTAAAGGGCACTAAGCACTTTGGGTTATTTTATCCCAAGGGGGGTAAATCACAGCTGCATGCATTTACAGCCTCATACTAGGCTAGATGTTATGACACATGAGTGTCCATGAGAGTGGTTTTTGCTTTTGCCTTGGTGATTCATGTATATAATGGCTCAACAAATAAGCAACCCACTATGACCACTTGCATTTACAGCCTCAGACTAGGCTAGATGTTATGACACATGAGTGTCCATGAGAGTGGTTTTTGCTTTTGCCTTGGTGATTCATGTATATAATGGCTCAGAAAATAAGCAATCCACTCATGTTATGACACATGAGTGTCCATGAGAGTGGTTTTTGCTTTTGCCTTGGTGATTCATGTATATAATGGCTCAGCAAATAAGCAACCCACTATGACCACTTCTAGCCTATGAAGCTAAGTATAGAGCAACATTTACAACTACAGTTGAGTGTGTTTAGCTTAAGTGCCTTATTAATGCTGATTTGGGTATTGGTGAGCCCCGAGCGCACTATCATCTTCAACTAACAACCAGAGCGCTATGGCAATTGTTGCGAGGAATCCAGTTTTTCATGCTCGCATAAAGCACATTGAGGTGCACTATCATTATGTTAGGGAGAGATGCCCTGTAGGGGAAATCAACTTGGCTTATGTGCCAACACATGACAACTTGGCAGATTTGTTCACAAAGGCTCTCCTACAAGAGAACTTTGAAGCTTTTCACAAATCTTTAAACTTACCTCTCTTTAAGTATTGGTTTGGGCTCTCTGTCATAGTCCAAAGAGCCTTTCACATCTCTGTACTTCTAGTGCCAACTCACCCCATATTCACATCATCACTCTAGGGGGAGTTGTAGCCATATTTGGTAGTGATATGTGTGAACACACTAGGACCAGTCTCGAGGCACTTTTTCCCTCTTTATGAGGTTTTTTTCCTTGCGCTATACACCCATCTTGGGGTATACTTATCATCTTTGTATAACACACATTCATTATCTATCTATCATCTCATTATGTGCTCCCTTGAGCTTCTTGTTATGGGCTACCACACCTCCCAAGAAGGAACTCTAAGCATTCATCATTGGAAAAAGTAATAGATCACAACCATCGTAGGGAACTTACCAATGCTTCTTGAGGTCTCCAAGCTCACTTCGAGAAGCTCCAATCCTCCACGCTGTCACCGTAGAGTTGCTCACACCACCATACAAGGCAATCTCTCTCTCTTACTCCTCTACACAAGCATACAAGCATAATGAAGGCACATGTACTAGAGTACACTCTCACACTCTCTCTCAAGACAAAGCAAGAGCTCTCGTAGCACAAAGGGGGATTGTGCCCATTCATTATAAGAAAATGACATATACAACTGGCCCTTATTCACACTAGGGCGCCCAAAACTTACTAACTAAGGCCTTGGATGGCTAGTGTCTCATAATGTTATAACTTTTATAATGCCTTTGCATGACACTTATTAATGTCCTCAAATGGAGCATACTTGTTAATCCAGGATGGGATTAACATCCCCCCCTACCTGATGTAGGTTCTGTTCTCAGAACTTGTCACCACTGAGGTCGAAACACCTGGTCGCCGAATTCATGACGATAAAAGTTCCAGCAAGATTGAAGCTTTTTTAGGATTCTTTTGAATGCAGAATGTGAAGTCCAAAACCTTGTGTCTACCATGTCTTCAAATGTAACATGCATGTATGTTGGTAGACATATGAGGTGGTGGGCCGTGGTTCATGTCAAAGAGCAGCTAATCTGCCTCCAAGCCATCATATCTTTCTTTGGGTTGGTCAATAAGCACCACGATCAGCTTTAAGAACCAGACACTTGCCACAATTGATGGATCTGGAATACAGTGCCACGCACGTATCCATGTCAACATTTGCTGTCATTGTTGCGCTATTATCGCAAAAGTTGCTGGGACAAACAATAGAAAGTTGTAGTACAGATGTGAGTCGCGTTGCTTTGCATCATGGGATTCCAAGGGCATCATCCTTCTTTTTACTGGCATGTACAGTGGGTCCACTCTTTGTGTGGGCGGGGCACACTGGTATTGTTGACTATACTCTAGAATGGTTAAGTATTCTTTTCGCCATGCTGGCTGTATAACAAAATCTTCTATTTTGGGACTTGCATCATCTGTGACTATTGTAGTGTAGCCCCCTCTTGTATGGACAGGATGTGCTTTTTGCCATCGACGGAAACAATCTCACTAATCATAAAAGTAACAATTCGAATCTCAAGTAGATCCGCCAAATGAGGGTTGGCCAATTTGGTATGCTTCGCAACATTTGCCCATGAAGTTCCTTCTCCCGCTAGTGGCAATAATTCCTCCAGTTCGGGCATTGGTTCATGGAGAGGATATGGTACATATGGCTGCTTTGTAGAAGTGACTTTGGAGTAGGATTTTGGCAGTACTTGTATGGTTGGTTCAAATGGTGTGATTTGCATCAGCACCTTGAACATCAATTTTGGCTTTAACAAGAGATTGCTTGTTCTAATTAATCCTTCATATTCTACACTAGACAAAGACTCAAGCACGGTGTCATCAGTATAAGGATGCATGTTATCTTGTGTGGTTGAATGTAACGTACCTCTTGAGTTGGCCGTGGTGGAGACGGGTGGGGTGCCAGCAACAACTCCTCGGTGTGGCAAGAGTGTCAATGGGAAATTCTAAAGGTATAGAAGGAAGGCAAGAGAACATACAATCTGCCTTAGACTTGTTAGTAGGAGTAGCTCTAGGGTATGGATGTAGTAGTTTACTAGCTACACACAAAGGAAAACACAGGGTAAGTGGTGAGATTTGAAGAACTTGACGTTTCCTCTTGACCCTCTCCAGAGCTAGGGGGTGGGTGCCAGAGGGCTTGTTAACTTTCATTAACTCCTGGAGTTCTATGATATCTTCATTAGTTATATCAAGATATTCCATGTGCACTTTATCAAAGTTATAGATTACTGTAGACATCATGGCTTCTAGATGTTTATTCACTGCTGATATTTAAATGTTGGTGTGTGTTATAAACTTCTAGCCATCCATGACTAATTATCCATTGATAGCTTCTTGCTACAACCTTGTAGTTGGCTGGTGTATTTGGGATATCATATGGTACATACAAGTTAAGTTTATCGACACTGTTGTCCAAGATGTCTAAATTTTGTAACACCTTACACCAATACGTAGGTTGAGCACAATGGGATGCAATGGGTAGAAGAAGATATCTTTGGGGTCAGTTAGTACTATGTCCCCCCAAAAAATACCCATAATAATGGTTGGGTCGGCATCTCTTTTTGTATTTGCCTAATTAGTGCTATATCTCCTAGGCTTAAGTCTTCAGCAGGTTGATTTTATATTGAAGTAATGAGAGGGTTAGTGTAGATAAAAACAAAGTTAGAGCTCGAGGAGTCACCGATAACAAATCTATCTCTGAGGCTCGTTCTCAAGAAGCAGTCACAATTCATCTATTAGCTCTTATCTGTCGCTTCTTTCTCTAACTACTAGCTGGCACTCCAATTCTTGTAACCTG
The DNA here is from genome assembly GCF_041138505.1 of Cibotium barometz. Lineage (NCBI taxonomy): Eukaryota > Viridiplantae > Streptophyta > Polypodiopsida > Cyatheales > Cibotiaceae > Cibotium > Cibotium barometz. The sequence continues at coordinate 9,656,347 of NC_141065.1, read as the reverse complement.
GTGTCTTTGGTTGAGAGAAGATCGGATGCAAGTCCTCAAACCTACATGTAGCTGCTTCATGTGCTCTTCTTGTGGATGCTTCCAACCCTTGAGCCTCTTCAATTCTCTTAAGACTTTCTACTGCCAAGACTTGGCTATCCTTAAGATGTTGAGTGAGTTGTTCCATTTCCTGTTTATGGCTCTTGGACATCTGTTCCATTTCTAGGTACGTAGCATTGAGCATCTCAATGCTACTGCCAAGACTTGGCTATCCTTAAGATGTTGAGTGAGCTGTTCCATTTCCTGTTTATGGCTCTTGGACATCTGTTCCATTTCTAGGTACGTAGCATTGAGCATTGAGCATCTCATTTAATGTTTGTACTTTTTTTGCATGTGGTTTTTTCCTTGTTCCCTTTCAACCTGAAGATGAAGTATCTTTTGGTCACCAGATGCAAGGGCTTCATTTACTGTAGCTATGGTCTTAGTGAAATCCTCTGCCTTTTTGTTAGCTTCTTGAAGCTGTTGAGCTTGTGCTCATTCTTTTGTGTGTGCAACTTCTTTTTGAATTTATTCTTTGTATTTTCCTTAATCCTCTGTACAATCGTTTGGCTGAGGCCTTGATTGTTGCTCTCTAAGACTTGATACCTTGCTTCTTGCTCTTCTGCAGCCTTTAACCCTTTGAGGATTACATCTTTGTGTGTCAATGTAGCTGTCGCCATTTGTTCTTGAAGCATTGGCACCTGGTCAGTTGCCTCTTGGACTTGCCTCCATAATGTAGCATTTCTATCACTAAGCATGTGAGTGGTTAATAGGTGGCAGCGCTACACCCTATGTTCTTGTTGTAGGCTGCTCCTTCTAATTCATGGTGTGGTAATTGTAACAAACTGTCCAGGCCTTCCACAGTCTCTTTAAGGAAGCGCTCGTAATCCAGATTATGTAAGAAGGAAGTGGCCAGGATTCTGTCTGCATCATCCAATCTTTGTCATTTTCTTGGGCTGGTTGATTCCTTAGTTCTCTTTCTTTTGTCTGCTTCCTGTCTTTCGTCAAGGACCTTCATAGGCGGCGCTAAAGTTGCCTCTTCATGTTTTTGGTGCTCCTCCTCTTACAACACCTCTTTTCCCAGGGCCTTCTTTGCACCAATCTCTACTGACGTATTCTGATGTGATATAATGGAATTACTAAGTGGTGAGAGATTTTTTAAAATGAGCTGAGCTGGGCTAGGAGGAGGTGTTTGTTGAGGTAATTCAGTTGTTGTGCTTACTAGAATTTCTAATAAACTTATTCCCATAGCTTCCTTTTGCTCCACAACTTCCTGATAAGAAGCTATTTCCTTGGCCAATTCTGCCTCTAGGCGTGCTGACTCCTCAAGGACTCTAAGTATAATACCCCTCATCTTCTTATTGGTCTTCTTTTTTCTACTCTTCTTTAGTTCCTTCATTATCTCTTTTGTGTCCATAAGCAGTGCTTGCCCTTCCTGCAAGTCACCAGAGGTTAGTACTATAGCTACTCAACGTGCGCTGCTTATGGTACCTGTTCCTCTGGCACTGATTTCGAAATTGGGAGCTCTGCAGCATGACTTAGCACCTTTGTAAGCAAGTAGGGATTAAAAACTTTAGATTGGTGGGCCTTCATGTAATTTTCCATTTCCCTGTGGATATACCATGTCTAGTCTTCCTCCTTCTCCTCATGTACCTTGGCTATCCTGTTGAGGGGGACTCTGTTGTAGTGCTCTACGGGCTTTACCTGCATAATGAGGGACATTGGCACCGTAGGCTTTATCTGTCACCTCATCCGTATATTCTCACGCTCAGTCGCGTTTGAATTATATGAGCTTTTCTTGAGCATGGCATCCAGGGGCATCTTCTCGAAGTTGTGAGAATGGATATTCATTGGTGGTGGCATCTGCAAGGCTTCACGGATCATATCTTTGGAGATGAGGACCTATTTAGTGGTACCATCTGCCTTGGTGACCTGTCCCTGCTTAGTGGCTCTATCATAAGTCTTTAAGTATTCAGCACACAACTCCATGTTCATGGTGCGAGGAAGGCAGTCAGCCATTCATCGCCCTAACCCGACCTTCTCCAACTTTGCCTTGACTTCTGCGTCTTCTAGAATCTGCAAGCATTCTGGGCTGTGATATGGCTATTTTTCCATGTGCAGTTTGGACATCCTTGGTAATTATGGATCCATAGAGCATCTGCGCATACTGTCCCAAGTAGCTAAGCTTTGGACCATGTGACAGTCTCTTTTTTTTATCCATTGGTGACCCTGAGGCACTTGCCTATGTGACAATTGGAGTTTCTGTGCGACTTCCAGTTCAGGGGTTTTGGATGTCAACATCTATAACAATGATTAGAGAGTTAGTCACAATGACTGGTGAGAGCATGTGGTCTTCTCTCAGTTTTTTTTTCTTTTTAATAATTGTGTGTGTGTGTGTGTGTGTGTTATTGAAGAGAAGGATGTTAGTGGGGTGAGCAATAAACAAGTGTATAATACGTGAAGATGTGGGTGGAAAGGCATAAACCATGAAAGTACAAGGTCTTTACTCATGAGATAGCGGGGTTTTAACTCGTGAGATAGTTAAAACGTGAGAGGGTTAAGCCATAAAATAGCTTAGCCCATGAGATGGTAAAGACGTGAGATGTCTTAACATGTGAGGTGGTTAGACCGTGAGATAGCAGGTTCTGACCCGTGAGTTAGTAGGGTTTTAGCTCTCGTGAGATAGTTAAAACATGAGATGGTTAAGCCATGACGTGGTTAGAATCGTGAGATGGTCAACCCATGAGATAGTAGGGTTTTAACTCGTGAGACAGTTAAAACGTGAGATGGTTAAGCCGTGAAATAGCTAAGCTCGTGAGATGGTAAAGACATGAGATGCCTTAACACGTGAGGTGGCCAGACCATGAGATAGCAGGTTCTAACCCATGAGTTAGTTGTTTGCTTTTATTGTCCTTCCCTATTTTTTTGAAAGTATTTGCAGTACTGAACCTTGGGTAGGACTTTGGCACCCATACTATCGTATTGCCCTGGTAATAACCTTGTGCACCTAGCAAATCCTTTCAAACCCATTGCTTTTGAGCGCTTTGTGGATGGTGGCTTCATTTGGAATACTTTTGGCCAACATTGGATGGTCTTCTCTGTCCCTTGTCTGTGGCTTGAACTTTTTGCCCTGATCCCCCAGTTACTCCTTTTGCATCATAGTATTTATGGGCTCGAAGCTGGTTCTTAAGAACCCCCTGCTAAATTACTAGAGAATTTGGCTGTTTTGTGTGGAGACTGTGATGTTGACGCCTTCTTTGGTACGATAGCTTCTTCCTTTGGCATTAGCGTTTCCATGTCATCTATCATAGCCTACTTTCCCTTGTTTAATGGGCTCCATAATGGCACGGTAATGATATTTTTTCCTCATCGAGCCGTGCAACCCTCTTTTTCCACTAGATATTACAATTACTGGTGCAAATCTAGGATTGTCCAAGGATCATTTCTTCCTCCATCGATCTTGTAGGCATGACAAACACCTTTCCAACCAAGGGATTATTTCTTTTGGAAATATTAACACTTAAAAATCCCATAGCTTTGGTAGTTGACAATATTTGCACACTTCGTACTTGTGCATTGGTGATCTCAAGGTGAGGTTTGTCTAGAGCTTCCCATGTTTCATAAGAGATCAGGTTATGACTTGATCCCGTATCGATTAATGCAATGTTCGTTGCATGACTTTTAGTCATAGAGACTTTCACACTGAGATGTGCCAGCTCAATGTCTAGGTCATCCTCCTCAAAGAGGGTTAATGAAGCCATGTTCATATACAATATTCTTTCTTGGAGTCTCTGTTTGGCCTTGGCTTCCCTTGACGTGGCTTCTTCTTGAGCTTGCTTGATTTTTTCCTTGGCTAGCTCTTTCTTTTGTTTTCGTAGATGCTCTTGCATGAGCATCTCCTGGGTTAGTGGTCCGTAATATTTTTAAAGCTTGCTTCCATTGATGTAACCCTTCATTTGCACACCCTTAATAGTTTCAATTCATACCGGCCCTTGAGGTGTGATTTCAGACACTCGAAATGGTCCTAATCCTCTGTACTTGAGTTTCTTTTTTTTTGTGCTTCCAACACCATACATGAGGACAAGGTCCCCCGTTTCTAGTTCGAAGAGACTCACTGAGTCCTTGGGCCACCCCCCTTCCTAGAGTAGTCAATATGTCCAGGGTGTGGGCATCCAGGAAAGGGTTAGTACTTATAGAATTTACGGGAATGTTAAGGGACCAAAGCCCGATGTGGGATCGAAATGATAGGGAGTGTAAAGCCTGATAAAATGCTTGTTATGGGCATGGCTAATGGTATTGGGAGGTGAATTTATGGCTCGAATATGTCAGCCACCGTTGGGTTCAATCCTTATGTGTGATCCTTGGCAATCCCTCTATCGTGGCCATGTCAGAGTGCCTAAATGCTCCTTAATGAGCAAACACGGTTTTTTTTAAATTACTTTTTATATTCTATATAGTCGACATCACTTAAACACCTTTCTCAAAATAAGCCAGATGTTCTGACCATCGTAAGTGTGCACACAAATCATCAATGAATACCTCCAACCACTTTTGCAAAGTAGTCTTTGAAGACTGTGCACATCAACCGTTGAAAAGTTGCATGTTGTATTGAAGGTCATTTTATGCTGGTCTTCGGGTGCTATAGACACCTGATTGTAACTTGAAAATCCGTCTAAGAAGCTCTAAGATTTTTCACCAGCTACCCGTTCCAATACGTGTTGAGTATAAGGCAGTGGGTAATGATCCTTTCTCATAGTTGCATTGGCCTTTTTGAGATCGACACAGACTCTAATGCTCTCATGATGCGTGCTATTATGAGCAAACTCAGCAAGCGACAACCACTCATCCCAAACACCTTGTGTATCATGGCAATAGTGCCTCAAGTAAGTTTTCACCCACTTGTTCACCCTCTAGATTTGTCCATCGATTTCGGGGTGATAGAGGTGGTGCTAGGTGTCAAAACAATCCCAAACACCTTGTGTATCATGGCAATAGTGCCTCAAGTAAGTTTTCACCCACTTGTTCACCCTCTAGATTTGTCCATCGATTTCGGGGTGATAGAGGTGGTGCTAGGTGTCAAAACAATCCCCACCATGATCTCAAACAATGTCCTCCAAAATGAACTCATAAACTTCACATCTCAGTCTCACTAACAATTTGTTGTGGCACTCCATGCAACTTAAACACATGATCCACAAACTGTTTTGCAACCATAGATGGTGAAAATTTGACCTTCGAAGGAATAAAATGTGCCACTTTTGTCAAGCGGTCTACAACCACATATATACTATCCCATTCCCTCCTTGTATATGAGGAACCCATGATGAAATCCATAGAGATGTGTGTCCATTTGCTATCAAGAATAGGCAAAGGCTGAAGCAAACCATCGGGGATCCTTGTTTTGTTGACAAAGCAAGCAACTTGTCACAAAAGTATACACATCTTTCCACATTCCTTTCCAATAAAAACTCTTCCGCACCTTCTCAAAGGTCTTAAACACCCCCATGTGCCCCGATAATGGAGAAGAATGCATCTCTTCTAACACCCTCTTCTTGTAGCTTAATGTAGACACAAGGTAGACTTTGCCTTTGTAGTTAGATAAGTCCATTAACGAAGTTCAAAATGTAGCAAATCATCATGGGATCCTTGCTGTTATTTTCACCACATTGGTGCCACTTCCTCATCCAATAGGTACTCTTCTTGAATATCCAAAATCCAATCTTTATGTACCTCCAATATTGCCATCATGCATCTACATGCCCATATATGTGACAATGCATCCGCCACAACATTCTCTTTCCCTTTCATGTAAGAGATTTCGAAGTCATAACTTTGCAATGTAGCCACAATCACCTTATTTGCTTAAGAGAGAGTGTAGGTTGAGATAAGAAGTATTGAAGCACTCTATGATCACTCTTTACAAAGAAATGACTCCCATACAAGAAATATGCCACTTCTTTATAGCTCTTGCACTTGCTTTGCCACTTCATCCTTCTTCACTTTTGACAATCTATAAGGTGGTTTGTTAATGGGCTTGGTATGCGGCTCAAGCTCTATCCCATGATCCACCTCCCTTTTTGGCGCAAGCACTTTGGCATTTGGAACACATCCTCATACTACTTCAACAATTCCTTCATACCTTTATGCATAACCTCACTCTTTTGTTCATTGCTTTCTTCTTTGCAAAGTTGTAAAACATATATGCATCCCATTTTCTTTAGCTCCCTCTTGAGTTGTGTTGCATTGATCATCTTAATACTTGGCACATGAGTTCCGGTCAATGTAAACTCATGGTTTCCATGCATAACACTCATATACCCTTGCTGTAAATTCATGTGAAACAACCCAAGAGTTGCCAACCAATCACATCCCAAAATAATGTCAATGGAACCCATATTCAATACAAATCAGCCTTGCAAGTGTAATCATTTGTGAGAATCAACTTCACATCCTTGCATACCATCATGCAATCCATCTTTGACCCATTAACCACTTGAAACTCATGCCACAAATACAAAGCTACAGGCTGTAATTTAAAACTGCACATCGATTTAGTGTTGATAAAGCTATGTGTGCTTCCACTATCAATCAAAACATGTGCCACTCTTCCATTAATGCATGCCTTCAACCTTAATGTATTGGCTCTTTTGCAACTAGCATAGGCATCACTTGAGATATTACATAGGGTAGCCATATTATCTGTCATGATAAGCCCACATAGACAATGGTAACACATCATCGTAGTGATCAAAAGGAAATTCACCATCCTTCTCTACGTCCTCAACTTCATTGTTGGCATCTTCAAAGTACTCCTCATATTCACCCACACATGCTCCTTAATATCTTCATGGCAAGGTTCCATGAGAATCATACTTAGGGTCATCTTCTTGGCCTTACAAACCTTTCAATGATCCTTGTTCTATTTGTCACTGCACTTGAAGCACAAACCCTTTTCCTTCAAATCATTAATACGATCTTCTCCAATAACCTTGCTCTTGTTAGATGCTTTTGCATCAACTTGCTTCCCATCACCATTTGGAGGTTGAGAAAAAGAGTTACCAAATCTGAAATTTCATCTTCCACCTCTTCCATAGACGGTTGGAAATCTAGAAGGACCTGTGTGATAAGCAACTCCACTTGAAGATTTTCCCAAAGTTGAAGTGCCAGTATCGGCCCTAAATCCATGCCTTGATTCACTAGCATGTGTATACTTTGCCTCATAGATCTCCACAAGAAGCATGGCCTCCTTGATGGTTTTGGACCTTTGAGTATCCACATCAACCTTGATGTTGTTTTGTAGCCCTTTGATAAACTTCCTCAATTTATACTCCTCACTCAAGCCTTCCACATGAAGTGAAAACTTCATATACTTGTGCACATAGTCCTTGACATTGCACATTTGAGTGAGATCATCCCATTTCTCCACCATCCTTGATCTATTGAGGACTGAAACAAAGATTCTCCTCGTCTCATTCTTGAAATCTTTCCAAGTAGTGATCAAATAGCCATGAGCATTCAAGTGCCGCCACCATGCATGGGCATAACCTTCTAAATTCAAAGTAGCAAAAAAAACCATGGCCCTATCAGTACGAGGACTAAGTTTAAAGTAAAGCTCCATCTTGTCAATCCATTCCCCAAACTCCTCATTGGTTAAGCCTCCTCCCTTGAACTTAGTAAAAGTCAACTTGTACTTCACTCCCTTAAACTCATCTTCATCACCACCTCGATGATGAACATGCGGTCTATGCTCCATTAGTCTAACATGATTGCCCCCAAACTCATTGAAGTGATGAGGTGTCTACCATGATTAGGTTCCACCCCATTAAAATGATGACCCATCTCATCAAAGTGATAACAACATGTGTGAAGGATGATGACCCATCTCATCAAAATGGTGTCTACTCATGGATGGATGATAACCTATCTCATCAAAGTGTTGTCCACTCACGATGCCTTTGCTTTGGTGCACATTTCTTCCTTGCATTGATGAAATCCCATTCATAGGACCATGCATAGGCATGCCGGGCATACTTATTTCACCTTGATGCATCAATGACAGAGGCATCTTGTCCTTTCCAAGAATAGACCCATGATTCCCATCAACATGGTACATACTAGCTTGAGGAGCATGCAATGCATTTCCATGTGAAGGTCTCGCAAAAGATCCATAAGCTTGTGGCCCCATTGGTGGAAAAGTGTTTGGTGCATATGGATGCAACATAGACCCACTATAAGCTTCTTTGCCTTTATCCGCATCTTGCCTCAAGCTTGAGATCCCATTATTCAACTCCTTGCTCATAGAGTCAAACTTGTCCAACATGAATTGAAATCTTTGGTCCATCCTTTCAATCATAGTTTACATGAGATTAATCATGTTATTCATGTTCATGTCCCCACCATCTTTAATTATTTGTGGAACATTTTCCTCTTGATGCATCCCTTCATTGGTGTTGCCACCAATTTCTTCTTGCAAAGCTCCTTGAGTTTGCTTCTTGTCTTGCTTCCAATGTGCTCGCTTCATACTCGAGCTTCCTTGTAGTTCCCCTTATTGAGTTTAGCCTTCTACATCAAAGGTTCCCAAACTCCGAATTGAATGTTCTTTGGCTCTTTAGGGAGGTATTTCAATGCTCTATCCACTTACGTAGTTGCATTTGGCTTAGTCAACCATGTACTATTCTCTGTTTTGACTTTTTTTCTAAAAGTTATATTTATCACCAACGTGACCAAATCTCGATCAAATGGAGGCCGATTTTGAAATTCTTTAGCTTAATGAAATTCTCTAAATAAGCCCTGAGCATCCATGTCAATGCCTTGATCAAATTTGACCGAATACTATCATGTGTTTATGCTAAGCATGCATTAATGAGACTTGCTCGGACCCAAGAATTCCACAAAGTAAGCATAAAGCTCTATTATCACCAAGATATCTTTCACATAGAAGGTTTGTAGATTCCTTTGTAGATACTCATAATAAACTCAAGTTTCTCCCATGAATCTCTCCACCTCCCAATATTCTCTCCATCTCCCTCAATCAAGGGTCAGTGACCTACACATGCAAGGTGCCACCTAAGAAGATTGGCTAGCTAAACCCAACAAACTAGGCACAAAAACAAAAACAAAAAAAAAGCTTAGTATTTAATAGCCTAGGATATTAATGCCACCTAGATAATGAAGCCCAACACATTAGATTTTTGAAAAAGAAGAAGCCAAAGAAATTAATATAGACAAAAATAAGCTAAAGAAAAGAGAGTGGGAGAGAGATCAAAAGTAGGTATAGGGAGTGCTTAGGTGGGAGGCCGAGGAGAGTGATTAAGAGTGTAGAGAGAAAATAATTAAGAGATGAGAGAGAAAATACACGTGAAAATCTTTGGATGTAATCACCTTGTTAAACAGACTGCAAATTTAGGAGATTTGGAAAGCCAATGCAATTGTAAGTATGGTTAATTTACCAAGGTGCTTACACCAATAGATAGGAAATTTAATTGTTAAGCAATCTAGTAATTAATCCCAATCAAGAACATAAATCTTTTTTCTAATTTTTATGCCCAAAAGTGGCTTGTTTAATCTCAATCAAGAACAAATCTTTTTTCTAATACATATGCCCAAAAGTGGCTTGTTTAAGCATTTTCATGAGGCTTAATTCCACTTGATTCTTAAAATTGATAATGGTTTTTCAAAAATTAAAGACTCTAATGACTAAAATCAATACCTTGATTGCAAAACACCAAGCTCAAATTTTAGGTTTTTATCTCTTGAGCTCCCTAATCATTGCTTAATTGCAAAAAAAACCAATAGATAAGAGAAATTAGTGAAATCAAGATTTTTTTAAGTGATTAAGGTACTGAAATGGATTGTTAACATCCTCATGCATTCAACTTACTAAAGAAGAACAAGATTAAAAATTAAGGATTTTTACACTGTTTAAGCAGAAGCACTCATAAATGCTACTAGAATGCAAAACTCAATCCTTTTTTTTTTTTGCTTTTTGATGCTCGAATACATTCTAAATGGTTCTAACTAATTTCTAACATGATTTGCAAACAAAAGACAACACAATACAAGAATCTACAATAAACTAAAGAATGAAAACAAGGCTTTTTGCTTCTCTTTCCTACACATGAAAACATGAAAATAAACACATAACCGAGATGTCTTCATTCTTGGGCCATGGAAACATGAAAATACACTCACATATAATCGATACCTCTTCATCCTTGGGCTATTTAAGGCTCTACGAAAATGAAATGAACGTGAAAAGTAAAGAAAGCTTACCATCCACGACAACGGCTCACAATGTTAAGGCAAAAAGTGGCATCTCCCTCAAATCCCTTAATGTCGTTGGGCATTGTTGATAACTAGATCAACTGTGCTCAAGGGATGCCCCTGTCCCTTGTGGAGATCTCCTTCCTTCACTTCTTCCTGTATATGTTTTGTCCCTCTGGTGTGTGTTGGAGCGGATGACCAACACGATGAGTTTAATGTTCAGACAATCACAGATAAACAATCATGCTTATAAAAAGATGAACACCAAGATCACCCACATTCAACCGTATTACTTCTGAATGAATCATTGTGTATCAACATAGTTAACAAGTTATGTTCAAATAATCACAGATAAACAATCATGCTTATAAAAAGATGAAGACCAAGATCACCCAACATTGAACCGTACTACTTCTGAATGAATCTTTGTGTATCAGAATATGTTCGTGCTTACATGGTTACATTAGTTAGGACACAAAAAGATAATACCTATTCAGTTATGGTGGTTGATATCTAAAGATAAGTTGAAATTACTATGGCAAAGGTAACTAAAGTATAAACTCAGATATATCTACTAAGGATTATTTCCTAATCTAACACCAAGCACACTTGGTGGGTTGTCGAATCCACGGACAAAAGTTGGAACACTGAGATGCAAGATGGTAGTTGTGGGTAAGATTTAAGATACCCAAATGGTAAAATTTTGTGTTGTGATATGCATGCAAAACCCAATCTAGTTGTGTCATTTAGATGCCTGATTTGTGCATCTAGGTAAACTGCTGAATACATTTGATTACTGCTTCTGGAGATGAGCCTGGAATACCTCCAGCTCCGGATTCCTCTAGCCATATAGTCTCGAAACTGCATCATGTCCTTCTGTGTGTGCAGGGTCCACCAAGAGCAGAGCAAAAATAGGTCGGGATCTTAATTCAGACGACTCCGAGCACGAGGACATTGGTTCAAGGGCGAAACATCTTTGCTGAAGTGCTGAACAGTGTCCCTGATAGTATTCCAGGTTGGTGGCAACTCTAAATTATGCTGGGCCCAGAATCTCAACTGAATGTTGGATAAAAGTGCAACACCTCTACTCTTCTAGCACCTTCAGAGAGTCCTTCACATATCTTCACAGAGTCCATCATAGAGTTGAGGAGTTCTTTAGATTTCTTTGCCAATACATTAGCACGATGTGTTTGTAATGCTTCACCTCCTCCGGATGATCTTCTTTCTAACGCATGAATTCTTCATATCATTAAACTTGTCTGTGACAGCATGGAGCTCTGCACTTGAATGAGTTTTCTTTCTAAGAAGTTGCATCTTTCCAGCATATCAATGTTTTGCTTTTTATCATTTGCACTTAACTTTCTCCAGGTTTAAGAGATACGTTTTCATCAGTAAGCTCTTGTACTCTATTTGAATAAGCAATGGCATGCTCCCAAAGAAATTTCAGCTCCTTTACATTCTTTGCGTGGTTACCTTCATCTGTATTGGTTGGCACATGGCTAAACCTGTTTTGGATCCAGTTCTATTAAAGGTGGCATTAGTAACATCCAGATCACTGGATGTAACTCCAGATCCACTTGCGGCACCATCAAACATCACCGTATCCATCTTCCAGATTCACATCATCAATCCATCTTCCGGATTCTACATTTTCACGGCATCCGATTCGCAAGTTGAGTTCTTAATCAATTTAAACTAGTAAATATGCCCTGCATCTGGAGTTTCCGTGAGATGTTTGCATCTGAGTTCATAGCTATCAAGCTGTGCATCTAAAAGCTCATACACTTCTGTATCCTTGGCAGGCTCAAAAAGCTGCCAAACGGGCTTTGTCCACATACAGCTGGAGCCCTCTCGTTCCAACAGTGAGGCCTCAAGTTGGTTCATAATAAATAGATGTTGTTGTTGCTGTATATGTTTAGTTCAGAGTTCTACACCTATGGTCTCTAAAAGCTCGCCTTGTAGTTTGTACCGATCCACCAAGGCCTACTTCAAATCTTGCTGAAGTGCTGGATTGTTGACTCCAGAAAGCCCAACCGGTTTTTATTGCAGGCACCTCGGCAAGGTTTTCTTAGGCTTCTTGAAGTTTGACCTTGAAAGCACGATTCTGGCTCTTCATAGGCCCCCTTGGTTGCACATTACCCAATGTATTTACAGGCTGCTTGAATCAACTCAGCATTCACCATTTTTGGAAAGATATAGGAAGTAGACACAAGTTGGCCAGTAGGCCGCTCTGCACGATCTTCCTCAGTGCCTGTAGTGAATGCGACCTCCACTTGGGACATCTTTATGGCTTATGTCGCCTTGTCCACAGCTGATCTCTCTGCTTCGGTAGGCTTGTCGTTACACAATCTAGAAAGGTGAGGCAGAAGCATGGAGAGAGCGTAGACCGTGTTAGACATCATCATCCCCTTGCTGCCGGCTTCCTTTGTGGTGTCGTATTTTAGCCTTTAGGGTTGACCATGTTAGCTAGAGGGGCTGGTCACCCCTCACATCTTTTTCCCCATTTTATGGAGTCATGGGTGTTTTCCCCAGTCGTGAGGGTGCTGTTTGGCTGCCCTGTTTGGGCATATATATAGCCGGGCCATCCCCCCCTCACTCTCACTTGAGTAATTGCCTTGCATGCCTTAGTGCCTCTGCGTTTTTGGCTTGCTGCAGTCCCTCACATACAAGGTGATCTTCCCCCTCCTGCTCGCATCTTGTACCAGCATGTGCTTCTTGTTTGGTTGATATTGAGGGCAAGTATCCACCTACGTTTCTCTCTCTCTCTCTCTCTCTCTCTCTCTCTCTCTCTCTCTTGTGTTTCCACTTTCCCATCTTCCGCTGTGCATTCCTTCATGGTATCAGGCGCCGGTGACTTGCAGCTTTAGTTGTTCCCACTTCTTCCTTAATGGTATCATCCAGAATCTGTTTTTTTTCCTGCTGCCCCATATTCTGCCCTGTCTACAGCCCCTTCACCTCTGCGTTTTTCAGATCTGCAGCCCCTGGTTGCTGCATTTTCTGGACTGTAACTACTGGTGGCTCTACCTTCACCTAGGCTTCATTGTTTTCAACCGAAGATACTTCTCTTCAACGTTTTTTCCTCATCCAAGGTGTGGAAGCTGATCGGCCTGTATTTTCAGGATTGCAACCCCTTTGTTGGCTGTGTTTTCTTCTCCGGTGGACACATATCACTTGCAGAGGGGATCTTGTGTGGATTGTGGCTTCGGTGACAGCTTGCTACCTAAGGAGGACACTAAATTTTCTAATTTCAGTCGGCGTTTTGCTGATTTTAGAGCATCTATACCTGCATTTTTTCCCTGGCCTACACTACCCCGTTTTCTCCTGTTTCTTGCCTTCTGTTGGCGGTGGAGTGCAGTTTTTTGCTGGACAGCAATGTTTTGGCTGTGTTGTGCTTCCCAAAGGAGTTTTCTACACTCAGAGGGGGCCATCTCCAACTACTTCACTTGAGGATCAATTTCGGGAGCTATTTTGTACCTGTGGAGACTTTCTTCTGTGACTGGAGTTTGCAGATTTTAGAGGAGAGTAGTTCTTTCTTGACAAGAGTAGTGATCTTTTCAGAGATCCTGAGTAAAGTTTATCTGTGCCTGTGTTCTTTGCAATGTTTGCAAAGAAAGGAGGGCATTTTGCCCCTGTGAGGTGTGATCCTTACACAAGGATCATTTGTTTGTTGTTGATTCTTGGGATATGATTCTACTTATGGAAGAGTTTTCTGCTATCAATGATGCTTTTCAAGACTTTGTTACCACTGCAATTTATATTCTTGCTTCCCTTCCTCATTGTGAGGAGTCTTCCTCTACCTCTATTTGTGATGCTTCGGAGGATGCCCCTCCCTCTCTGCTAGTCCTACATTTAGTTTGATGCGGCATGCAAGGTTGTTTTGGAGGATGGACTTTCAGACCCAGTGGGTTACTTTGGATTTGTGGTTGCTAGCCAAGCCTGGGACACAACGATACTTCCAGAGTTTTTTGGATTTGGATCAGAATCAAGTTGGGCTTGTACCAGTCCGACAACATCAATTTTCAAAGGCGGATGTAGAGTCCTTTCATCTTGCAATGCCAACATCAGTGGAGTGTGCTTGTCTACAACATTGTGCAACTCATGGTACAAAGTTTGATTATATGGACCCCATCTTTTCTACAGAGTCTTTACGTCTTGTGATGCCGATCTTTCCAAAGGATGCTTCTTTTCAGTGTTTGGCAACTCTTTCTTTACAGAGTTTCAGTAGATGGACTCCGAGGATTCCAGTGAGGAACAACCTACTTCTCTCAGGATTGATTATCTACAAGATCTATTCTTGGTTGGTTTTGAGGTTTTTCAGACCTTCTCCAAGCTGGAAACATTCTACTTCGGGGAGTGTTCTTACACTTGGGAGTGGAACCATTATTTGGAGCAGCACAAAGCAACCTACGTGGTTGTTTTCTTCCAGAGGAGTTATGTACCTAGCAACTTGTTTTTTTGCTTTTGTAGCTGAGTTGCTGAGGAGATTGCTTGTGGAGCTTTCCTGGTACCTGTTTATTGCAATCTTTCATCTTTGATCGAGGACGGCGTCTCTAGCTTCTTGGAGTTCACTCAGCATCTGGTGCTGAGAGGGGGTGTTAAAGTAACATGATCGTGGACCGCCTTACAGTGCACATTTAGCTAGTGAAATAATGGACACATGCCAAGGAGAATGTTCATTACATGGAAAAACTTGGCATCTAAATAACTTTCTTTAATGCATGACCCATCCAAAGGTCCACCGGTAAACATAACATTAGGATGATCAACATGTGCCCTTCTAAATTGATTGTGTGAAACTGCAGCAAGGGTGGGACAACAGGTCTCTGAGAGGTGGAGAGAAAACCATGGGCATGGTCCTGGGCCATAGAACTTAGGTGGCAAATGGAAGGGGGCTTGAGCCCTTCTAGAGATGAGAGAGAGGGAGACAGAGAGAGAGTAGTAGACAAACTCTTTGAAGGTTTTAAAAAAAATAAGACCGCATTACTTTTGGGATGTTGATTAATTAAAGCATGTTTATGCACGCTAGGTGAACATTCTTGTCACTGCTGATCAAACTTATCAAAGAGTAGCCCAAGTTCACCTAGCATGCATGAACATGCTTTAGAACTTGCGCTACTCTTTGTTAAGTTTAATCAGCATTGACAAAAATGTTCTTTGCTATACTTCTTGCTACCCACCAGCAGCTCAAATGAGCTCGGGTCGATAACTGGCGGGATGTGACATAAAACCAATGCTAGAGAAAAGGGGAGAGCATCCCAATGTAGCACAGCATGGAAAAATGGAGAAATACTTATCTCGAGTAACAGTGAGATTGATGAAGTAACCCTAACCAGAAAGACGCTGCCTAAAAATTCCTTGAATGGTGTACCCTCAGTAACAAATCTCACAGGTGCCGTGTCACAGGATTTCAGAAAACCACAACCAGAAGTTAGCCATGCTTGCCTGTACAAAAAGCCGATGATGCAGACTACTGCTCATTGCTGGACAAAATGCCCCTCTAGGACAATTTCTCTAATAACCTCCTTCAAGCAGCCTTGCAGTCAAAAGTATATCAAGACCCATAGCTACATAGGCAATCTCATTACAAAATGCCCAGCCCACAGCTTTCACATCTGACTGTTGATTACTGCCTCAACTCTGGGCGAACATAATCAGCATTAGCCGTCACAGCTATATCAAGGGTAGGACGCAATTCCGAGCATACTTCAATAGCATTGTGAACAGGATCAGACAAAAAGTTCCCAATAAGGTCCTTATTGATAGGAGCTTTCATATCCACATCCACAAATGCCTGCCAAAACACAAGCAATAAATCATGTAGAGATCGCAAATAAAGAAGCTCATACAATCTCATCAAACTAACATGCCATGGCACTTATTTGCAATAATACAGGAAGATGAGTGCAAACCTGTTGAGTTAGAATGTAGTCAAACCGAGGAGCCCACTTTCTAGAGCCAAGCCGAGCAGTGGTAGAGCAGTTGTCCACCATAAATGCAACACCACGAGCATGCATAAAAGGATTCAGTGAATCTACAGCTTCAATCACACTTTCATTCACCATTTCAGAGTAGGAATGGCCTTTCTTTCTCAGAACCTCAATCTGCCACAACACATTAGACGTTAGCTTTAAGAATATGGATACACTAGAACAGATCCTAACAAACACACAGAATGCACCGTGTGGAAGGTGCTTTGTACTTATCACAGATACCTCAACAACATTTTAACCAGAAAAAAAGACTCTTACCTGTGCCATCATCAAAGCAATGTATACTCCAGCAGTGAAACCATATAGCGGACCAAGATCACCTTCTGGTCGCACAGCCCTAACTCGCTCCCCTACCTTCCACATTCTTGTTTTGTCTATCTTACCCATGGGAAAGGCAGGAAGCCCATCTTTTTCCTAAAGCACCCCAAGGGCCTCACATGAGGATACTGGTAACTGAATACAACCACCAGCGCACAGTCCAAAGATGATGGAAGAAAAGGGTGACTATACAAAACTAGATCTACCTGAAAGCGGCGACCAGCTTGAACCACACTTCGAATTTCATTTCCGGAAGCCACATCCTCGTAACATTCATAGAGAATATCCATGCAAGGGTAATATGACGCACTGTATGCAGACTCAAACTCTTTCTTTCCTTGTTCATCCAAAGAGTTGTAGACAGCCAACATTCCCTGAAAATACGTAGGATACAGAAGTAGGCATTCAGAACATTGTGTAATAAACACCAAACAAACAAATTTACAACTGGAAAAGAGATCAAGAAAATTCTTGTATTGCACCTTAGTAGATATTGTTTTGGAAATGATTCCAGTGATGCCTTCCACTGTGTTCTTGTACGCATCTTCCTCAGGCATACCAGCCTCAGTGTACCGTCTAAATAATGCCTCAACCGCTCCATGTACGGCACCAAGCAGAATACCTGCAGATACATGCATACAGCTGAGATTCAGCTTCCAAGCCACTAACTAGTGCCTAACATTAAGGCTTCAATCACTCTCAGACTGCACCTCTTTCACCATAGATGTCACTCTTGTATTCATCTTCCAATGTTGTGACAAATGTGAATGGTGATCCAATGGCAACTGACCAACCAAGAGCCACATCAGTGGCCCGTCCATCAACATCCTGAAATAAAAGAAATGCAATCCACCTGAATTTTGTCAAAATACGCAGCGGAGATGATGACCAGATCTGGAACACAAGAGCAAAACGCAATGCAGAAAATAACACCACAAGAGATAGAGGTAGAGGCGTGTAACTCTGCGCTATATACACAAAAGAATCCCGGAAATGATACAATAGTGACAAGGCGACTGGGGGCCATTTTATATGGCCCCCCAACAGCAATCGGCCTGCTGTAGGGCAGCCGACAGGACCACAAAACCCCACGACTGCTGAAATGCACAGTCGGCCAGCAGCAGGGGGGGTCGGCCAGCATCAAGGAGGTCCACAACATGTGCAGAGCAGTCGGCCACCTCCAGTGTCTCCACAGATCCAGTCGGCCAAGTTCAACGTCCTCCTGCCACTACAAGATTGCCTCCCATGCCATAGAAAAATAGGAAAAAATGGAGGAAAAATGAGAAAACACCTTATAAGGGCGGGCACACCCACAACAAAGGCCCTGGTGTATATGTATAGATAGGAGATGACTTCTAACACCCCCTCTCAGTTCCTGGCTGTGAAACCAACCACAAGGAGCTGGGGTGTCGCCTGAGCATATCCTGAGATAGCGACTTCGTGTAGAGGTCCACCGTGCTGTCCT
Organism: Cibotium barometz; assembly: GCF_041138505.1. Classification (NCBI taxonomy): domain Eukaryota; kingdom Viridiplantae; phylum Streptophyta; class Polypodiopsida; order Cyatheales; family Cibotiaceae; genus Cibotium; species Cibotium barometz. Next base: position 9,638,293 of record NC_141065.1, on the reverse strand, counting down.
CCGTCGAATAGAACTCTAGCAAGATATTATAAGCAACGATCTGTTCACAAACAAAGTGCCTCTGGATGACCATGGGTTCCTCCAGTGGAAGCCCAATCCTGCAATGCAACCTCTGCAACCTCACCACCTCACAAGCAGCCGAGTACACTGCCTCTGTCGTCGACAAGGCAAAAGATGACTGCCTCTTACTGCGCCATAAAACTACTCCTGGGCCTAAAGTAGATCTCCTCATGTCCGGATCTCCTCCCCAAACTGAGTCACTCCAACTGTGGAGTCAGACTCCATCAATCAATCCCCCTCCTGTGTACAAGAGTCCATGATCCTTCGCATGCCGCAAAAACCACAGTGTTGGGGTAAAGGCGTTATGCCCACCCTTATAGTGTGTACAAGCCCATAAGTTATAGTACATAGTACACTTAGTACTTTTAATGTACTAAGTGCACTATGTGTACTAGTGCAATATACATGTGTGATAGGGGAGTCACACACTCATATCTTCATGAGTTGACTTATCCCCACAACTCTCTCTCTCTCTCTCTCTCCCTTGTTCTTCTCTGTGTATGTCTCCCACATTAACCTAACCCTAATTCCTAATACTCCCACACAACTGGTATCAGAGCTTAGTGATCCCTCCCTCTTCCCTCTTCTCCTTGATAGCAAGCACCGGCTCGCAGCAAAGTGTTGGTGGCCACAAGGCGTAACCCCACACAACTGCTCTCAGCTAGCAAGGAGTCAGGCGCAGCTAATCAAGCGAAGGCAGCAAAGCTGGCACTAGGCGAAACTGAAGCGACCAGCAGGTTTCAGCTTACAGGCGAAGGCAGCATAGCGAGGAGGCCAGCAGTGAACCCGATGTGAAGCGAACACAAGCAATACGTAAGCGTTGGACAGGCTGGCTGCTGTGCGTGGAGTTCCTGGCTACCTGCGCTAGGCGATAGCACCACTAGGCGAATGTAGGCGAGCGAAGAAACGTGAGCGAACGCGGGCGTTGAATTATTCGCAGCCTAAGGCGAATGCGTACGTGACAAAAGTGTAGCGCATAAGTGAGCTAGGCGGAGACGACGAAGGCAAACTCGACTTGGCGCCAGGCGCTCAGCAGCGAGCGAACCAGGCAAAGCAAGCGAAGCAGGTCTCTCCAACTCGCCGCCCCCTCTCTGCCGCCTTCCTTCTCTGGTTCAACTACAAGCAGGGTTTGCAGCAGTTCTCCTCTCCGAGCTCCTTCAGCCCCTTCACCTCTTCAAGGCCTGCGTTTGCCCTTCCCGGGGACTACCATCGTTTTGTGGAGCCAGGAGCGCCTGCAGCCGTGATCTCCAGAAACGGCCGCAACTATAGCTATGAGGCTGATACATTCATTACTCAATTCCAAAGCATCAAATTTCTGCAGGGCAGCACCAAAAAATCATCAACCCCATTCTCCTGCAACAGCCTCTGCAATCAAAATTCAGCCTGCAAATTGAAGAAAAATCAGCATGTACATGATAATATACAAGGCCATATCAAGGCTGAAACTGGCCTCATCCAATGCCCATCAAGTGTCTGCAATGAGCAAACCGCTCCGGAGGCAAACTCTTTGTCAACAGATCAGCCGGGTTGTCATCCGTGTGAATCTTAACAAGCTGAATTTGTTTGTTCTCTATCACCTCTCTGATGAAGTGATACTTCACATCCACATGCTTCGTCTTTGCATGAAAGACAGGGTTCTTTGCCAACTAGATGGCACTCTGACTATCACAATGCAACAATGGAACATCCCCTGTATATCCCAAATCAACCACTAACCGAGATAGCCATAATGCCTCCTTGCAAGCCTCTGTGGCTACAATATACTCGGCCTCTGTAGTAGATAAGGCAGTGCACTTCTACATCCTGGATATCCATGACACAGCACCTCCTGTGAATGTAAACACATAACCGGTAGTAGACTTCCGGTTATCTGGATGACCGGCATAATCCGAATCCGTGTAGCCATGCACTAATGCATCCTGTTTGCCAAAACATATGCACATATCCTATGTGCCCTTCAGGTATCTCATGACACCTTTCACTGCTTCCCAATGCTTCTTGCCAGGGTTGGCCATGTATCTAGAAAGGTATTTTCCTCAATTTTTTTTTGGGATTTGCAATTGAGCAAGTACAATCAACAATTGAGGAGGTACAGGTGCCCAATTGCTCAATTTTTGAGCAAAATTGGGTGACATTGGTCACAATCAAGATCAATTTGCAGGAAATTGGTCACAATCAGGATCAATTTGCAGGAAATTGGATGTCGAAATTTGGGGCTTTTGATGTAATTGTGCAATTAAGCACTCATACATGCTGTATGATGTAAGAAATCGCACATTTGGGCAAAATTGCAGCAAATTGCAGTGCAAATCAAGGGGCTTTTGTGCCGATTTGGTTGATTTGCATGCAGGCAATCGCATTTGATGCTGTGGATAATGTGCTGATGCCTTACAAGCACTCAATGTGCCTGTAAATCAAGGGGCTTTCATGTATTTGATGTATATGTGGCCAGGGGGAAGCATCGTGAACACTCTGGATGCCTTCACGTGCGTCAATGTACCATGTATGATCAGAAATTGATCTTAAATCAAGGGGCTTTTCAAGTTCGTATGCTTGTTGAGCTTGGCAAAGCAGCAGGCAAGACATTTATGCCTTGAATCCTCAAAAATCACCTTGCAGTCAAGGGGCTTTTGCCCAATTTCTGTTCGGGACTGTTTTATGCAATGTGCGGGACTGTAAAAGTCTGATTTTTACTCATTTGGACAGCCAGGAGAGCATTTATTGCTACTGTACCTGCTGGTACAAATTTGGCACAGCTTTGTGCATGTTTTGGCATGGCTGTACACTGTTTTGAGTGACCAAAAGGTTCAATTTCAGCTGCTGTACTTGCCGGTACAGGTTTGGTACATCATTGGTGAGCACTTGGTACTACTGTACAGTACTTTGGAAGGGCAACAGAGCACATTTAAGGTGCTGTCCAAAATCTGCAGCAACCAGATTTTGGTGTTTTCATCACATAAAGTGGGAGAAAAGTTGCATTTGTGCTTCCGCAGTGGGAGATAAAGCTTGGGAGAACAACTGTGAGCACTTTGTGTGCTTTTGGTGCAGTGTTTGCACATTTTGCAGGGAGTCAGGCATTGACAGGTTGCATATTGCTATGGCAACCACAGGTGAGAGCTCTTCATTGCTTCACATCAAGAAGCTTGAAGGCTCGCATAATTATGATATTTGGCAAACCCAGTGCTACAATGTGTTGCTCCAGAAAAAGCAGCACAAGCCTATCAAAGAAAGGGGTGTGATGCCCGCTTCTCTTACTGCTGAAGAGTGGGAAGATATGGATGAGCTGGCAAGATCTACTATCATGTTGTCTGTGTCAGACTCATTACTTTTCAGCATTCGTGAAGAGAAGACAGCTTGGGGAATGTGGCAGAGATTGCAGGACTTGTATGCCCAACAAAGTGCCTCAAGCAAAGTGTATTGGTTGAAGAAACTCATAGGTCTTCAGATGAAGGAAGGGGCGTCTATGACAGCCCATCTAAATGAGTTTAATGGTATTGTCAGCCAGGTCATTAATCAAAAGTTGGCAATGGACGATGAGTTCAAAGCCACTTTTCTGTTATGCACTTTGCCAGAGAGTTGGGACACATTCAGGACAGCAACTAGCAATTCGAATGCTATGCTGTCATATGCAGATGTTGAGGGTGCTCTTCTTCAAGAAGAGATGAACAGGAAAAACAACTCTGTTGAAAAGTCCAATGCAATGAATGCACGTGGGAGATCCCAGCAAAGGGAAAAAAGCCAAGAAAGGGGAAGGAGCAAGTCTCGCTCCAAAAAGGATTTGGAATGCCATTATTGTGGCAAGAAGGGACACATTAAAAAGCAATGCTACAAATGGAAAAATGATCAAAAAGAAAAGGGAAAAGGCAAAGACAAAGACAAGGATGAAGCCAAAGATGTAAAGCCAAAGGGCAAAAGTGGAGTCAAGATTGAAGAAATCAATGTGTCACATGCAGGTGGCAGTGAGGATGAGGTCCTCTTTACGTCTTCACTTGATGCCCATTCACTTCTTACAGGTGGTCATGGTATGCACTCATGGATCATTGATTCAGGTGCCTCCTTTCATGTCACAGGTTGCAGAGACTTGTTTGTCAGGTATACTGCTGGCAATGAAGGAGTGGTTTATTTGGGTGATAACCATGCATGCAAGATTCTTGGCAGAGGTGATGTGAGGCTTGTATTTTCAGATGGCTCACAGCTTATGCTCCATGATGTCAGGCATGTGCCTGAGATCAAGAAGAATCTGCTTTCTACTGGACAGCTTGATGATGCTGATTATGTTACCACATTTGGTAGTGGAAAGTGGAAAATTAGTAAGGGCTCATTGGTTGTTGCCAGAGGCTCTAAGGTGGACACTTTTTATTTCATGCATGCAGGTGTTTGTCACCATGCTAATGTAAATGCAACCGAGCTGCCGGAAATCTCTATGTGGCATAGCCGGTTGGGACACATGAGTGTCAAAGGAATGGAGCAATTGTCTCGTTTGGGTTACTTGCCTTCTCTAAAGTTTTCAAGTTTTCAATTTTGTGAGCATTGTATATATGGCAGGCAACTGCAGTGCCCCCACAAGAAAGCTCTTGGACAGAAAGATGCTCAGTTAGAGCTTGTGCATACAGATGTATGTGAGATGCCTCAGCTTTCTTTGGGAGGGGCAAAATACTTTGTGTCTTTTATAGATGATGCCACACGCAAGGTGTGGGTTTAAACTGGCAAAACACTGAAGGCTTTGCGTTCCGACAATGGTGGAGAGTATATGTCCAAACAGTTTCAGGACTTTTGTGATACTAAAGGCATCAAGAGGGAGCTCTCTACTCCTTATGATCCTCCACAAAACAGGACAGCAGAGAGGATGAACAGGACCATACAGGAGAAGGTCCGTTCTATGTTGTCACATGCTGCATTACCTCATGGTTTTTGGGCTAAAGCTGTTATGACAGCCGTTCACCTTATAAATCGGTCACCTAACACGAGGCTTGGTGGGAAAGTGCCAGAGGAAGTATGGACAGGGAAGCCTCCGTCATACAAGCACTTGAGAGTGTTTGGTTGCGTTGCGTACGTGCACATACGCAGGGAAATGCGCACCAAACTTGATCCTAAGTCTCACAAATGCATATTCCTAGGATATGGTGACAGAGGTGAAATGGGGTATAGACTTTGGGATCCCATGAATAGAAAGATCATACGCAGCAATGATGTCATTTTTGATGAAACATGCATGTATAAGGAGCCTGCAAGGCAACAGAGCCTGGCAGAGTCATCTTTGATGATGATGGACATCATGGACAACAACAAAGGGCTGTAAATCAGCCATTACAGCAGGAAAACCAGCCCTTAAATGGTGCTGAAAATGGTCCAAATGGACAGCCAGAGATGGCAGAAGATATCCCTATGGATATACCACAGTTAGAGGAGATACCGGGCATGATTTTTCAGCCTTATGGCATGGAACAGGAGCCACCAATGGGTGATATGCAGGCTGGACAGCAACCTGCAAATGATGGTCATTGGGTACGGAGGTCCACAAGACCCTCCAGAGCCCCTGACAGGTTTGTTCCAGGGGTTGACTACTTGATGCTCACTGACTGTGGGGAGCCCTCATGTTATAAAGAGGCTTTACAGAGGGCAGACAAAGCTCTATGGGAGCGTGCCATGAAGTCAGAGATGGATTCTCTGCATAAAAATGAAACATGGAAGTTGGTGCATTTGCCTGCAGGCAAGAAGGTTTTGCCATGCAAGTGGGTTTACAGGCTCAAAGTTGCACCAAATGCAAAGCCAAGATACAAAGCCAGGTTAGTGGCTAAGGGCTTCAAGCAGGAATATGGTGTGGACTTTGAGGAGATCTTCTCTCCAGTGGTCAAAATGACCACACTTAGAGCTGTGTTGGCTTTGGTTGCGCATGATGATCTGGACTTGATTCAGATGGATGTGAAGACTGCTTTTCTTCACGGTGATCTCCATGAGGAGATATATATGCAGCAGCCAGAGGGTTATGCAGTAAGTGGAAAGGAGAAGCTTGTATGCAAGCTGAAAAAGAGTCTTTATGGGCTCAAATAGGCACCAAGAGAATGGTATCATAAATTTGATACATTCATGAAATCACAGAAATTCAGGAGAAGTGACATAGATCACTGCTTGTACACCAAGAAAGCTTTGGATGGCAGTCTATTGATCCTCATCTTGTATGTTGATGATATGTTGATTGCTGGGAAATCTCGTAAAGAGATGGATGCCTTGAAGCAGAGGCTGCATCAAACCTTTGATATGAAGGATTTGGGTGATGCAAATCACATTTTGGGTATGCGGATACTTCGGGACAGAAATCAGCATGTGTTGTATTTGTCTCAGAAGGAATACATTGGCAAAGTCTTGCAGAGGTTCAATATGGACAGGGGGAAGAAGACTAGTACTCCTTTGCCTCCATATGTAAAACTCAGTGCTATGGACAGCCCACAGTCGGATAGTGACAGGGCTGATATGGCCAAGATTCCGTATGCTTCAGCTTGTGGCAGTCTCATGTATGCCATGGTTGCTACTAGGCCGGACATTGCATTTGCAGTGGGAGTGGTTTATAGATACATGGCCAACCCTGGCAAGAAGCATTGGGAAGCAGTGAAAGGTGTCATGAGATACCTGAAGGGCACACAGGATATGTGCATATGTTTTGGCAAACATGATGCATTAGTGCATGGCTACACGGATTCGGATTATGCCGGTCATCCAGATAACCGGAAGTCTACTACCGGTTATGTGTTTACATTCACAGGAGGTGCTGTGTCATGGATATCCAGGATGCAGAAGTGCACTGCCTTATCTACTACAAAGGCCGAGTATATTGCAGCCACAGAGGCTTGCAAGGAGGCATTATGGCTATCTCGGTTAGTGGTTGATTTGGGATATCCAGGGGATGTTCCATTGTTGCATTGTAATAGTCAGAGTGCCATCAAGTTGGCAAAGAACCCTGTCTTTCATGCAAAGACGAAGCATGTGGATGTGAAGTATCACTTCATCAGAGAGGTGATAGAGAACAAGCAAATTCAGCTTGTTAAGATTCACACGGATGACAACCCGGCTGATCTGTTGACAAAGAGTTTGCCTCCGGAGCGGTTTGCTCATTGCAAACACTTGATGGGCATTGGATGAGGCCAGTTTCAGCCTTGATATGGCCTTGTATATTATCATGTACAGGCTGATTTTTCTTTTCCTTTACTTAAGGGCACTTTGCCTTTAAGTGGGAGGTTGTTGGGGTAAAGGCGTTATGCCCACCCTTATAGTGTGTACAAGCCCATAAGTTATAGTACATAGTACACTTAGTACTTTTAATGTACTAAGTGCACACTGTGTACTAGTGCAATATACATGTGTGATAGGGGAGTCACACACTCATATCTTCATGAGTTGACTTATCCCCACAACTCCCTCTCTCTCTCTCTCCCTTGTTCTTCTCTGTGTATGTCTCCCACATTAACCTAACCCTAATTCCTAATACTCCCACACACACAGGAAACGCAATCCTGCCTCCCAAAGAGTCATCCGCAACCATGAGCTCAACTGCCTCATCAGGAAGCCCCCGTCCAATCTGGTGTCCATCAACCAGATCAATGAACCATTCTACTTCTAAGTCAAAGAGGCATCACACTGCTCACAAGAATCAACACCTGTTACAGTGCAAAACCAAGTCCTGGAAACCTGCTGAAGACCACGCAAGGCCTTCTAGAACCTGTCAACCACCCCCTCTGAATCCGGAACCACAAAGCCTGGAGAAACCACCTCCTTCTGCAAGTAATCAACTGCCACCTGCCTGGCGTTCCGAAAGGTCCCTGTGGAAAGAACATCCTCATCTACACGAGTTTCTTTGTCCCGAATACTACGAGACATCAGAGCATAAGTTACCTGTTCAGTTTCCTCTGACTGACGAACACAAGAACCACCAACATCAGTATTGGAAAGTTCCTGCCAACTGCTGCCATCAACTGGCACGCTATCCACCATCTGGTCCCGAAAAGCCTGCACCTTTAGCGTATCCACACTTAAGGGGCCATTACCAGACTGCCACTCATCACAAACCTGAGGACCTGGGAGAGAGTGCTGAAAGCTTGTAAACTCCATTCTCCACTCCGCCTTTCCAAACCACCTGGCCTGTTGCTTTGTCTCAGAGAGCAACAAAATGCTCATCAAACTCCACCCGTACGCCAATCTTGCAAACCTACTGCACTGACAACAGATGAAAACCAAGTGATGGAACATACAACACCTGGGAGGAATGCTTCCCTCCTCTGCCATCGAGAACTATCCCCATCCTGCCCTCACTGTGAACTGGGATAGTGGATGTATCCCTAGTAAGAATGTGACCAGAATACCTGTAGAGATTCTGTCATAGTCACAAGGGACGGGGGACGGGGACGGGACGGGGGACGGCCATATGCAGGGAACGGGGACGGGGGTAAGAACGGCACTTAAAAATTACTTTGTCAGTACCACCCACTCGCCTATACGGGCAAAGCTTACATGTCCATGGCTGTGCACCACCTCCACGAGGGGATGGGGTGTGATTGAATCATTGATCTCATCCCACCATGTCCATCCGGTCGTCCTTCTACGGGTAGTTGGAACTTGAAGAGCCACTGCCACGAGGAGGATGCCATGGATGATGGATGCCTCCTTGTCACTTGATAGCTTGAGAGAGAGAGAGAGAGAGCGAGAGAGAGAGTGAGTGAGGAGCCTTGAAAGTTGAGGGAGAACTTGAGTGTGAGGATGGATGGGTGTGTGTGTGAAGCTTGAGAGAGAGAGTGTGTGTGTGAAGCTTGAGAGAGAGTGTGTGTGAGGGAGAGAGTGTCTTGAGAGGCTACAGCTTGCTTGTGTGAGAGCTTGAAACTTGAGACCTTGGCCCTTGAGGCTTGCCGCTTGAGGGAGAGAGAGTGTGTGTGTGTGTGAAGATAAAGCTTGAAGTGTGAGAGGGAGTGTGTGTGTGTCTTCTTATAGGGAGGGCTCAGGGAGGCAAGAGAGAGGCCAAGGCCCAAAGCCTCAAAGGCTCAAGGCCTATGGGCCAAGGCTAAAGGCCCATGACTAGAATGGCTCCCTGCCGTCCCCGTCCCCCAGAGCCGTCCCCGTTCCTATTGCCGTCCCCTTCACCGTCCCTTGTGAGGGACGCCTCCAGGGGGACGTCCGACCGTCCCCCGCCGTCCCCGTTCCTGAACCGTCCCGACTCGGCGTCCCTCCGTTCCAAGTTCCAACGGTCCGTCCCTTCCGTCCCCTGTGACTATGGATCCTGTAAATCAGAACGAGAAAGAGTCATGTGCCTGGAAGCACCACTATCTAGAATCCACTCCCGAGTATCTGTTTTGCGGAGAATCCTCCAACCTCCTCCCTGCCTGAAGAAAATGAAACATCAGTGTCCATTACCTCCAGGTGCACAAAAGCCGGAGTCTTCAAGATTGATGCTAAGGAATCTTCACCCTTCTCGGTCTTCCGCTTGGGACACTGCCTCCAATAGTGGCCTTTCTCGCCACCATCATTACAGGTCCTCTTTGCCTTTAGTTTCTCGCGGTCAGTAACGGACTTCTTCTCAAAAGACTTCTCCGATGAAGCCTTCCCTTTGCCCGTGTTACGGCCTTTCGACCGTTGGCCAGTTAAGGCCTCCGAACCTCCATCCTGAAGAGGGTTCGTGAATCGTTCCTCCTTGTCCAAGACCATGGGCACAAGCTCCTCCCACGTGATAGTGCTAAGCCTGCCACTGGTAATCAAAGACCAGTAAAATGCCTCTCGGCCATCTCTAACAGATCTGCCATTGCGGGGATGTACTCTGAAAAAGGGTGGGTGGGTGGAGAACTACAAGTGGCTGTCCAGCAAATCAGCCCGCCGTCCTCTTCCTTCTCTTCTCAAACAATCCCGAACAATCCACCAATCAGCAACACAACAGTCTCCCTCTTGCTCACACAAATCCCAAGAACTATCTAGAGCCTAGGCTCTAATACCATGTCAGAATACGCAACGGAGATGATGACCAAATCTGGGAACACGAGCAAAACACAATGCAGAAAATAACACCACAAGAGATAGAGAGGTAGAGGCGTGTAACTCTGCTCTATATACACAAAAGAATCTCGGAAATGATACAATAGTGACAAGGGGACTGGGGGCCATTTTATATGGCCCTCCAACAGCAGTCGGCCTGCTGTAGGGCAACCGACAAGACCACAAAACCCCACGACTGCTGAAATCCACAGTCGGCCAGCACAGCAAGGGGGGTCGGCCAGCATCAAGGAGATCCACGACCTGTGCAAAGCAGTCGGCCACCTCCAGTGTCTCCACAGATGCAGTCGGCCAAATTCAAGGTCTTCCTGCCACTACAAGACTGCCTCCCATGCCACAAAAAAATAGGGAAAAATACAGAGAGTGGGGAAAAATGAGAAAACACCTAATAAGGGCGGGCACACCCACAACAAAGGCCCTGGTGTATATGTATAGACAGGAGATGACTTCTAACAAATTTACCTCAAAGTGTTGGCAAAGAGTATGACAAAAAAAAAATGATCACAACAGGACCTGATGAACAGCAAAGCTGGAGTTAATCCCTGCCCCATTAATCTCCTTGCCCTGCACATAAAGCCTCCTCACAGATGGACCCATGCCTTTGGGACACACAGCAATGACACTGATGTCCTTCCTGAAATCGTCTCCAACTGACTGGAGATGTCCAAGTAGAAACCCATGCGAAAGTCCCAGAACTGCCTTCGGCTTCATAGCAGCAAATATCTGGCTGTAGTTGTCGGCCTGGATTACATAGCAAAAAGGGACACTTTTACGGCAACCAATGGTAGCGCACGACTATAAAAAGTAAGCTTTAACAGATACTCAGAGTAGTATCGCATGCATGTAATAACAACCTGTGCAGCATCAGAAATAAGGAGGAGCACAAGGTCACTTTCGGAGACAGTCTCCACAACATCACCTAGGGTCTCTGTTTCTTCGGTGAAACCAGCTGCCCTAGCCTCTGCTGCCGATTTGGAGCCTTTCCTCAGACCAATCTGCACACACGAGTGATCGGATGAAGAATTGCACATTCCAACCCAAAACTTTACCCAAGGCTAGATTGTTTGTCAGCTACAGATCGACGGGAAGAAAAAACGCATTACACACAACACAGAACGTGTTCCCAACCAAAAAATGGGTATAATGACCTTGACTTTCACATCAGCGTTGGCCTCAGCAAAAGAGTCTCGTAGGTTCTGCGCCTGTGCAGGGGCCTGGCCACAGAGTATCCAAAGAGAAAAAAACAGAAGGGTTTGCCTCGATCAAAACTTTGCATGCTCCGTAGACTCATGACGATACAGAAGACGATATGAGACCTTTGAGTGAGTGGGAAGGTTACCTGCGAGCCCCAGCCAATGACTCCGATTTGTTTGATGCCTTTAAAGGCATCGGGAAGCAATGGGAACAGATCCCTCCCGCCCCTCACAATGTACTGCAAGCAAATAAAAACCACACTACTTGCCGCCCGGAGAAGCACGTAATTATCCCACCTACGAAGAGGACGCCCAGGAAACGAAGCTTACCTCGTCGCGGCCAGCAAGAGTGATTTTCTCTTTCCTAAAGACCTTGGTATCGAAGTGCACATCGACGCCACGCTTGGTCGGTGCCGCCACCATCATGGTGGTGGTAGCGTTCCCGGCTCTAAACGCGGCCGACATGAGACCCGACGAGTCCGCCATCGCATTGCAGAATGCAAGCTTGGAGCCCAACGTCTGATCGCCCCTCATCACCAAACAGGAGGAACTGCTGCTGCTCCCAGCCACACGCAGAGATGGGTGCCGCGCTGCCGCTGGCGAAGAAGCAGCTAGAGCCGACGAGGAGTAGAAATGGCAGGCTGTGGCCATGGCTGTAGATCTCCTGCAACAGGCTCAGAGCTAGGGCTTGGGTGGGTGGATTTGGCAAGCCTATCGTTCCCTTTCGCTAGTACCTCTCCGTTCCTTTTTGTCACGGGCCCCGTGATCTGGGTCCTGGACATCGGTCTCATCATGCCAATATGATATAGCTCGGCTCCATCGGCCGTTGAGCACGTCGTAGCATGATATAACCTTGTCGGGTCACACCCTTCTCATGTATCCTCGGCCCGGCTCCATGGCCTTGTGGTCTCGGGTCATTCCATCCATCTCGAATCCATGATCCAACCGGCCCAGCCTCATCGGTCCGTCGGCCCGGCTCGCCACCCACAGATTGCCGTCCCGACGGCTTTGTCGTTTCCATTGTTTTTCCTTCCGCCGTCGGTTCCATTTCCACTTTGGCACAATTGCCATCAAGGTGGGGAGGGCATCCCCCGAGGCACGCGGCACCCAGTAACCCCCACGACGGCAACCCGGGAGGCCTAATGTGCCTACCCGGTGCGTGAGTGCGTTCTAGTGTGCCTAGATATGGGTCCATGTTTTGCCGCTCCTTACACTTCCTCCCCATATAGATGCATGATCTTCGGTGCAGTCAAGCATACCCCCAAAGCCCCATGGATCTCGGGTTGGTTTCCCGACCTCACACGTTTGCTTATTTCAAGTGACCTAGACACCTGCTCTCCCTTTCTCCTCTCATTTCCCCTTTTTAAGGTCATTTTTATTTTCACATTTAAAGTTCTTTTTTAAACTAATTCTCTCCTCTCTTTTCGGCCCTCTTTCTCTCTCTCACTTTTTCTCACTGTCTTTCTCTCTCTAATTGCCTCTCTCTCTCTCTCTCTCTCTCTCTCTCTCTCTCTCTCTCTCTCTCTCTCTCTCTCTCTCTCTCTTCGATTGCTCAATAGGAGGTACAGCTTCCAAAAGAGTAGCTAGAGAAGGAGGTAGTTCTGTGTGCACAAACAAGAAACAAGTGAGAGAGAGAGGGGGGGGAGGGAGGAGGTTTTGGCCTGGCAAGATCATAGAGCAAAGCGAGTGCATTGTGCTAGAAAAAGACAATTGAGGCAAAAGAAGAGAGATAGGACTTTCGGAAAGGGAACCAAAAGTAGGTGGTATCACCTTATAAGGGATTACAAAGCCCCATGTCTCAACCCGTCCTTGAAATTCTATTAGTCAAGACCTTTTGTGTATGCAAACTCAATTAACATGCATAAGAGGGGTTATTTGGGATCCTCATGATTAATCGTTTTTTTTTCCTCAACAGCTATCCATAAAGCAACTCGACAAATACCTTTTTACACACATAGTTGTGGACTTGTGGGTGTAGTGTTTTAGACAACTTTGGAAAACGAAGGCAAGGTTTTGAATAAAAATAAGGTAGTGTCAAGGTGTCTTTAACCAATCAGTTATTCATGTGCTCATGCAGCTAATCGTAATGCCTCCTTTATCAATCAATTATTCTCGTGCTCATGTAGACTCATCATAATGCATTCTGACGCCTTAAAGTTAAGACTCTCCTTATCTGTGTGCATTCACACAAACATTAGTTAATTAATAAGGGGCAACCTTCCCTAGTATTAGTTAGTTAACATGGGCAACCATTTTGATAGTATTAGCTAATTAACAAGGGACAACCATTTTGATAGTATTAGCTAGTTAATAAGGGGAAACTTCCCTGGTTAATTAATGTAAGATTAGACTTAGGATAGTATTTCATTATGCCTTGCTTTCAACCCATACGCTTACATTTACACTTCCATGGACCTTGCCTCGTGTGTGCCCCCCTAGTTATATGTTCAATCAATATCAACATCAACATCATGGGGTTGAAACATGGGGTTTTGCAATGCCTTATAAGGGGTCGAATGTTCAATCTATATGAACATTCATTTCACAAATAATTTTTTTTTGTCCTAGCTTTATATGCCTTACTACTAAAAGGATACAATTTTTGGTGAGCAATAGAGGTTGTGATGTGAATGGGTGGAAAAAATGTAACGAAGGTAAATCTTAAAAGAGTTCTACACCTAGTGGAATTATGTTTACTTTCCTATGCAAAACTTTACTTTGCATATATAAATTGATGAAGGCAAATCTTAAAAGACTTCTACATGTACTTACTTTCCTAAGCAAAAGTTGGCTTTGCTTTTGCTTATGTAAAATGGTTGATGGATTAAATATTATATTGTATGTTGGTGCTATTATGTATCTTTGATATAAAATGGACACATGGCTAGTCTAGTGTTTAGGAGAGAATGGATTAAAGATTATCTTGTATGTTGGTGTTGGTGTTGTTATGTATCTTTGACATAAAATGGACACATGGCTAATCTAGTGTTTAGGAGAGAATGCATGTTATTGTTCTTGCTACAAAGGATGATGATTAACAATGAAAAGTGTTTTGTGAAGGTTTTAAAGTGGTTTGTTTGTGCACTTCCACATTTCAAAAATGCATAATGAGCTGCTTCTTTTAGCATCATCTATTGAAGTTTCACTAAGTGCTCATTAATGCTTATTGTAAGCACAAGTCATTATCCCTTCCCCCCTCTCCCCCAACTTAATGAGTGTATGCCAAAGGTGTGCACTTGTGACTCCATCTATTTAGTTCAAATCTCCCATCCATGCTTTGAGATTTGGACTTGAGTCCAAATCTCCCTCCAATTCTTAGATATTGGGACTTAAGTCCAAATCTCCCCCATAAACGTAAGGCCAATTGAATAAAATATGTACACATATAATGAAACTTATTCCAAGACTATCAAGAAAGAAGATGTTGACAAACTCATTTCCATAGGTTTCATGTATGAGATTGAGCACACGGATTGGGTTTCACCGGTGGTCATAATACCAAAGAAGAATGGCAAGATTTGTGTATGCATGAACTTGAAGAAAGAAAATGTGGCCACAGCAGTACATTATTGCCCCCTTGAATTAGATTGGTCTAGTTGTGCCAATCATATGGCTATATCAAACCCAAACCCATGCCAAAGCGGTTCCCAAGCCTCCCAAACCCCTAAACATTTGGACGCATTTAAATCTAGGTAATATTATTCACATAGGAGATTTGCACAAGAGGTATAAACTCTCCAAAATTGTAAAGAATTCAATGTTCCATACTTGCACAAAGTACATTAAGATATAATATTACTATGTGCACGAGGTGATCATGGATGGAGAAATTGTGCAAAATATCTTCACAAAGGCTTTTGGAAGAGATTCCCTAGAGCAACGTCTTCATTGATTTAACAATTGGACAAAGAGATAGTTTGCATGTGGGTGGACATTGGGTGGAATCTTTTTTATGAGTTCTCAAGGAAATATCTAAATATTGATGAGCAAGGTAGACTATCAAACATAAATAATAGCCTTCACCCACATGTCTTCAAAAATCACCTAAGTATCTTGTATATTATGCATCATAAGATAGCATCCCCGTACACCAAAAAAGTAAGTGTTATAGCAATGTTGGCGTCATCCCCATATGTAAATGCACAAGCCTCTAGCATGTTTAATGGCCACTTGGCAGGAGGAGGGGAAGATTGCCAAATAGGTTACATGCTACATTGGATCGTTATTATCTCATAACGGTCCACACATGGAGTAGGTAGACTTTACTCTTAGACACCCGGTTCTATTATTATGGGCCCGAATGAGGCCTAGGATGAGTTTGGATGCCCATGGGAAACGGGACAATGCTATGCCTTTATGGTCCGAATCTACACCATGGATGATGGCACCAACTATGAATGCTGACCTATGTAATCATGTCATAGCCTCGCCTTGCATATACATACCTATAAAGATACATGGCTAGCCCCTTCTCTAAACAGTTGATCAATCACATCAATGTGAGTTTACTCCCTAGCTTCTATTAGCATATAGAGTCCATCTTAGTAGCTCTAGATTAGCCCATTGAAGCGCCCTTCACAAGAGCCCATAGGTGCGGGGATTTACAATCTATTGTATCAATTCAATGATACAATACAACATTATTCTCTATCTCTATTATTGTGCAGTTTGAGTTTTAGAGTTTTGTGCTATGAAAGATTCTACTTGTTTTGTGATTGTTCTCTTGTATACACCGCATGTTGTATCCCCTTACACTTGACTTATATATCCCTTTTAAGTATTCCCAAACATCCCTTGGTGTTTCCAAGCCACTTAACATACTCAAAACAATGTTGCACATTCATTCTAATGAGATGTAATGCATATTTTTTCTTCCTCATTCGTGTATTCTAAATTCACTAACGCTCCTCCTTTTACTATCCAATTTGATTTCCTAACAATCATTTATAACCAAGATATCTTCCACTATAATCTTTCACATGCCATAGTTGCTTCCATTAGGACTAGTTTTAAGTTGTGTATTTAAGCTTGCCATACCTTTAATTTGATTTTACTATTTTGATGTCAATTTTGATTACTTGCTTGGCAAAATGTGCTTCTACTAAGCTCTTCACCTCCTTTGTAAAACCTTCAATTTTAAATTGTTTATTTAATTTTACCATTGCAATGTCGATTTATATTACTTTCTCACCAATGTGCTTCTGCTAAGCTCTCCACCTCCTTTGCAAAACCTTTAATTTCAAATTGTCTATAATACTCTTTCAGTAATCCCACTTTATTTTTCACTCTATGCAACCTAGATACTCTGATATCATGTTCAAAAATATAATGATTTGTAAATAACACTATAGATTCATATCATAGCATTATGGCTACTTTATAGCAGTGTTTATCTTCTTACTTAAAAGTAAGAGACACGTGTTTATGTAAGATATAATCACCCCTAAATTTTGATAGAGTAAGAAAACAATAATATAAAAAAACCACATAAGTTTGAAGACCACAAATGACTATTGATATTAGCACAGATAGACCCAAAGGCAAAGACAATCTAAATAATCCAATAAGCAATTTAATAAGTAACCTTGTTACACTTTAAACTCTTGTCCTGATGTTTATATTAAATTAGATTATAATAGTGCAATGTTTAGTGTAGTTTTGTTGTAGTGGAATGCTCAATAGGGGCAACCTATAAGTGTAATATCTCACCAACACTAAACCCAATGCAGATGGTGTTTTATGGGCATAAGTGTATAGGGCTCCACAACTTTATAGAAAAAAAGATTTCTCAAATTGTGCTAGTGACCGTGCATATTAGCTTCTTCATATGACATAGGATCCTTTTACTCTTTAATGTCTAGCAATGCCAAGTCTATAACACAATATTTTGTTCTTATTCCTTTTCTACATCAAGCGTTTTGTGTTGACTTCTTGTCCAGCCTTGCAATAGAAATTTTTTAAAACTATCCTATATGGTTTTCAGCTTCATGTATTCTATAAATGATCTCGTTCTTGACTATACTAAAACTCATCTGATACATTGTATGAGACAATGAAAAGATGCAGGGGGGAAGAGAGCTTGAGCTCTTGCAAGCACACACACACACTCACAAAACCCTAATAGAGAACACACAAGGTGAGAGGCTGAAAATCTTCTTCTTTACTACTCAACACTCAACACACCATATACAAGAATAAGAGTACACACAATATGAAAGGTACTCAACCAATACATACACGGGTTCTCTATAGTGTGAACCCGACTAAATGAGCTGGCGCTATAACTATGCCAGTCTCTAGAATGGCTGTCACACAGCCTGTCATCCCACTGGCCGTATATCTCCCATGATCTCACCAACCATGCGAGTGGTGTAAGTGTGGGGCCTATCCCCCAGGCGGGTCATCAGTGGCCACCGCCTCACTAGACGAGCTCGATATCTCAACACTCCCCCTCGAGCTCAACTCCATCTCATGTACACCAAGCGAAGCCCTGAATCTGCGGAGCTTCTCTGTACCCAATGCTTTGGTGAAGATGTCAGCTACCTGATCCTCTGTGCTGACATAAACAAGGTCAAGGTCTCTTGCCAAGACCTTCTCTCTGACGAAGTGGTAGTGGACCTCTATGTGCTTCGTATGAGCATAAAAGACTGGGTTCCTGGCCAACTGTATACTGCTAATGTTGTCACAGAAAATGACAACGTGTCTATCCACTGATAGACCTAAATCTGCAAGTAGCTTTCTCAACCAAGCTACCTCACATGCTGCCATAGCAGCTCCTCTGTACTCGGCCTCTGTACTCGATAGAGCAACCGTAGGCTGCTTCTTGCTGCTCCAAGTCACAGCAGCACTCCCCAAAGAAAACATGAATCCACTGGTAGATCTTCTATCTGAGATACTACCAGCCCAATCAGCATCTGTGTACCCATGTACACATATCTCTGTCCCAGTCTCATAGAATAGTCCACAACGCAAAGTAGACTTCACATACCTCAGCATGCGTCTCACTGCATCCAAATGCGGTTTCCGTGGAACCTGCATAAACTGACTCACCAACCCAACCGCATAGCTCAAATTTGGTCTGGTGATCGTCATGTAGATCAAACTTCCTACTATGCGTCTGTACATAGTAGGATCCTCCAAGATCTCTCCTGAATCTGCACTCAACTTGCCATTCTGATCCAATGGCACAGAAATAGGCTTACAGCCTGTCATACCATACTTGGACAACATGTCCAAGCCATACTGTCTCTGCAGTAATCCAATACCATGTGGTGACCTAATCACCTCAATGCCCAAGAAATATCTGAGCTCCCCCAGATCCTTCATCTCGAACTTCTGTCTAAGCAAGATCTTTACATCAAAGATCTCTGCATCATGGTCCCCCGTAATGATCAAGTCATCCACATAGATGACAACAAGCACAACCCCTCTATCACCATGTCTCACATACAGCGAGAAATCTGCATTGGCTACATGAAAACCAATAGTGACAAGATATTCAGAAATCTTGTCAGACCATGCTCTTGGTGCTTGCTTTAAGCCATACAAGGCTTTCTTCAACCTGCAAACATGCTCGGGGTGACCCACATCCTCATAACCAGGTGGCTGCAACATATACACCTCTTCTTGCAAATCCCCATGCAAGAATACATTCTTTACATCCATCTGATGTAAAGACCATTGCTTTGACGCAGCCACTGCTATCACAACTCTCACCGTTGCCATCTTGGTAACTGGGCTGAAAGTTTCCTCATAATCAATCCCATATGTCTGCGCATATCCTTTGGCTACCAATCTAGCCTTGTACCTGTTTATGCTTCCATCACTGTTATGTTTAACTTTGTACACCCACTTGCATCCAATGGCTTTCTTGCCTTCCAAGTCTCATTTCCATATAGTGCATCCATCTCCTCATCCATAGCTTTCTCCCGACACACATTTCCAACAGCCTCATCAATGCATGTGGGCTCAACAACCTGCACAACCTTTGCCATATATGCATAGTGATGTGCCACATAACCATCATATGTAAATCTCTGCACAGGGTTCTTCACTCTCCCAGATCTTCGCAGCTTTTCATTCATGGCTTCCATAGCCTTCTTTACACCAGGTGTTCTCATAGCTGGGATCCCAAGCTCCTCATCAAGGCTCATATCTGAGCCACTAGACTCTCCATCAACATGAGAATGCCCTGCAGAAATGTCAGGCATACCAAGGGGCTCAACCACTTTCTCTTTTCCTTTACGTGATGTAGTAATCACATTTGCAGGGCTGGTATTATGACGCAGCCTGCCACTCCATGGTCTATCAACAGACCCACTAGATGAGGACTCTCCTGGTCCACTCAAAGACTGTGATTGCTGACCTGCATTCTGTGCAACCACACTTCCACTCACATCAGCCCCAACAGCTTCTTTCTCAGCAGCATACCAGCTGCTCATCTCATCAAAGACAACATCCCTGCTTACCCTCAGCTCACGTGTAGCAAGGTTATAACACCTGTATCCCTTTTGCTCAAGGGAGTATCCAATAAACACACATTTTTCAGCTTTCGGATCCAGCTTAGTTCTCAGCCCATCTGGCACATGCACATATGCAATGCATCCAAAGACTTTCAGATGAGATAAATCTGGTTTTCTGCCAGTAAACCTCTCCTCTGGAGTTACATCATGTATGGCTGCAGTTGGAGTCCTGTTCATGATGTATACCGCTGTAGAAACAGCCTCGGTCCAATAGCAATGCGGCATATTCTTCTCTTCCATCAATGCTCGCGCAATCTCAGCAATGTGCCTGTTTTTTCGCTCAGCAACTTCATTTTGTTGCGGAGTGTATCTGCATGTATACTGTCTCCGAATACCATTCTTCTTCAAATATTCAGAGAACTCATTGGAGAAGTACTCTCCCCCTCCATCTGACCTTAGGCACTTTACATATTTCCCTGTTTGGTTTTCAACCAAAACTCTGAAATTCTGAAAGTGAGTGAACACCTCACTCTTCTCCTCCATGAAATATACCCACACTTTCCTTGTGTGGTCATCAATGAAAGTCACATAATACCTGCAGCCTCCCATAGATATGGTCTTCGTAGGACCCCATACATCTGAATGCACAACATCTAGTGCATTTCTGCTTACATATCTGTTACGTGGAAACACATGCTTTGTTTGCTTCCCAAATTGGCATGCTTCACAGATTTTATGCATACCTTCCACTTTAAATTTTGGCAGCCCTGTCACAATTCCTTTTGTCTGCATAGACTTCAATCTCTGCACATTCACATGTCTAATTCTTTTATGCCATATGTCTGTGTTTGCAACAATTCCTGAACCATTTGCAAACATCGCAGCACTCATCTCAGGCATGTCTACATCCAACGTAAACATTCTGCCCCCTCTGTTGCCTTTTGCAACCAACCTGCACTTGTCTTTAAAATCTTCAACATAACATCCGTCAGGGTTAAACCGAACCTACAAACCCTGCTCAATCATCTGGCCAACTGAAACCAGATTCTTTGTTATGTTCGGTACATGAAGTACATCTGCAAGGTACTTCACTTTGCCATCTTGCATAGACAATGGCACATCTCCAATGTGGGCAATTGGATGAGCAGTGTCATCCCCTGTTTCCACAAAACCTGGTCTTTCCGGGTTTTTCATCTCCTTGAACCACTCCCCATGACTCGTCATGTGGTTCGAAGCGCCTGAATCCACATACCATACATTATCTTTTTGTGCTGCATCAACATTTTCAGACATGGCATTCACAACATGCTGCATAACAAACAACCTTTCATTGTCCTCATTATTTCTGCTTGAGGATGCATAGTTGTTTTGCTGCACTTTCCCATTTTGCATGTCAGCCTGCTTCTTATAACATTCTGACTGCACATGTCCAGGCTTACCACAATAATAGCATTCACGTGCATCATTATATTGCCTTTGCCAATTTCCACGGCCTCTTTGACTCCCCCTGCCTCTGAATTTGCCTCTTCCACCTGCGTGTTGTTGTTGTTGTTGTTGATTCTGGGACTGTTGTTGCTGCTGCTGCTGCTGCTGGCCATAATTCTGATTACCTATTCGGCCACCTCCTTGACCGCGTCCACGGCCTCCTCTACCTCGTCCTCTTCCTGAACTCGTGTAGAAGGCCTGTTGCTCTGAACTGTTTTTGCTTTGTGAGGACTGTTGGTCTTCACCCAAGCTCTTCTCTTCGATAATCAGCATAGACACCAAATCTGTAAAGTTAGAAATGTTTTCCCGAGTCTGAATAGACGTCTTAAACGCCTTGTATTGTGGCCCGAGACCACGTAGACAGACTTCCACCTTGTCATCATCATCTACTGACACACCAATAGATGCAAGGGATTCTACAATGCCCTTTATCTTCAACGCATAGTCATTCACAGACATGCTCTTTTTCTCCACAGTATGAAGTTCATTCTTCAACTGTATCTTACGTGCCTTGGTATTTGTTTCATAAAGCTTTACCAAGGTGTCCCACGCCTCCTTGGGGGACTTGGCATCCTGAATGTGCCCAATCATGGTGTCCTGTATACTAATGGAAAGCCAATACATAACCTTCCTGGCTCCTTGGTTCCAGTCTTTAAACTCTTTCACATCTGCAGCAGTCGGATTTATATCCGGTATCTCCGGTGCCTCTTCATGTTCACCTTCTATGTAGTCCCAATAGCCTTTTCCCATCAGGAAGTTAGTCAACCTGAACCTCCAAACATGGAAGTTATTCTTATCCAGCTTCTCAGCCACAATCTGTGTTATGCCATCATTAGACATCTTGCCAAACACACAATTTTACCAGAAACTACACTGGTTTTTTTCTGCACAACTGCTGTATTTTCTGCACAGCGGTACTGCAGTCCACTCAAATGTCACAACCAGTGACCTCAATGTGCATACATACACCCAATGGCAACTGTAGACCTCTTTGCAGCACCCACAGTGTCTGCACAGTCAATCTGTCTTCCTGCAGTACTTAAAACAGAGTTCTGCAGAGAATCGATGACTTACACGCAGTGCTCGAAATCGCCTGCTTTCTAAAAAACGGAGGTCTAGACGTGCCCGAAACGCGTTTTCAACCCGAAAATTTCAGTCCGAAGTCTGAAGGACTGTATAGTTGCCCTATAGCTTTACTCCCGCGAAGAAAGCTCCTCAATCAGAGACCGTTTGTCGGTGCCTCCCGTAGAGCTCCCGACAAGGGTGTAGTCACCAACACAATAGGGAAGAGTAGTTGAAGCTCTTACCCTCGTACCGCTTCCTGTGGTTCTCTTGCTTGTAGCTCAGCCCTTAGCATGAACCAGGCTCTGATACCATGAAAAGATGCAAGGGGAAGAGAGCTTGAGCTCTTGCAAGCACACACACACACTCACAAAACCCTAATAGAGAACACACAAGGTGAGAGGCTGAAAATCTTCTTCTTTACTACTCAACACTCAACACACCATATACAAGAATAAGAGTACACACAATATGAAAGGTACTCAACCAATACATACACGGGTTCTCTATAGTGTGAACCCGACTAAATGAGCTGGCGCTATAACTATGCCAGTCTCTAGAATGGCTGTCACACAGCCTGTCATCCCACTGGCCGTATATCTCCCATGATCTCACCAACCATGCGAGTGGTGTAAGTGTGGGGCCTATCCCCCAGGCGGGTCATCAGTGGCCACCGCCTCACTAGACAAGCTCGATATCTCAACAGACAATGCATTGGCAACAAAATTTTCTTTTTCTCTTATATACAAGATTTCTATGTGAAACTCTTGCATCAATTCAGTCCATCTTGCTTGAAGGCCTCTTAAATCCTACTGGTTACAAAAATACTTCAGTGTATCATGATCCGTGTATACCTTAAACTCAACTCCCTATAAGTAATGCCTCCACACCTTGAGTACATTACATGTATAATTGCATACAACTCAAGCTCATGTGTGGGCCACTGGCGTTGTGAACTA
Organism: Cibotium barometz; assembly: GCF_041138505.1. Lineage (NCBI taxonomy): Eukaryota > Viridiplantae > Streptophyta > Polypodiopsida > Cyatheales > Cibotiaceae > Cibotium > Cibotium barometz. Next base: position 9,615,046 of record NC_141065.1, on the reverse strand, counting down.
GTGAGTTTATTACTCTTAAAAGCCACTAGTTAGCCTTCTTGCTCAACACAATTCCTATGGAAATGCTACTAGCATCTATCTCAACAAACAAAAGGTAATGATGGATCCACGATCTTCGAGACAAGTGCAGTTTTGCAACCGCATGCTTTAACTTGTCAAAACTTTGTTGTTGAATGTCGGTCCAAACATAAACAACAGTAACTTGAAACAAGTCAGTTAATGGCATTGCTATTTCAGAATAGAAAATTATAAAGTTTTTATAAAAACCAGATAGTCCTAAGAAAGATCTGAGTGCTGTAATGTCCTGTGGACAAGCAAAGCCAAGATTACTACTACTCTCTTCGGATCCATTTTTATGCCTAGCGCCGATATAATGTTGATAAAATTATGAAACCTTAATCAAAGGCTATGGAAGCTAACCCTAATCACACTAATTGAGTTAATCTAATCCTATGGAGGATGAAGCCTAATTAACAACATAATGATAATCCTAATGACTTAATCAAGCTTGACTCAAGCACAACTATGTTACAACATGGAAACTTATACTCATAGAGGGGCTTGAGAGTTGCTGGTTTTCACTGCTTGAAAATGCCCCTCTTTATATGAGGAGAGTACACCTCTTACAAATATGAGGAGAGTACACCTCTTACAAATATACTCATGTGGGATAATGTCCAAGTGTGATGTTGATGCATGCTTCTGATCTTGGTCCTCTACTCATGCCTTGCTCTCAATGGCACCACAAATTTCAACACCCCCCTTGGTGCTATGATGTGAATTACAGAAGATCCAACACTTCCCCTTAGTGGTGTAACATGCTACTCAAGTTGGTTAAGTGTGGTAATAAAAGATGTCATCACCCCCTTGGATGCATAAATTTCTACTCTTAGGTGGTCAAGTGTGATAAGAAAAAACACAATACAAAGGACTAGGTCTACTCATCTGTGACCTTTTACAATCATGGGCTAAGGTTGTGAGGCTTGTCGATGTAGCTTTGGTTTAGAAGAGATGCTCGTTTTTGGAGATCCTCTCTTTGCTTGATGAAGCCTCCACGTAGTTTGTCTCCTGGTTCTTCAATCTGCATTCTTCTTCCTTGTGCCCGAGCTTGTTGCAGTGTCCACATTTAGGCTTGTGTTTGAGCTTGCATTCACTTTTAAAGTGCCCTTTCCTTCCACAGTGGAACCATTCTTTTATACCCTTGATGTTGGTGTAGAAAGCTTGTTCCCTTGATGTGCTTTGTATTCCATTCTTTAACTGCTTCTCTTCTCCAAGTAGTAATGAAATACAACCCTCAAATGTTGGTTCAAGTAAATTATTTAGAGTGGCACTAGTGCACCATAGTTCTTGGTAAGCTTTTTATAAGTATGGCAAGTGCATCCTGTTCACCAATCTTTGCATCAATGCCATCTAACTAGATCATGATACTTTTCATTTTGCTTATGAATTGTGCTATTGACTCATGAAATTCCATCTTTAAGCTATAAAATTCTATTTTTAAATGAATTTCTTTATTTTTGGCCTTGGAACCAAATATTAGATTTAATTTATCCCATGCTTATTTTGCTGTGGTTTTTGAATCAATGTGATGAATAAGATTAGTGCCCAAGTGTAATCCAATTAATGAAACTGCCTGTTTATCTTTTTCAGTCCAATCCTCGGTTGAATTAGCAGGTCCATTTTCCTTAATTAGCTTCCATATCTTTTTGTGCATGAGAAGATACTTCATTTGTGTGGCCCAAGTATGAGATCCTTCCCTAGAGAACTCAACATTTGTGATAGTGCTCGACGCCATTGCAAAGGTCTTACCGGAGTTTAACTCTTGGCAGTGTCTAATTTCTTACAAATTTGACGTTTAAAAAAGTGCTCAAATTCTTTTGAGTGTTAACCTATGATGTGATTTTATGCTCAACTAGGACTAATGCAACCCAAGGAGTTAATTTTGACCTTTAGTTGAACCATTTTCTACTAATGACCCTCTTAATTATGGTGATTAGTGCTATAAATAGTGATTAGTACCAACTGATTTTGGAGGATCAAATTGAGTATCTACAAGGTAGATTTGATGGGGGTTTTGGCATATCTATATTGCCCTTGGTTGAGCGAGAGTCCCAAGCCCAAAAACGCCTCCATGGCACCTCAAATCGGTGTAAACAAGAGACTTTTCCCGACTGGTCTTTTGCAGAATGTGGCTCAATGCTTGGTCACTTTAAGCTCATCTTTGGGCTATAAGTAGCTTAAGCTATGGCTAATGTTGACTTAAGAAGGATTAGGCTAATTATGAAGCCACGCGGAGAATGGAGAAAATGTTCAAACGCCTACAAATTGGCGATTTCTAGCTGCAACACGCAAATATGGTGAAATCCCTTGATGAGATGAGACGCCTAGGTGTGGGAAAGATCCTCCAAAAATTTGAGAGGCAATGGTTGCCTATGGAGTGAGAATTGAGCCTCACAAATTTGAGCCACAAGAGGGGATGAGATGATAAGATTAAGATTTGTGGATGATTTTAGTGACTTAAACACATTAATGAGCTAAGGCAAACTAAATAGAGTGATTACAAGAAGCTAAAGGGAGAGAGGGAGGCTCTGATACCATGATGAAATTATGAAACCCTAATCAAAGGCTATGGAAGCTAACCCTAATCACATTAATTAAGTTAATCTAATCCTATGGAGGATGAAGCCTAATTAATAACATAATAATAATCCTAATGACTTAATCAAGGTTGACTTAAGCACAATTAGTTTACAAGATGGAAACGTGTACTTATAGATAGGCTTGAGAGCAGGGTACACCTCTTACAAATATGGTCATGTGGGATAATGTCCAAGTGTGATGTGGTTGCATGCTCCTGATCTTGGTCCTCTAGTCATACCTTGCCCTCAATGGCACCACAAATTTCAACAAATGTCTCCCAAATACTAAACTTCCTTTTGACATAGGAAAGTCTTTTGTTTATAAGCATAGAACACATTTTCCCTGAGCACGCCAAATATTGTAAACAGGTGTGCTTTTGTGCTCCAGTAAAGATTTACTATAAACCTAAATATCATCAATAAATTCCACCACATAAATTTATCCATAAATGTCCTAAAGACATTACTCATTAACATCATAAATGTGGCTGTCGTATTAGGAAGCCCAAATGGCATAACAAGGTACTCATAAAATAACCAAAATGAGTACAAAAAGCAGTCTTAGATACATCTTTGTCTTTAATATGAATTTGATGATTTCTAATTTTTAAATCTATCTTACTGAAGACCTTAGCTCCACCTAGAGCTTCTATCAAATCATCGATCCTTGGCATTGGACATCGATGTTTTACAGTAAGTTTATTTAAGGCTCTGTAAATCAATACACATTCGATAAGAACCATCTTTCTTCTTAACTAGCAATACCGGAGAAGTGAACGGTGAGAAACTGGGGCGAATGAGTCCTTTTGCTAGGTACTCAATCACCTTTAACACCTTATTCTCCTTGACCAAACTCTTCCGATACGAAGGTCTATTAATCGTAGTTACATCGGGCACAAGCTCTATTTGATGCTCCACATTTCTGTGTGGAGGCAAAGATTAGGGCAGGTCAGATTTGAAAACATCATAAAATTCCATCATAATTTTCTTTTGTAAAGATTTTGTAGAATTACAAGTTGGATTTCCACTTTTATGCATGTCTATAACACTTGAAACTTTTTGAACCCAACCTAAAAAGAGAGACTTACAAGATATTCTTAGCATTTGTGTAGCACTAATTAATGCATTCTTAGGTGGATCTGGCTCACCTTTTATGTGATGCGTCCTCTCCTCATGCATAAATTGATAGGCATGCGTTGCAAAGTCAATAAGAGGCTTCTTTTGTGTATGCTATTCTTTCCCTAGCATAATATCAAAACGCGCTAGTCGAGTAATATCAAAGTTGAGTCCCTTAAAGTAGTATTGAATGGTGAGACTAAATCTCACAACCTATTGATCCCAAACCTTAGTTCCTTTGCCATCAGCTCGCTTAACTATAAATTGATATGGTGAGGGTTAAGTTTTTAGCCTTAACTTCTTGACAAGTTGAGAACTAACCACATTATGTTGAGAGCCCGTATCGAAGAGTACCTTCAGTTCAACTGGACCCTTCATTTACAATAAGTTTTGTAACCAAAAACAGGTAACCGCCGCGACTAGCCTCTGAAGATGAGTCGGTATCTACAAGCGTACCCGTTTCTCAACTGACACTAAGAGTATCCTAGTAGAATGCTGAGGTGTCTGCTCTCGAGTATCATCCAATAAATCTTCCTCAAGATCATCCCCGTGATTTGAACCTATAAGCTCAGTGGTCATATTTACAGCTATGTGGTACTTCTTAGATGGAAAATCATGCCTTTGATAATACAAGCATAGCATAAGCCTTCATTCTTTGCTTTCTCAAATTGCTTGAGTGAGAGAAGAGCTGTGCGGTCAGTCTTCATCGACACCTTTCTCTTAACTTCTACAAGTGTCACGGGAGTGAGAGATTTCACATATTTTTATTTTTTGCAAAAGAAATCTTGTGGAGTAAGCCAGGATTTTTGAAATATTTTATTTTTGTAAAAAGAAAGCTTGTAGTGCAAGCTTGAGCGAAAATAGCCATGTGACCTATTTTTTATGGAATAAAATTTATAAAAATACTCAAGCAGGGATGCTTTTGGCACACGCTTGGGAGGGCAATTGGGACCCAATTTGGTGTTTCTCTCGCATTTGTATTTTTTTGTTGACATGCTTCCCGAGGTCCCACGTACTTTCTCATTTTAGTGGTATAAGAGCCTAGGGTACGCTATGTCAGAAAGGTGTGTGTTTGGGGCAGTCACATGGCCCAGGATGTGTTGGTCCTCTATGTGAAGGTGCATAGCAGTGCATGCACGAAGACTAAGGATCCACTCATGCCAGCAGGAGCCGTGGGAACACATCGTGACAAGGGAGACACCAGTCAAAGTGACGCCAGAATAATAGTGAACACTAGTCTCCAGGCACCGGTCGATGGGGAATAGTGGACAGGAAAACAACGGGCACTGCACCATCACCAGTGCACCGACCAATGCCAACAACACGTCACTGACACCAGGCGCATGACCGACCGACACCATCCATGGTGGCCGACGATGACTACAATGACAGTCAATCGATCGGAACATCACCACCGGCAAGACAAGCGCACGATCGATGGCACATCGACGATGACAGAAGACGACCAATCGTGTGTCTCCTAAGAGACAAATGCGAATAGACCTCACTCTACCCCTTATACCTCTCCTTGGTTGGCCTCAAGACATTATATGGGATAATCAGAGGCTGCGTGGTAGTGTGAGATGAGCAGCGAGAGGAGAAGAAAAAGAAGAGAAGAAAGAGAAGAAGACGAAGAAGAGAGAGAGAAGAAAGAAAAGAAGAAGAGGACGAGAGGGAAGAAAAAGAAGAATAAGAAGAAGAGGAGAGAGAAGAAAGAGAAGAAGAAGAAGAAGAAGAAGAAGAAGAAGAAGAAGGAAAAGAAGAAGAAGAGAGAGAAGAAGAGAAAGAAGAGGGAGAAGAAGAATAAGAAGAGAAAGAAGAAAGGAAAGAAAGAAAGAATTATTCCAAAATTGTTTGGATTTCGGACTTAGTGACTTAAGATGCGCCAATAGATATGCATGGATTTGAGTTTGGAGTAGACTTGTATGATAGATATGCAAGGGTTCGGGACTTGAGTAAATTTTTGGGTTATGCACCTAGCTCAAGGCCAACGTTATTCTAGGATTGTTTGATTATTTCTTAAGTAGTTTATGTCGTAATTATGAAGATAATAGTTTTGAGTTTATGTATGAGGGTAGGCATGTTGTTATGTATGGTGTGAGCATGATGTGCATGTTATTCCAATGATTTCTATCATGGAACCATGTTGAATTTTCGATAATTATTATCTCGACCTACACACGGTAAGTCCTTATCTTCACCAAATAATTATATTTTTAGTTATTAATGAATTGTTTTAAATTCTCTATTTCTCTTAACTTTTTCATTTTGTAGCCAACAATACATCAAGGTAAGACTCTCTTACTTTTGGATTTTACTTTTATGTCATTGAGTTTTATTTAATACTCATTATTTAAGTTTATTTCGCTTGGACTCAATATGATCGATGATCATGAAGAACAAGACTACCACGACGACTACTCTGACTCTTAGGGTAACATATTTATTTGATTATCTCTACAAAAAAAATTATTTCAGACTTTTTGTAAATTTCAAGGAGAGTTCTTATGCATCGAAAGTAGAACTTCTTGGAGGAATTGGCCCTTACATATTGAACTATACTTTATGAATTTTTCACTATGAACTAGTCTTGTGTGGTATGGGACACGAGATTAATCTTGTGTAAAGTATTCCAATGTATACTTATCTCTAGATTTGTGCGGGATAATTTCTGGTGCTATGGGACACTAGAATTTATTACACATAGAATTCCTTGATACAATGTCTCTTTTACGTGTCTATGATGAGTACTTAGTGATATTTATTTGTGAGACAGATAACTTATAACAAATTGAGTGTTGGTTGTGAGATCAACTGTGGCATGTGTGACGCATGTAAGGAATGTGTGAGTTTGATTGTGAGTGAATCCGATCAACTCTTATGAATTAATTCTTGATGAGGGTAACCCAGTGTGGTATAAGCGTTAAAGGTGAATCTGATTCTTTAGAGGGTGACCCTAGTTGGTTGTGAGTGAATCCAACTAGTTGTGACATGTATGAGACGTGTGGTATACTTTGTGAATACGTGCGATGCGTATGAAAACATTGTGAGTGAATCCAATGTAGGAGTTTGATCGTGAGTGAGTGAATTCAATCAACTCTAAGACATGTGTGACACATGTAAAGATTATGGGAGTTTGATCATTAGTGAATTCAATCAACTCTAAGACATGTGTGACACATGTAAAGATTATGGGAGTTTGATTGTGAGTGAATCAAATCAACTCTAAAATACGTGTGACGCATGTAAAGGTTCTGTGAGTTTGATTGTGAGTGAATCCGATCAACTCTAAGACACGTGCGACATGTGTGAGGACATTGGGAGTGAATCCAAATATTTATTGTGAGTGGATCCAATGTGGGAGTGAATCCACTTAAATATGTAATGACATTATGAGTGAATCCAATGTGGGAACGATTAATGTGTTTGATCACTCATGCGTGCTAATATTTACAACCGAGGACGGTTGTCTCCTAAACCAGGAGGACTATTCACGGGAGTTAGATTTTTTAGATATTTTATGTTTTACAAAAGAAAGCTTGTGGAGAAAGCCATGATTTTTGAAATATTTTATTTTTATAAAAAGAAAGCTTGTAGCAAGCTAAAATAGCCATGTAACCTATTTTTTATGGAATAAAATCTATAAAAATACTCAAGCAGGGATGCTTTTGGCACATGCTTAAGGGGGCAGTTGGGACCCAATCTGGTGTTTCTCTTGCATCTGCATTTTTCTATCAGCACGCTTTTTGAGGTCCCATGTACTTTCCCGTTTCAACAAGAGCAAGAGTTTTAATAGAGGAATGTACACTAGACAGGGATGTCTTCCCCTTTTGCCCACTAGTGTACCTTAAAGTTTCATAAGTAGGTCACATAAAATGTGACTTGGAACCTTGACCCATTGTTTGACTTTGACCCTTTTGATCATCTTCATAAACTAAAGGCATTTCGATAGCTATGGATAAGGTTTGACACTTCTCTTGGCAAACTAATGGTCTAAGTTTATCATTTAACCCCAAGGCAAATTTATGAACCTGTAAGAAATCTGGTAAAATTTGGGGTATTTTTATAAGCACCTCTCGATACTTGTCTGCATACTCCTGAACTGTAAGATTCTTTTGAGAGATAAAAAACCAAGTGTCAAGTGCCCTACTCTCCTCATCTGTTGGCACAAAATTCTCAATAAACATTTCTTTAAACTCCACCCAAATATTCGAGATTGCCTTGTCCTTTTAAATTTTCCTCCACAACGATGAGCCACGACCTGTAAATTATATGCAGTGTACTAGATTCTAATGTGCTCATCCATGATATCACATATAGAAAAGCATTGCTCCCACTTAGAAATCCACTCATCCACTACATTAGCCATGCGAGAAGGTAAAGTGCAAGTGTACTTTGGTGGTTTCTCTTCGACTTTGCTTATTACTTTGGCAGAGCTGAGGTGCTATAGGTGTTATTATGGTGTGGATATCATTCATAAATAATTTCATTTGCTCCCACAAATAATCCATTTGTTGGTAAAGAGGGATAGATTTGGGTGATTGCGGGGCAGTGGTGGTTGGAATCCATTTTTAATCACAAATATACAAGAAGCAATGATAAGTGAGTGCCCTGGCCATATAAATGTCAAACCTAATGAAATCAGAAGCTATGTAGAGCTTCTGCGGTGTAGATCGGGGCAACTGCTTCAAGAAACAAACCATCGGAAAGAGAAAATTATTGCCAACAAACTCTGTTGTCGGTGAACTCCCTCTAGAAACCTTTGAGAGAAAGAACCTTAAACTTTGATTTTTGTAAGGCTCTCTTCTTTTTTTTTTTGTAAAAGAAGCCTGGGATTTTTTTAAATAAAAATCTATGCGATGCGCTATTGATGACGATGGAAAAGGTGGGATGGTGGTTGCTCATGATTGTTGGAAATAGGGTTGTAGGAATGCACACACACACACACACACAGAGTGGAGAAGTGTTAATCCCATCCTGGATTAACAAGTATGCTTCTATATTTGAGGACATTAATAAGTGTCGTGCAAAGGCACTATAAAAGTTGTAACATTATGAGACACTGGCCACCCAAGGCCTTAGTTAGTAAGTTTTGGGTGCCCTAGTGTGAATAAGGGCCAGTTGTATATAAGTCATTTTCTCATAATGAATGGACACAATCCCCCTTTGTGCTATGAGAGCTCTTGCCTTGCCTTGAGAGAGAGTGCGAGAGTGTACTCTAGTACATGTGCCTTTCTATGCTTGCATGCTTGTGTAGAGGAGTGAGAGAGAGAGAGATTGCCTTGTATGGTGGTACGAGCGACTCTACGGTGATAGCGTGGAGGTGGAGCTTGAAGGATTGGAGCTTCTCGAAGTGAGCATGGAGATCTCAAAGGACACGAGCTCGAAGCATTGGTAAGTTTCCTACGATGGTTGTGATCTATTACTTCTTCCAACAATGAATGGTTAGAGTTCCTTATTGGGAGGTGTGGAAGCCCATAACATTTTTGGCACCGCTGCTGGGGAAACACCTTTGTTTCTTCCATCCTCTTTGAGTTTCAGCTCCCACTATACAAGTTTCATAATTGCCTTTGCACTTAGTGTAAATAATGAATGGATAAGGTTTAAGTGGAAGTAAAGATTTGTGAGAAATTATTTGTTTTTGTTGTGTGGGTGAGTACTTGGGTGACCTTAGAGGAAAACTACACTACTTTTTCTTTCACTTTCGATGTTTGTATCACCAAACTTGTTGGTGTGAACAAGTAGAGTGATACTCTGTTTTTGTTTTTTCAAAAAATAAAAAAAATCACAAAAATAAGGAGCCATTAGTTATGCTTTGAACTTGAATTACACTCTTCATTTTACTAGCACAACTATTTTGGAGCATCTGGATAGGTAATTTACACCCAATCATCACTTTGTCGACGCGGAAGTGAACATGTGAAAGTGCAAGAAAACGGTTCACGACGTGAACCATTTCTTGCTATCTCACGGCGTGAACCGCTTATGCAATCAGTGCCACAATTTGTGGGATTACCTTGCTAAAAATAGGGTACCTTATCTTGACACCTCTGACACAACGGATCCTACGAAACCTTATCCCATGAATTAGCAGAGAATAGTTCACAATGTGAAACACCCCCTGTCTCATGGCTTGAACCATTTTGATTTCACGACGTGAACTGTATACCTTTTCATAGTGTGAACAATTTAACACTTCACAACGTGAAACACCCCTTGTTTCACGGCACGAACCATTGCTTACTACTTCACGATGTGAACTGTTTTTCTGCGGTTTCATGGCACAAACTATCAGTAATGGATCTAGTTCACGAACCAAGGATAGTCAAATTCAAGTTAGGAAAGTGCTTTAAAATAAGCAAGTTGAGCCCAACCAACTCAGATCAAGGCATGTCGACCCAAAATATGAAGTAATCTTGAACACGTGGAAGTGCATAAAATAGTTCATGACGTGAACCATTTTCGGTCTCATGACATGAACCATTTTTGGTCTCATGACGTGAACCATTTCCTGATATCTCACGGCATGAACTGCTACCTGTAGTCTCATAGCCTAAAAATTCAGATCGACAAAACCCTACAAAAATTCATTTGGGTTAGTGATTTAGCCTATCAAATCATATTCACATGCACTTGAGGTTTGGCAAACTCATTGGAGACGACCTTAGTCCTGACGATAGTGCATCGAACCACCCAGGATCTTCTTATCAAAAGAGTGTTGGTTCATGCCAGTCTGCGAGCACTCAATTGAGTGTTTCAGCTTAGAGAAATCTAACCACCATTGATACAAGTAGTGAAGCATCCATGGAAGAAGGACTACAATTCCCTGGGATTGGAGAGGAAGAGAAACCATCTTCCCCTACAAGATCCTTTGACATAGCCAAGGGATTTTTTGGTCTCCAAAATAGCACAGAAGACGAAGTGCAATTTGCGGGTACAGGCCCATCAACCAGCGTTGGACAAGGTATAAGACCAGAAGTACCAACCCAGTCTTCGAGTTCTAGGCTGTGTCTAGCACTGGAACTCCCAGGATGAGGCAAGACATGGTAAGTGTGGCCAGGACCGATCAAGTCTTCTTCCCACCCTCAGAGGAATTAGAATTAGAGTTGAAGAGGGCTGAAGTAGAGCGACAACTTTACGAGCATTGAGCTTAAGGAAACAAGAGCTCGATACTCGACGAACAAGGACTGAATAAAAGGAAATAGAAAAGGTAGATCCATTTCAATCACGAGGCAAGGAACTAAAAATGTTCGCCACTGGTAATATGGAAATGGGCAGGGTAGAGGGAGCTAACCCATATTTAGAACCCATTAATGAAGAGCCAAGGGTGGAGGAAGTATTTGATACCCAAAACGAAGGAGACAATTTACCTAGGTGTTATGTGCACATTATATGTGCATATACTAGGGTGAGTTAGCCTCCTAGTATATGCAAATTGTTATGTGCACATTATATGTGCATATACTAGGAGGCTAACCCACACTAGGCATGTGAGCATGGGAGCATGGGAACATGCTCTAGTGGGGCAAGGGTTAGGTCTAACCTTGCATTGAGATTAAGGTCAAGTAACCAAGGGTCACACATGGAAATGGAGAGTCAAGAGTCACTTGAGGACCCTCCTATATAATACGGGCATGGGGCACTCTCAAGGGATGTTCTCTTGTGTAGAGCATTATATCTACTCTCTTGTCATTTCATACCAAAGCTATGTACTGCTGGAGTGAAGTTATATCTCTTGGTGGTATGGGACACCAAGGTAAGGTATGTGGTACTTCATTGTACTTATGTGTGCACCCTTGGGCTCAGGGGTGGTCGGGTGGATGAGTATATGCATGCATAGTGTTTAGCTACAGAGATCTTTAGTGTTTTCTAGAACCTGCAATCACCTTGATTTTGACAATCACCAAGAATCTCCAATCGCCAGCGATTACAAGAGTCCGATCGCAATTGCCAAAGTTTGATTGCCCACAGAAAGTTTGATCGTCTGATTGCTCACCTCCAATCGTTCCAATTACTCAAGTGCTATCATTTGATTGCCCATTTCTAATTGCTCGACTCCTCGGATCTGATCGTTCATCGATTGGTCGTCTCTGATCATCCAATTACTCACTTGTAATCACTCGATTCCTGTTCAAGCACTCTGATCATCCAATAGGAGGCATCCAATCGGAGGTTGAATCTCGGCACCACGATTCCTGGTTCTCCAATCGCCACGATTTCTCGTCCAATCACCATGATTTCTAGTCTAATCACCATCATGATTCACTAAGGTCCGATCGGCGATTCAAGAGTTCAATTTAGTGATCCAACTCTCCAATCGGTGATTCAACTTGTCTTCAATTGGCGATTCCCCAAGTTCGATCGTGCGAGTCATCGCCTTGGATCATCTGATTGCTCGAGTCCAATCATTCATCAATTCCTAATCTTCGATCGTGTGATTCTATTAGCCTTGGACGTCATGATGTGAACAACACTACACACAGGGCACTTTTTGCCCTATGCTTGCATGGGTTTTTTACCTGTGTGTGTGCGTGTATGTGTGTGTGTGTGTGTGCATGCTTGCGTGCGTGCGTGCGTGTGTGGAGCATCTACTCCCTCATCCAACATTCATTGGTATCAGAGCTTTGTTTCAGAGCTTAGGTTTTAGTGCCTAGTTCTTAGAGCTTGGTTTCAGAGCGAATAGCTCCACACCATTATTCTTTGTCGTGGTTCATTAATCTACGCCACTGTACATCTTGGTTATGCTCATGCCCTTCTGTACTTTGCTCGTGTCATTAATCTTCATCGTTGTACATTCTAGGTAAGCTCTCGCACTATCCATGGATCTAGGATTTATGTCGCCTTTTGTACATTGGTGTCATTCATTTATGTTGTCGTACATTCTGGGAAACCTCTCACAGTATCACTTCAGTATCCACCGATTTTTGCTATTTCTCCTGTTGTTGCTATTGTCTGAAAGCCAGCTTTCAACTTTTAGCATTAGACTTCTGTGTATGTCAATTTTGCCAGGTTAGGCATTCAGCATTCCTTTCGGCATTGGACTTCTACATCTGTCGATTTTGCTCGGTCAGCCATTCAGCTATGTCCATCAGCTTTGCCTGGTCAACAGTTGAGCATTTGAGTTTCCTCATTCAGCATTCACACATTTAGCATTCAGCTTCAATTTTGCTTGAGCAACCATTTAACTACATCCGTCGATTTTGCTTTTCAACTTTCAGCTCTTCGCATTCAGCATTAGCTAAGTTTAATTTCTTGGCTAAGTTTACCTAAGGGTGGTCGCGATGGCCCAGAGCATTCAATTTTTCGCGTTCGGCCTTCTGCTTCGGCACTAGCATTCGACATTTGACGTTTGGCATTCAACATTCGGCATTCCACATATGGCCTTTGGCATTTGGTGTTTAGGTTTCAACTTCCATCAGTTGATTCCGTCGGCTAATTCAGTCACCCGATTCAACATCTGTCAGCACATGCAATTGATTCAGATTTCGTATGTCAACCGATTCCATGCCCGTCCATCAGATGGTTCAACGTCCATAACTAGTTTCGTGTCCGATCGTAGGTAGATTCTGATGACTCTACCTTCAGCTTCCAACTTACTGATTCCATGTCAGATTCTGACCTGTATGCCATGTCAGCTTCCAACCTGTTAATTCCATGTCAACTTCTAACTTGCTAATTCCACGTCAGCTTTTGACCTACTCATGCCACGTTAGCTTCCGAACTACTTATTCCATGTCAGCCGATTCCATTCCACACCTATCGATTCCATGTCAGCCGATTCCATTCCACACCTATCGATTCTGCATTTGCCTCAATTCCTCGATTCTCGTAGTGAGATAGTTTCGTCTACCATCCGTTCCTATGACCACCTGTTGTCCATTGAAATGTGAGAAAATTTTCCAGCTAGTACTCGCTCTTTTTTCCTCACTCTTGTTCATACTTTGCCACATGCATTTTCTATAGTGTGCATTTGTTTAGGACAGCATAATGGTAAGAGGGAGCTATTTGGGATAGCATAATGGCAAGATGTAGTTGTTTGTTTGCCATGCTTTGCTGATGGAGGATAATTTGGATAGCACTAACTACCCTATGTGGTCATACATGATGTGACATGTATTAGTGTAAAAACAGGTTTGGGCCTATGTATTGGGTATAGAAGTGCATCCTCTTTCAATAACACCGTTTAAGACTACCAATACTTTAAGTACATTTGTCCACTTCAGTTCTTCTCGCACCTCCCACATAGGATCAAATCAAGTGGGATGGAAAGGATGCACGGGCACCACATGCATTGATTACCCTATCATGCAAGACACAGGGGCATCATTCCACACGTAAGGTCGTGTACTTTGGCCAAACAGGCATGGGATGTACTTGCTTCATTATATCACGTGCGCGATGAGGAACGTGTGTCTTATCTTAGAAAATAGTTAGAGTCAAAGCACATGGTAGAGGGTGATTCAGTTGATGCTTACATCATGAGGATCCCAACAGCTTGCTTGTATCCATAGTTCTTGGTGGATTGTCAGATTCCTCATAGAACTTTGCTACTACCCTCTATTGGTTTGCTAAGGGCAATGTAGCCTTGTACTCCTTTGATGAGTTGGTTTGTCCTTATTACTACAAGAGGAACATCCCTGGGGGTAAACAATCATGCATGATTTTTGGAGATCAGGCTTTTGTTGCCTCACATAAAGGTAAGGGTAAGTCAGGAAAGCAATCAGCATGTGAAGCCTAAAGGCAAGGCTGCTTCATCCACCAATGACTCAACCTCAACCAAGGATGAGGACAAGAAGAAGACAAAGCGGTGTAACTATTATTGGAAGCCTAGAAACCTCATTAAAGAATGTCAAAAAGGCATTAAAAGAGAAAAGAACAAGAAGAAAAATAGCATGTTAATCCTTAGATAGCACATGAGGTGCTACGAAGGATGAGTCAGCGCACTTAGCTCAATCCAATTATGGTCATTTATGATCTTTCAAAAAGCACACGGAATGCATGTCAATGGGAAAAATCCAAACATGCTTTTGGTACTTTCACAATGGTGCTTCTAAGCACGTTACCTCATGCAAAGAGGGTTGTTTATCTCTTTACTAGATGCACCTAGGGGGGGGGGGGGACTATTGTGTGTGCCATCATGTGTGCCAACAATGCTTCATATGCCATCAAAGGCATGAGTCCCTTATTTGCAGTGAATGGAGATATCGTTACTCTCAAGGATGTTTGTATGTACCTGGCACTAAGAAAAACCTTATTTCAAATTCGATGATTACACAGGCAAGTATTGTACAGTTTGTGGATGACAGATGATAGTGTATGATCATCGAATTGGATATCATTGTTACTAGTACATTATGCCATGGCTTATATAGGCTAGATGTCTATGAGAGAAGTGCATCAAAAAATATAGTTATGACCAACACAGAGTTGTGGCCGGCATGCTTGGTTTGTTCATCTGAACTTGAGTACCTTACTTCGGCTCAAAAGGCATGTCATGGTGCAATCATGTGTGCAGCTTATGTTTTAAAACAAATGCCCCACCAAATCTTTGAACACCATGACATTGTATGAGGCTTGGAATATAAGGAAGCCAGTGGGGTGGTGAATAATATACATGTGTTTGGTTGTTTAGCATATGCTCTTGTGCTGTCTCGCAACACCAACACAAGCTTAAGGACAAGGCCATGAAATGCATATTTGTGGGATATAGTTTCGAAAGCAAAGGGTGCCATTTATATCAGTTGAAGGGCAAGATAATAGTCACTCGAGATGTGGTATTCTCACTAAATACTCATTGTAAATCACAACCCATTGTGGGTCCACAAGATGTATTTGATTATTTGTTGCCTTTCTTCCAAACTAGTGCATCAGATTATAACCATGTGAATTAGCTTATTAAGGCTTGAAAACCCCAAAATTGATAGCCTAAGTTTTAGCCCATTGATCAGAGGCAGATGTTGATGTAGTGGTTGATGAACAAGTTGCTATCAGGGAGGCCAAAACTACCCCTAAAATGGTTGTTAGACACTATATGGGACAATAAATTATCTGCCCCTCTACCTAGTAGAACAAGATCTACTTACCAAGCACATGGCTATTTTGTTAATTAGGCACTCAATAGCTATAGCATGCAATGAGGAGCCTATTACTTTTGAAGATGCTTTAGAAAGTGAGCATTGGATGGATGACATGTAGTCAAAAATCAGTTCCATTCATAAAAATGGCACTTGGGGAGTTATGTGGCATGGCCGCAGGCAAGCGTGCCATAGGTACTAGGTGGGTTTATGAGCTTAAACATGCAAATCAAATGGTAGCATTGATCGCTACAAGGAAAGGCTAGTCACAAAGGGGTATGTCCAAAAGTAAGGGATTGAAACCTTTGCGCCGACTTCATGTATGACTATTGTATGTCGTGTCAGTGCATTAGTAGCACACTTTGATTAGCAAGTGCATCATTTGGATGTCAAGCAACTTTTCTAAATGGGGATTTACAGGATAAAGTCTGACATCTAACCCTTGGAAGATATGTTTTTATAAGGGTTTAGAGATCAAGGTATGCCGGTCGAGTAAGGCCTTGTATGGTCTGAAATAGCCAGCACAAGCATGGTACCATAAAATTCATGCTCACTTGATTACTCGATTTCAACAATAGTCCAACAAAGAGCATGCTTTATGTTTGTAAAGTTCTTGAGGATTTGATTATTCTCATACTTTATGTCGACGTGCTTTTGTGATTGGTCCCAATGAGGAGAAAATTACAACCCTCAAGGCTGACTTCGTGCACTATTATCTCAGCATACAGTGTGTATCAGTTGAGGGGCCTCTTATCATGCATCTATCTAAGTACATTAGATAGCTTATATTGCAAGCCTCTTTCTACACCTATAGAAAATTTGGATTAAGGTTTTCACTTGAGGATGCTAGAGAGCCATTTGATGCCTCTCTTTATCAGCAAGCTATGGACAAGTCGAGAAAGCCAAATCAGCTAACCAAGCATAAGGGTAAGGTTGCTTTATCCACCACTAACTTAGCCTCAACCAAGGATGAGGACAAGAAGAAGAAGAAGAAGCAGTGTAACTATTTGTCGAAAGCCCGGACACCTCATCAAAGAATGCCATAAATAGATTGAAAGCAAAAAGAAAAAGAAGTAAAATAGCGTGCCATGGGTTATGTAAGTAACTTGGTCGAGTTACATATTGAACATCCACATAGGCAACTCGTATAAAAATCTCATTTCGATTTTTGGTGATTATACAAGAAAGCTTTATTGTTCAGTTTGTTGATGATAGATGCACAATGCATGTTTAGTTTGTGGATGACAAATGCACAATGCATTTTTAGTTTGTGGATGAAAGATGCACAGTATGTATAGATTCCTTATTCGTCGAAGGGGATATCATTGTCACTAGTACATTATGCCATGGCTTATATAAGCTAGATGTCTATGAGCTATGAGAGGAGGTTCATTAGAAGATGCTTTGGCGATTGACACTGTAGTTATGACCGACACAGAAATGCTCAATTTAGTCATATGGACTTTAGTAGTTTACTTCGCCTCAAAAGGCATGACATCGTACGTGACTTGTCGTCATTAAAAGTGCCTATCAAACGTGCATGTGAAAGATGAATACTTGGCAAAATGAACGTGCCTCATTTTCCATGGATAGATCCGTGTGGTGAGGAGCTTACAACTTGTCCATAGTGATGTATGTGGTCCTATGCAGATACCATCTATCAGGGGCTATCTATACTTTGTTACCTTTATTGATGATGATACACGTCACACTTCGGTGTATCCATTGGAGAATAAATAAGAGGTTTCTACATGCATTACAGTTTTCCTTGCCATGTTTGAAAATTTTAGTGGTCATAAGCTTCTGATGCTTTGCATAGATTGAGGGAGGGAGTACATGACACATGAGTTCAATGCATCCTTGAAAGAGAGGGGTATCATACACCAATGTACTATGGCATACACACCTCAGCAAAAAGGTGTGGCCGAACATAAGAACATATGTCTCTAGCTCTAATTTTTGCTGGTTTCTTAGCTCTTTTAAGTAGGACTTCTATCTTTTAAGTGGGGCTTCTCTCTTCTCGACGAATACTCAGAGAAGGGACTAGTGTTATGGAGACACTTCTTCTTTGTCTTCACTATCATAGGAGCTGCTCGGTGTAAAACTTGAACTTAATCCCTTGATTGGTACAGTTCTTGGCTCTTTGGAAGACTTTTCCTTCCTTCCTTTGTAGAACCGGTGTCTCTATTTTTTGAAAAATTGGGGTCATAGTCCTGACTGGGATTATGTCTCTATGGAATTGTGTTCCCATGGGTGTAGGATATACATCCATTATAGCTAGCAAGAGCATCCAATTTTCCTCCTCTTTAGGGTCTCGTGGTGAAGCTATGGAAGCTTCTAACTCCCATCTTTTGCCACTTTGCTGGTGCATGTGTATTAAGTCAGAGAGCAAGCCATCATATCTAACCCTAATACATCAATAGGTGTTTTGGTGATTTCTTTGTATGGTCTTTTAGGTTCAACTTAATTGATTTTCCCTCTTAACGAAGGTAAATGACATCATAACCCCAATCGTGAATCATTGATAATTGGTGCATGAATGGTCTTCCAAGAATCACGTCATAGTTGGTAGGCCTCTCAAAGTCAATAACAACAAATGTATACTTGTAGGTCAGGCCACACGATGTTACCTCCATGTCCTTCAAGATTCCCATAGGGGTTCCTAAATTTTCACCCGCTAGCTTGAGGACTATTTTAAGGGGCTTGCTTTCCCATCTTTGCCACATGTCTTTGGCCGTAATGCTCACTCCTGCTCCCTTGTCAAGGATCATAGTGGTGGTGGGTCACTCCTCCCAATTTGATTGGAATGGTGCCAATTCATATCATCTTCTTCATAGTTGGTACATCATTGAATGTCTGTGGATTAACTTTTTAGCTTGGCCTATCTCCTCAATTTCTCCAATTAATTTGAGCTTTTGTTTCATCCATTGATGGACTTCATCCCAAGCTTCTTGCTTAGGATTTGGCCATGGTTATCGTGATTGGGGTTTCAAGGTTCTCGTTTCTCTTTTCAATGTAGGCCTTAGAGATGGCACACTCATAGACTTCTCATTCGTAACTATGTAGGACGGTGCGCTTAGATTTGCATGGCACCCATGCAAATCTAAAGGCAATCTCTAGGTCTATTCTCCCATTAGGGATTCTCTGAGGGCATATTTCCTCTCCTCGTCGAGTGTTTCTTTTATGATGTGCTCATGGAGAAACCTCATATTCTTATTTTTTGCAAGCTCTTGGAGCTCTTCCAATGTTTTTATTTCATTTTTGAGCTGTTCGTGAGGCTTAGGGGTTTTTGTACGCAATTCTGGTTTCCTACTCATGTGATTCCTCTTTGACAAGCTCTAACGGCTAGGATTCTCTATGAGAACATGGAGATTGGTCCCATTGGTCCTTCTATTTCTAGCTGGGTCCGTTGCACCAACTCTTGCATGTTGTTCAACCTCGAGATTTCCTCCCTTAGGTTAGGGTAAGCCTATAACTTCTTTTGGGAAGGGGTTCTTCTAATCATTTGAATTATACTTCCCTTTCATGGCTTTCTTGGCCATTCAAGAAGCTCATCCTTTCGGTCCATTATGATTGATTTATCTTTACTTTCCTTGCCTCGTTCTTCATAGAGTGATTTGAGATGGTGGTTCATGGATTATTTCTATTCTACATAGCTTGGATCATCAATTAGTTTTTACCCTGGAGTTGTTCATTCCTCTCTATGAGCTTATGAAGCTCTTTTGGCTTGCTCCTAGAGTTCTAGGGTTCTCTCTATCAAGACCTACTAGGACTGTTCAATCCCTTCTCTTCATGTAAGGTTACTTGGTTTATTAAATCCGTAACATCCTTAATCTCAACATATCTTGGATGGTATTTTGGCCCTTGTTTCCCTACCACTAGGACTTTTTGAGGTCCCTGGTTGATTGGGTACTTTTGTTGGCTTTGACAAGGGAAATGTATCATTTCCCTTGCTAAAGTCCTTGCCTTATTTATTGCTTTTAATGCTCTTGGAAGTTTTTGTTGCTTGGGTAATAGACAAAGGGCTATCCTAATCCAACTTTTGTTGGGCATGCGCCCTAGTCACAATCCTCGCTAGTACTTTGTGTTCTTCTTCTATATAAGGTTGGCTTATGATACTAACTATTTAAAACTTTGTTAGAGGTGGCTTATGATACTAACTATTTAAAACTTTGCTAGAGGTGGCTGTGGTGTGATGGTACATGGATTTGGAGTGGTGGACTTGTGCAGATCAATTGATCTATGCCACACCTAATACACCTTCTATCCCAACAGTGGTGGATTTGTTGCTACTTCTAGATTTGCCTTCATGGGGAATTTAGCCTCTGTGGGGTCCTTAACATCTAAAATAAGTAAGAGGGACTCTCCTTGGGCCATTAATATCTTGCGGTCTATAAGCTCCCGATGCTATTTGCATTAAGGTAGTCAATTATTATGTATCCTACATCACTGGTCCTGGTTGTCCCGAATGATATTCACTTTTGGGTGGGCTTCCCGTGATTGGGTTTGGATAGTCAACGTAAAATTTAGATGTGCTAGGGGGTTCATTTGAAATGTGTTCCATATCTACTAGCCTTGTCGACATGGTTACAATGTTGGTTGGTGGTGGTAACACTAGAAGTGGAACATCCGATGTTCTTTATAGGTTTCTTACCAATGTAGGGTTCATTTGCTATTGAGTAGTGTCTAGTCCAATCGTAGGTGGTATCTATGGTCTCGAATACATAAAGTGATCTCTTCTCATTTTGTTGTCTTTCTAGTTACTATGGAGGAGGGCCGTAGTGAGCACCCTAACATGTCAGACCATTACTAGCCTTATTGCTAGTGTGACAGAGAGCTATCAAGCATACTGGTGAGTGCTACCAACACTCCCGCCACATTACACATTGTTATAGTCTTGGAGACGATGTTGGCAGATTTCGTGAGAGGAATGATGTTTTTTTATCAAGGTTCAAATTGTGTTCCAACTTTTAGATTTGACTCTTCATTTTGGTGATATATATGAAATTTCTATTTTCTCAAATTTAATACTTCTCTCTTCTATTTTTCCTTCGTGCTCTTATTTTCCATCTCTCAACATGTTTCAACTCTACCTTCCTTTATCTCTCTCTCTCTCTCTCTATATATATACATATATATATATACATATATATATATACATATATATATATACATATATATATATATATCACTGTCTATCTATGTCATTTTCTCTCTCTTTGTTTATATCAGTAGGGTAAAACTAACCTGTCTCACGACGGTCTAAACCCAGCAACTCACAAATACATGAAGCAATAAACCATAGACTTGAATCAAATTGACAAGATTGTGCATAAAATAAAAACATGAGATAGAGTAGACATTACCATCAACAGACTATTGGGTGCAATCTCTCTCTCTCTCTCTCTCTCTCCCCTCCCCACAAAGTGTCAGTATACTCCCACTTCTTCGGTATTTATGTCTTTATTAACAAAAATAGCCCACATGCTAAAAATAGTTGCACGCTCTTACATGGGCATGCCAACTCCTTTACAAAAAATAGGAGTTGCTTTTACCAAAAGCTTAAATAAATCCTTCCCATCCAAATCACTAAGGAAAACTCCATATAAATCCCCAAGGCTAATTCATGTACAACCAAGTTAATAGACCCATGCCCATGTATAACAAAAGTGGGTGGCTTAAAAAATATAAAAATATCTCATAGTAAATACCACGGCCAAAATACCAAATCATCGACTACCCCACCATGCCAAAATACTTAAAGAAAAACCTTCCCAATAATAATTGCTCACGCCAAATCACCGCCATCATATCCTAGCCATACCGGCTTAAGAGCACAAAATTCGTCAATCTCACCAACCTACAAGTTGTCCATTCAAACACATTACACATTAGCAACAGGACCAAACCCTGCAGACCAAAAAGTGTCCCATCTACCAGGCATCACCGAACCATATCTCCGGATCCTGCTCTCACCCAAGTGGTGCTCCTGCATCATCAAAATGTCAATGCTGCCACCAACCAGGCATCTCTGAAGCTCCTGCCTCAAGCAACCTCGATAGCGTATAAAGTGTGCTCCGCCAAGGCCCTGTACATTCCATGAGTTGATCCTCTCGTAGGGAGGGGTCTCAGTCTGGCAATCGTTTGCTATGGTGCCTCGCGCTCCCCCGAGGGGGGGTGGAAGGTTTATCGAGCGGCCCCGTGCCGACGGCACGGGGGAGGGGGGACACCCACTCGACGTGGGCGGGGGGAGGCATCCCTCCCCCCGCACCCCGTCGTGCGGCGGGCAGCCCCGTCCCGACACCTTGCCCACTATCTCCTGGCTCCGCACACGGGGGCGAGGTGCGGGCAACCGTGCCTCTAGGAATGGCCCCTCGACGGTATGTCCACGGTTGTATAAGGCATTTGGCTTGCATGGACACACCACAAAAGAGAGTGTATGAAATCATGCGGGCTAGTAGGCCTCCCATTGTTCCCACTAAGGGAACAAAAGAGAGTGTATGAAATCATGCGGGCTAGTAGGCCTCCCATTGTTCCCACTAAGGGAACAAAACACATCACAAAAGAGCTAAAACTCCACGTGGTATCATAACAACACGTTTCACGCTGACAAAAGTAGCGCACAAACATGGCTTGCATCACTCAAAAGATCTTTGGCCAAACTTAAGGTAAGTGTGTGCTTCCACAAACTATGTATAACTCAGTTTGACTCACCTCAAGAAAGCAATCCCCATGTTCCCGTTGAGACTCTTCTTTGCAATGCTTTCTTGAACACTCATGAGGCTCTACAATTCTCCTCCCATAATTTCTCTAGTAGTGTCTTGGTGCTATCGTTAATCAAATGAATACACCTAGGAGCACAACCACTAGAAGTCCATAATACCCCATCATCATCCGCATCAAGACTTTGCTTCATCAAGGTACCACCTCTAAGAGTATGTGGTGCTATGCAAAGAATGCGAGAAGTATATGGCCACTTACAATAGCGTGACGAGTGGCTAATGCATCCAAATTATTCCTCTTCTTGATGGATGCATATGAGCAATAAAAACTAAGGACCTCGACACCCGCTCTCTTCTCTCGATGCTCACAAATCCCGATAATAGCGCTACACACAACTAGGTCAAGATGGTCAGTAAAAGGATGTGAGAACAACAGATTGGGAGACAAGGGAGTGAGATCCCAAAAAAAGTTGTGAATGATCTTGGACACACGACGATGTGTATGGCTATCTTGCCTATGGTGATTCTTGCTTCCACACACTAGAAGAAGGAGAAGGAGGAGGAGGAGGAGGAGAAAAGGGAGATTCACATGCTTCATCCAAACCAAAAGGGGGCAATAGTAGGGAGAGGTGGAGAAGGCATATGGAGGAGGTCAGGGTGATGGCCCACAAACGCTAGAGGCTGCCCATTGGCAGCGCTCTCCACTCTCTTTTTCGCTCGCAAGCTATTCAAAGAAAGTAGCATCTAGATTAGCCTTGATTTAGTCTAATTAATCTAGATTAAGATAATTAACCTAGGTTTAGAGAGAGAAGAGAGAGTAAATGACTTGTATATTGATGATTATCAAAAGGTACCCAAAAAATGGTGTATGTGACCTATATACATGACCCCCCTTTCACACTATCACATAAGTGTTGTCCATGGGCATGGTCAATTGGCCTAGGCCCATTATTCATATGAGACCATTTCACTTTGTTACAAACCATCCCCACCCAAAAGGTTTTGTCCTCGAAACCATTGATATGTATAATTACAATCCTCATGAATGGAATATATGTCAATGGACTCATATCAAACTTGAAGCTCATGCTCACACCATGTATGGGAGACCAACATTGCATGTATATGGCTGTAAACTGTTCAATAAGCCCTGAAAATAATCCATAACTTCTTCCCCATAATGGCATAAGAACCTTGAGTAGCTTCCAATCATTATGCATCCAATTTCCAAGGGTATAGGACTGTCCATAGTGAATTTATAATAATTTCCAGCAAGGTAATTCATTGTTCATGACCCTCATTGGAGTTCCAAAATGCATCCAACAACCCTTCAAATCCTTCCAATGTAGAGGCAGGTTACCAAGAAGCTTCTTCCTTCGGTAGCCCTCACCATTTGACCAAGTACTCCACTAATGTACGGTTGCAAAGAACTCTTTCTCTTGTACCCAAAATCGCTTCCAACACATACTCAACCATTCCCTCCTCATTCACTAGAGGTAATTCATCTTGCACAAATACCTCCGGCCCAAGGTAAGCTTTAAGATGTGATATATGGAATACATCATGAATCTTTGAGGTTGATGAAAGTGCCAATTGATAAGCAACTTCACCAACACACCTCACCACCTTGTATGGCCCATGGTAGGGATAAGCTGACTTGGTATTTGTCGTGCCCTTGAGAGAAACATATCTTATCTTGGGAATCCTCAAGAATAACCAATCACCCTCTATGAACTCCAATGGCCTCCAATGAGCATTAGCATAATGTTTCATCCTTTCTTGATCTTGCTTCATATTAGCTTTGCATTGTTGCAAGAGTGCATCCAACTTTCCCTCTCCTCTTTTGCATTCACCCCTTCTTACTTTTGAACCATCATTGGCATATTCACTTTGTACCCATAGAGTGCCTCAAACGATGACATGCCAAGTTTCCCATTCTTCTTTGGCACTATCATGATTGGTGATATAGCCAATCGATGTGCTTAATTTCGTAGATGAAATCTAAAACAATGAGTTTGTCAATTTCCTCCTTTATAATTGCTACATATTTTGGATTCATCTAGTAAGGTTTTTTCCTGCTGGTAGGTCTTGACCTTTCCATGATTGGGATCATGTGTTGTACCACTTCAGGTGGTACACCTTTCATCTCTTTGTAGTTCCAGGCAAAACAATCCTTAAATTCCTTGAGGAGAGTAATAAGTTCCCTTTTCTCAACTAGAGTCAAGTCCTTAGCGATATAGACAGGTTTGGTTTCCTCCCCAAGCTCTGGAATATCAATTTCCTTGACTTCCGCTAGACCATCGTATAATGTGGACAAGCCATCTTCCTTAACTCTTTTGGCCATCAACTAGACCACTTTTCCTTCGTCAATCGTGTATATCTTGAAATGGTCTGCCACCCACTGAGAGTGGGTCTAGTTTATCTTCATCCTCTCTTTTTGTTTGAGCCTGAGCCATCACCTTCTTGGCCTCACGCTTGGCTTCCGCCAGAGCCTTGTTTCATTGACGGCGTCCTGCCTTTGTAAGATTAGGCATTTCTGACTCTTTAGGGATGACCTCCTCCTTATGTTTCCCTTCTAAGGATATCTTTCTCAACTCCTCACCCCAATTCTTTGAAAACTCATCGTGCACCTTAGCAGCTTCAAGATATCTCAGCCCTTGGGTGTCCGTGGGTTTACTTCGTAGAGCAAGGCGTTTCGTCGAGCGATTGCTGGCACACTTGCATGGAAGTGGTTCGCTCAGTGGTGGTGACCGAGTCATTACCAAACATTGGTCCTTCCATTGGGTGTGCTTTCCACGTTCGCAGATCTATCTTTAGGATTTGTGAGTCTCTTCGAGCATACACATGGTCTAATTTCCAATCATGCACCAATTTGGATTCCCTCATGAAGGGTCTCCCCAAGATTATGTCGTATGAGTCCAATTGGCGTAGGAAGTCCATTATCACAAATGTATAACGGTAGCGGAATGTAAAGAGTTTAAGTCGTACATTCTTCAAAATCCCCATGGGTCTTGAACATGTTCAATCTACCATTTTAACGAGATCCGCTCTTTCCAGATCTGGTTTCACCAATTCTCCCATCATTTTGTGATGATGCAGACTCCCGCTCCTCCATCTAGGATAGCTAATGCTTGGTACCCGTTATGATGAATTGGGATTGTAGCATTAGTGTCGTCACTTTCATAATACCAACCTGATTGATTGACCAGTATCTTGACAAATCTAGGCGTTCTTTCCCCTGCGTGTTTTAAGTTTCTTTCCACTAGAGGTGACTGGGTCTCCTTTGCAGTGGTCGTTGGGTTTAATCCTCCCTCTACCCATTCTTTTATGTCTACCCACAATGTTGGTGAACTGCATAGAAATTGTCCCAATGGCATTTTGGACAGGAGTGGATAATACAACTGCAATACTACCTATGTCTCTTGGCTCTCTGGCAAGTGAGGGCTCCTTCCACATGTGTGTCTCATATTCACTCCTAGGGAATGAATGAATGGACACATCTTGCTTAGCCTCCCCAACCATTCTTGCCATAAGGTCTCCTTAAGATCCTCCTTCGGACTCTTTTGGAATTGGAGTAGACACAACCAATTCTCTTTCCCTTATCAGCTCGTTTCTTGGATACATTGTATCCCTAGCCCGGTTAGCCCTTAATTTGGCTTCATGAAGTCGTTGACACTCTTCCACTAGGGCCTTAGCTTCTTCAAGCTTTCTTATCTCTTCTTCAGCATTTGGATATTCACCAATCCCCTTAGGGGTTGTTGGTTTCTCTCTTTGTGCCTCTAAGTGCCGACAATTGTGCTACAATTTGGAATCTCGGATACCTGCACATGGAGGTGTCATGGTTCCCTAGTTTCACATAACGGGCACAATAGAGTAATTGCCTTACTCTTAATTGAGGGCATTCAGTAGTGGTGTGATTCATTCTACACATAGAACACCATACTAGATCTCTTCGAGGGTAGAGGTAAGCATGCTCCATGACCTGATGTTTCTCTTCCATCCTTAACCTTCAGTTTGTCTAGTATAGCATTACAAAGTTCGTCCACAGTCATGTTCCCAACTTACTTGCTTCGAGTTCCTATGTCTTGGTGACTTGAGACTCTTGAAGTTGTTGCTGTTGAAGCTGCCATAACATCTTTAGGTTGTGGCAATTCAAGCATATTGTCTTCATATTTGATTGCCAACTTATAGCATGCATCCAGAGTAGCCGATCGGGCTAATACTAGATAATCATACATTTTGTGATCTCGGGCTCCTCTCTGAAAGCAGGGTAATAACTGATTATCACTTAACCTCTCTCGTAGTTTACATCTTGAATTCAAGTGCTTGCGCTAGGATACATAGTCTAAGATCGTGATCTTTCTGTTTAATAGTATGCAGCTGTGCCACAGGGCTCCATCTGTCACCACTTCGGGCAAAGCTTGGCACGAACACGTTCTTGAGTCGAGTTAAGTTGATCTTATTTTCTGGCTACTAGAGGGTTCAAAACCATTGATGAGCCTTTCCTTCTAGGGTCAGTGAGAAGGCATGAATCATGGTTACATCACTTACTGGCCCGTAGGTTTCGTATGTGGACTCAAAGATCTTAACATGTTGGAAAGGGTCTCCATACCCTATAAGAACTTTTGTATGAGCTTTGAAATGATGTGTGGCTTCATTTGGGATGGTCTAGATTCTAGAGCAGTGCCTAGTTCCCTGACCATTCCTCGGCCCATTTCTGCAGACATATCGAGTAAATCTATTCTTGTGGCTGCATTAAGATCTATATTTGGATCCACCGTTGGTGTTTGAGAGGCTACTCCCCCCCTACCTAGACCTCGTCCGTTGGTGTTTGAGAGGCTACTCCCCCCCTACCTAGACCTCGTCCTCTTCCTACACTGGCTCTTCTAGGCATTTTGAGTCTATGGGTAGGTCCGGCCACCTCATTTTGGCCTGGCTCATTATTAGCAGCCTCCATCCTTCTTTGTAAAATGACTCTCCATTTCCATGTGTGACCCTTACTTGCCTGACCTTAACCTCAACCCAAGGTTAGACCTAACCCTTGCCCCACTAGAGCATGTTCCCATGCTCCCATGCTCACATGCCTAGGGTGGGTTAGCCTCCTAGTATATGCACATAACTTACGTCCTCTCTCTCAAAAAATTGCACTCTTGCAATGAAAAGAAGGAAAACTGTGGCGCTGAACGTTCTCAACTGACTACCAAGTCGAATCCTCAATTTCCATGTCTTTCCACTTAATTTTAACCTCAGGGATTAAGCGACTAATGAAGTTTTCTTTCCCTGAATTCAAGTACCTTTTCAGGTTCATGTGGAACATAAGATAAACCTTTGACTTCAATGAGTTCTTGAGGAGTAGCTGGGTTATCCTCACCTCCCAGCTTCTCTTTCAGTCTACTAACATGAAAGACTGGATGAACTCTGACATGTGGAGGTAGTGTTAGCTCATACACAATCGTGCCAATTCGACGTATAACTCGGAATGGCCCACAATATATAGGATATAATTTTGAGCATTTTCCTATTAACAAAGTTCGAGGATCTTTAGGAACTTTCAAATAAACCAACTCTCCTGGTTCAAAAGACCGAGGTGAGCATCCCCTATTAGCATAAAATCGTACTTTATCATGAGCACTCCTGATAGAATCCTCAGCTTGGGTTAGCATTTCCTACATAAATGTCCTTAAGACTGACATCAACAAGTGCCTTGGGTTGATATCCATACATATGCATGAACGAACTATAACCAGTAGCCGTATGCTTCGAACTATTATAGGCAAATTTCATCATTGGAAGATATTTTTCCCAACTTGATGGTTTTCCAGAGACATATGCACAAAGCATGTCCTCTATAATCTGATTCACACGCTCTGTTGCCCATCAGACTACTGCGGGTGATCAAAGGAACTCATACTCAAAGTAGTTTCCAATTTCTTGAAAACTTCCTGCCCAACAATGAGCCGTTAACTTAGAGTCCCAATCGCTCACAATATCAGAAGGCAGACCATACAGGCTAAACAGTTGGCAAGCCAATTCCGACGCTTTAGCTATTGTCTTTGTGGGTAAAAACCTAACCATCTTTGTCAATCTATCCCCACCACAACTACCCAAATGGCATTGTGACCCCTGTTGGTATGTGGAAGTCCCGTAAATGAAATCCATGGAAATACTTTCCCACTTTCGAGACTGAATATCCAAAGGATGTAATAACCCAATAGATTTAAGGCACTCTGCCTTATTAATCTGACACTAATGATAGTTGACCACATAATTATGAACAAAATCCTTCATTTTTGCCAATAAAAAGTCCTTCTAACCAAAGCCAAGGTACGTTGTATGCGTGGGTATCCTGCCGATGGTGCATCATAACAAATAAGATCTTCAGTTTAATTTTTGGCACATCTAGTACGCAAACCTTATCATTTTAGAATAAAAGACCATTTTGAATAAAAATTTGATTGGATTTCCCTTGATTCACCAGGTTTTAATCTACCTCAAAGTTGGACCCTCCTTTTGCTAAATTCTAATATTTTCTAAAGAAAATATGTGTACTACATTTTCCCTTGAGTGAATCATACAAGTTAGAAGGAATATTCGTGAAGCTAAGTTCATTAACTTCACCAATTTGACTCAACGCATTAGCAATGCTATTCAAGCTACCTTTTCTATATTTAATCATGAAATCAAAGTCCTGTATCAATTGAGCCCATCTGGCAAATGCGGGTGATTGGTGAGTTAGGAATTGCACCCACCTATCCTATCCAAATCTGATCTGACATGTGTCAATCCCTCAGAAATGCGGTGGGTTAACTACCAGAAAGCAACAGAAATGACTGGACAAAAATTGTTTACTACGCTGCCGCTTGTTGTCAATGCTTCTGACTGCAACTAGTGTAAGAGTCCATTCACACTAGAATGACATGAGGTATACATAACACATGTAGCACATGCACCGTAATATCCACGTCGAATAGCTTAGTGGCTATAAAGAACCAATGCTCATACGGGCATGGTCCCTTCCATTGCCTTAAACGACAAATCCTTCTTGTCAACTTTTACACATTTCCAAAACTTTATAATGCAATTACGTTATCTACGTCTAAGTTAAGCTTGATATTAACACATTCTCTTCAACCTTATGCTAGATGGAAGAATGTAGGTAGGGGACATCTCCATTACATCTAGATTTGCGATTTTCTCTAAACTTCGTTTGTCATGTTTTTTCTGTGTATTACAATATTTCATGAGATTACATTGAGTTTTCATGTGTCCCCTTTTAGATTAGGAGTTTTCATGAAATAGCCCCTTTTACATTTTTATGAGTTTTCATGAAATAGCCCCTTTTTACATTTTTATGAGATAAACCCAACATTTTTATGAGTTTTCATGGAATAGCCCCTTTTTACATTTTTATGAGATAACCCCTTTTTACAGTAGGATAAGAGGATATGATGGCATCAAAACAAATCTCGATCAAGATTAGTTTGTCACCATTACGTAGTCACACAACCTTCTACATACATATCATTAATGAGATTGAGACCTTCGCGTACGCATGCTCTATTGCCTATTCACACAAATCATCCTGTGTATACCTATTCACATAAATCATCCTGTGTATACATGTTCACTCATCCTCTATACCTTTCAGATTTTCACCTCATCATGCCTTTGCTTCCCTCCTCTATCTATAGCCTCCCATCTCCCTGCTTCACCAATACACATCCATGTACAAGACAAAATAATCCCCTCCCTTGAGCCTTGCACACTACACCCCTCCATCCAATCTTCCTCCTGCATGCATATATATATATATATTGAGAGAGAGAGAGAGAGAGAGAGAGAGAGAGAGAGAGAGAGAGAACTTGCAAACTGTGAAATCTGCAGAATTAATAAGGTCCCCCAAAAATATCAGTTGGGGTTATATTATGGATCATGGTATACATGACTATAAAATTGATTATTACATTATATATGTTTTAGATTATATTGTTATATTATAACAGTACATACGCTTTTTACTGGAAGATTTATATTTATATAACAGCATTTTAACCCTATCTTTTAGAATTGAACAGTAGTTCCTTATTTTCTTTAATTGCATATATATTTTAATGCGATTTTTACGCACGTACGAAACCCTACTCCGGGCACACAGTCAATCGTGCCCGATCCGAGGGCAGGTATTCAGAATTGAGCGTTGCATTGTTTCGCAGAGGTTTCATTCTGTGAGTGCTCAGCAGGCCCGTGTCTTTGATCGTGTGCGACGCCTCGATTAAGGTCTGCAGAAATGAGTTCTGAGACGAGAGCTGAAGAGCTGGAGAAAGGATTGAACGGCGTCGGGGTGAAAAATGCAACGACGAAGAAGGAAAATCCTAAGAAGGCTCCCAAGGAGAAGAAGGAAGTCGTAACCAGCGGTTAGGGTTTTTGTCTGATCTTCTCAGTGTTTTCAGCTTTTGCTTCTTGTTTATTAGAAATTTCAGCTTGTGGATCACGTTTCTGCAGGAAAGGAGGTGAAGAAGGAGACGAAACTTGGCATGACAGTGAAGAAGAATGACAACTTTGGTGACTGGTATTCAGAAGTATGAGTTGTGAAGTTCAGCCTTCATTTCTTCTGCATGATGTGGAGATTTGTTTACTAGCGTTTGCGATGACTGATTGAAGATACTTCATTGTAGCCTATTCATATGGTCAATATACTATGGTTACTACAAAAATTCATGTCTGATTGTCAATTTTATGTTTACATTCAGTAAACCATACGCCACACTTTGCAGCTGAATAGTGTAATGATTTACCAAGGAAAACGTGAAAAGGAAGAACTTCTTTAATGGTTTATCTTTGCCTGCCTGCTCGAGCAAGGCATTTATGAGACAAGGCCTGTGAGGGAAAGGGAAGGTTTGAGTAGCCTGGACACTCTAAAGGATAGCCTTTAGATTGCGTCTCCTAATTAAGGCCTGGCTGTGCCCTTATTTTCATATCGAGTAATTCACCACAGTTACAGTTTCATACATTTGCATTTTTACGTGAAAGTATGGTTATTTCTACTTTCAAAAGATTTTAAGCAAGCAGCTTAATGGTGCAATGGTTGGATTTAAACAAACCAAAGAAACTGTACGTAATGTGTAATGACCGCACCTGGGAGGCTTAAGTTTACTTGTGAGCAAGACCTTTGTTATGTCACCCGGTACTAATCCTCGGGATTAGTGGCCTAGTCATGGCTTTATTAATAATAACCTTAGCCGCCCATATTAGCCTACTCTCTCCTAATCCTAGGGCTCCCCTAACCCTCCCAGATTAGGCCACCAATCTTGAGGATTAGTAACAGGTACTCAACATAGTGTGCTGACATATATAAGTGAAACATGGGTTATTATTGATAATAACCTTAGCCGCACATATTACCTTGCTTTCTCCTAATCCCAGGGTTCCCCTAACCTTGCGAGATTAGGGCACTAATCTTGACCAAGTACGTAACAACCTCCATGAGAAGGCACCTTTTTGGGGTTTTTTTTTTTTTTGGGGGGGGGGGGGGGTGACTAGTTTGGCTTTATGTGAACGATAGCCTTGCAATGCATATGTGAGCATGCTTGTTCTTAGTTTCATAATTGGTATTTGTATGCACAAGTCTAGACAAGTTCAGGTGTAGTGCTATAGAAACCCGATGTTGATTGTCAAGTAATCATTTATTAATCTTAATCTGAAACTTATAGGCCAGATGTCTCACAGACATCAACCATCAGGTCAGTGCTTGAGTGAGACCTGGTAATGTTGTTTGAGTGCTCATTTCAGATTTCCACTTATGGATCAAGCTGTTGTTTGAAGGCTGCTTGTCTCTCTTTCTCTTGACCAACTTAGTGGATATCTGACTCTGAAGTTCTTCACTTCTTATGTTTTTTGTGTACCTGTTAATTCTGTTTATTGGATCTTCCTCACTAAATCTGGTTGGTATGCATTACGTAGGTGGTTGTCAAGAGTGGGATGATTGAATACTATGACGTGTCAGGATGTTACATCCTACGGCCTTGGTCATATGCAATATGGGAGACCTTGAAGGTATTACACGGTTTCTTTTGCATGCCAGTATCTCAAAATGGAAGATTCATGTTAAGATGGTTAAACTGCACAGTTATGTGGAGGTTTGATTCAAGTTGCTGGTTTATGATTTAATTGATCTGGCCGCAATCATTACATGTGACGATGTCATGAAAAGTGCTCCCAATGGTTCGCATTGGTGACTACATAATCAAGGATGATGTCTTTGTTATGCATTATGAGGTTGATAACATGGAGTAAACCCTTATGACTGATTATTGCACTTCTAAAGCATGGTCATACTTTCTGTTTTTTGCAATGATTTTTGCAATAGCTGTTTCAGGCTGCAGCAGGAAGCATCAGCCTTTTTAAACTATCAGATGTGGTTATTAATAGAGACAGCTTAATCTCATTATTCTAACATTCTGTCATCTATTTTTGGCAGGATTTCTTTGATGGGGAAATAAAAAAGCTAGGCATTCAAAACTCTTATTTCCCTCTTTTTGTTTCAGAACAAGCACTGACAAAAGAGAAAAACCACATAGAAGGCTTTGCTCCTGAGGTAAGCATGTTCAAAGAATCTATCTTTGTAAACTTGAGGTAATATCTTTAGAGTCCTTTTCTGAGTGTACACCAGCATACGAGAACGATCAAAATATGAAATGGAGTGGCAGATTATTAAAGCTTTATGAAGAGTGAATTTCAAGTGCTTAATTGTTCGGAAACTGAACACATAAATAAGGTGGCATTTCAAAGCAAAAAAGGGAATGACTATGCTTCAAAGAATTGGCACTCCCGAGAAGTAAATGTGCTATCTGCAAGATATTTTGACCAAGATGCTTAGAAACCCAATGCAGACGTGGGTGCAAACTTGTTTCCAGGTCTAGTATCAGATAACCACATCAGTATGGGAAAACTAATAAAAAAGGGACAGAATAAGCTGTATGTGAGCAGCTGTATGCAATAGAGGAGGGGTTAGGGAGAGCCCAGTGCTTGAGTGAGATGCCGGCTATTTGTTGGAGTATCTGTTTTATTAATGAAATGGGAAGCAGAAGCAGCAAATGACCAGTGACAGTATTGATCCTGAGATGGGCCATATGTTTAGCTCTATTTTGACATTGGTGCTGTGTAAATAATGCTATGAGGTTCTTGTTCTCATGTTTGATAAATACTCTTTCAGCACTTTGTTTTAACTGTGAAGAAACTTTTTTTATCATTCCAAGTGTTGTTGAATTGGCTTGCAAAATGATGGAGTGTGATAGCCCAAGGACTATAGCATCTCTTCAGTTTGATATGGGATTAGCTAAGCATTCCTCAAAAAGTATATGCACATAAGGTGAAGGTTATTGGAACTTGGTAAGGAGTTTGGACTGCAGCCCATCATCATATGACACTGTCTGCATTTTCGTTCAATCATACACCTTCTAACATCTGAAGGCATGAATATTCTGCATGCTGCATGCAGGATGCTAAGTGTCAAATCATTTTTTTTTCAAAATTTTGCGAATTTAATGATTGATAAGTCTATATGACACTGGGAAAATGTTGAAATACTCGAGATACTACAGTAGCTCCACAAATGTTGGTATGGTTCTTTATCCTTGTGCTTGCCACCTTAGCTCTGTGACAATTTTGGCTGAAGCATTCACTCTGTTTATGCTTTATATAAAACTGGGATTTCATAGTCTTTGGCAAAAAAGGGATGCTATAGGTTTTAAATTGTAATTTTGCTTTCCTGTTTGCCACATAGGTTGCTTGGGTCACAAAATCTGGGAGCACTGAACTAGATGTTCCTATTGCCATCCGTCCAACCAGTGAAACCGTGATGTATCCCATCTTTGCAAAATGGATCAGAGGGCATCGGGACCTTCCTTTGCGGTTAAATCAATGGTGCAATGTGGTGCGATGGGAGTTCAAGCATCCCACTCCATTTATCAGGTATAAAAAAAGAATATCAGAGACATCATGTGCAATTGAATTTTGTGTGTGAAAATCCTCCTCCACCCAAGGAAGGTTCATTGAGTTTGTAGCAGGGTTATCACTTGAAGAACTGGAGATTATTCTCTTGTGCTCCACATTAGTGGCAAGAAGACAGTTTTTGCACTTTGAATTTGAGGAACTCCATAGAACTGATCAGATGGAGGACATGGCTAAATCAGCAAACAGAAGTTGTCAATCCCAAGCACCTGTTTAGAGGAGCAGACAACCCTTACCCTTACAAAGAAAATGGCATCCTGTGTTGGCTTTTAACAACTTGGCAGGGAAGCATGCAAGGCTTTTGGTGGGTAGCACTGTCAGCACAAGAAGGGCAGATGGCCTTGACTTTTGGGCTGTAAATGTACGGCAGACGCAGCTGTGGGTATTTAGTACCCTTGTTAATGGGCTTGTACATCGATTACTTGCTTTGGGCATCTGCTGCCTAGAGAGGCCTCTCCCTTGACATTTCCCAGCATTGCTGCACTTAACTAGTCGCAACTTGCCCAAGAAAGATTTCCTCAAGAGAAATCCTTGCTCTGATACCACTGTAAGCCCAGCGGGGCGTGCCGTGACAGATTCAACGACGTATCCAAAAGATAGAGATAGGGAGAGGGAGAGAGAGAAGGTTTTGGGGATCTTTGCACGTTACACCGCAATGAGCGGGAAACAAGCCCAGCCCCTTTTTAGGAATTTATTCAGGAACAATCCACGGGCTTTTCAAGCCAGGACTAATACAATCAATGAATACAAAATCAAACAAATATGTTGATGTAGAAATATGGGTCGAAGTCGATGTCGAGGCACAAGATCTTTGATGCCGAGCACACCACAGGGATGACCCACAAGAATCTCTTCACCGGGCTAGCACCAATATCCAGAATCTGAATCAAATCCCAAGTCTAGATGATGTCTAGTAATAAGTTCAATGCCCAAACTGTAGGAAAAAAAAAACTCAAAAAGCTCCTCGAAAAGGTTAACACCAAGATGAATCCACATATGGCAGCGGAGCTCATGTACCAAGAGGTGGATTTATGGACTGCTTGCCACGCTTCTACCAGGAGTCAAGGGAGGACACTAGCAGCGCTATTGGCTGTTGATGGTGCTGTTGGTGGAGCAGGCGGTTGTAGGCGGCGCAGAGCACCTGAGACGGGCACACAGCTAGCGCAGGTGGCTGAGCAACGGCGGACAAGGGCGGTGCAATTGGTGCAGGGCGACTAAGTTGGGCGCATGCTAGCGGCGTACAGGCTGAGCAATGGTGCTCTAGAAATTGAAATTGACACAACCTTGGCGGAGATGGAGGCACAGCCCTAGACCCGGCGGATGGAGAGGATGGTGAGGTTGAAGATGATGATCTCCTTGTTCTTTGGAGGCCTACATGCTTGATACCCAAACAAGAGGGGCTCAAGCTTCTTTTATACTTGGAAAGGACCTTGCTTTTTACCAAAAGCAATACTTTTTGCTTTGCTTTCTCTTTTTGCTTTAGTATTTTAATAATAATAAAATATTACTCATCTTTTGCCAAAGTTTTTGAATTATTGGTTTTCTAGCTTTAGGGCCTTGCTTTTTGACCCTAGAGCTGCTTTTTGGAAAAGCAGCTTTTAGCTTTTTGATCCAGCTTAGTCTCCTCTTTCCAATGGTGTCCTTGGCTCACGGTCAACTTAGTTTGACTTTTTTGCTTTTCCTTGCTTTTGACCAAAATTGGCGCTTTTCCTTGTGCCGACATAATAGTCCATGTTCCCATGCTTTCATCACTAATAGATACCCCACCAAAGCCTTGTAGACAGTGACGCCTTATAAAGCTGGAATGGTAGGAAGCCCTTTGTGGCTCACATGCATCAGTTCGGATGTCTTGCTTATGCTCTTGTGGCTGTGCTTGATGACAAGGTGGTCAAATGTATTTGTGTGCTCGGAAAGCAAGAGACACTCCTTTGCCTAGCAAGACATGTGTTGGTTCTCATTAAGCATCTACTCATGTTGTGGATCATGCTCTCATTGCTAGTTCATGCAATGAAGAGAAACATGTTTTCTTTAAGGAAGCACAAGAAGATGATCATTGGATGCATGCCATGCAGGACGAGTATGACTCAATCTTTAAGAATGACACTTGGTATTTGGTTGATTTGCCTCATAGCAAGAAAGCCAAAGTGGGTTTACAAGCTAAAGAGAAAGACTGATGGTAGTGTTGATGACCGCTACAAGGCTAGGCTTGTTGTGCAAAGAGTTAAGTTCAAGAGAAGGGCATTGACTATGATGATTGGCTATGGCAGACACCTACATGCTCCTGTATGACGATTTGTCCAAATGGGTTAAGAGGACTGACATCTGACTGACCTCAAAAGCTCAAAGACTGACCTACGTAGCTCGTGCTTGATTGTCCCTGGACTGAGGGCTCACAATGGGGTCACAGCGTACGACAAATATTCCTAAAAAAGGTTCTACTTCTCTACAAATGCTGCATTGATGATCATGCCAATGTGTCACTGTGTACCCCAGTGCAGGGTGCACATGACATTCCCTCCTGCTTAACTTGGTGGCAGGTTCAGGGCTTCTAAGTAGTTCGCTAATAACTGGGGGTACTCTTGAAAGAACTCTTCATCCAGCCAAACTGCTTCATGGGTTCCACGGTCTTTAAACTTCGTGTAGAACTGTCATTCTTTGACCGGATCCATGCTTCCATCTCTGGAGGAGAAATTTGCTCTGGCTCTATGACTTTAGCTTCGTCTATCATATCTGGTTTACTCTTCTTGTTACATGCGGAAGCTCTGAGAGTCTTCTTTCAGCCCTAAACACCACTTAGAACATGCTGATGCAAAAACGCAGACAGAAGAGAGAGTAGAGAGAGAGAGATGGCTGGAAATTCAGTATATTCATATGGTACAAAAAGGTACATAAATCCATGCAGCCATGGGCTGCCTTGAAAAGGTAGTAAAATACCTAAACAAACTCCTAGTTCTATGACCCAGCCAACAAAGGGGCTGAATGACTAAAACAATGAGAAAACTTGCCTTTTATAGACTGGAGAATATCCCATGGACTGGCCAATTGCTGGTCGGCCAGCTCCTGGACAAATAATTCACATAATGATGTGTCCCTCCACAAGATACTCCACAGAAAAATGCTCCAAAAATCTGGTTCTGTTTTGATCTTCTCTTCTTTATCTTGTTGCCTCCTTAGGGTTAGCCTCTGTGAGAAGCATGTACATGTGTGTGCACATGACATCCTCCTCTGCTAAACTTGATGACGGGATTCCAATCTGCTTCTTGGATGACTGTCATCATCCCATTCTCTTCCTGAAGTCCCTCTGTCATCCTTCCTACTCTAGCAACCTTTTCCCTGAATGCCCGGCCCGGTCCCAAATCCACTCTAACTCTGAATAAGATCTGTGCATCTGTTCCATCCAGTCCCCAATCCGTTCTTGCCCTGTCTTTGAACACCGTCTTGGTCTTCATTCCTGAGAACCTGGACAAATAATTCACATAATGATGTGTCCCCCCACAAGATACTCCATAGAAAATGCTCCAAAAATCTGGTTTTGTTCTGATCTTCTCTTCTTTATCTGTTGCCTCCTTAGGGTTAGCCTCTACGAGAAGCATGTACATGTGTGTGCACATGACACTTCTGATATAGTCTGTAATGCTGGACCTACATATGGCTTCAACCAAGAAACATGAAAGACATTGT
The DNA here is from genome assembly GCF_041138505.1 of Cibotium barometz. NCBI lineage: Eukaryota > Viridiplantae > Streptophyta > Polypodiopsida > Cyatheales > Cibotiaceae > Cibotium > Cibotium barometz. The sequence goes on along the minus strand of NC_141065.1, from coordinate 9,576,805 downwards.
GCATAGTCCAACTTTCAGCAACTTCAACTTTAAAGAGACATCACTTAACTTTTGAATGACTGGAAATGGGCCGAAACTTCGGAATGATAGTTTGGGACAACGCTTACCCACTTGCTTTAGCTATTGTTTCATGATGCGGAGATATACCCAATCCCCTTGCTTAAAGTTGACATCTCGCCTGAATTTGTTGGCTTGTTAGGTATATGCTTCCCGAGCCTTGGCAAAGTGCTCCTTGGCTGACTCCATGATTTCCGAGAATGTCTCGGTGGTTTTATTGGCCTCAAGAGATGGTGACACCTGTCTCGTCAAAAGAGATGAGAACTAGTGACCAAATGTTGCCTCATACGGCGTCCGGCCAATACTCGATGAGTGAGTATCATTTAGGATTGCCTGAATCAAAGGAAGATATTGCTCCCATTTCGACTGCGGATCATGGCAGTAAGAATTGAGAACGTCAAAGGCTAATTGCTTGTCTTTCTGTTTGGCCATCTGTTTGAGGATGGAATGCGCTGGATGTCATGTGCACAGTGTGTATCTACCATGTGCTACATGCACGCAAGACTAGTTTCGAGGCTTGGGGAAGCTTGGAGCTAGGCAGGCTGATTGACGAGCTGAGTTAGGGATAGACTAACGGGCGGGCACCCAAGTATGGACGGGCGGGCGCCCAAGTGTGGACACCCGATGACCGGCCAAGAGCCTATAAAAGGGTGGCCAAGGTTAGTTATTGAGATATAGAGAGTCTCGCGAGTTTGTGAGAGCTCTATGGTCTTGGAGCCTAGATCTAGTGCAAACGTGCACCTGCTTTACGGAGCCGAGGCCGGCAGCAATCTCGAGGCCCGCGAGGAGGAGATTGGTCGGTACGTCAACCTAGTTAGCTCAGCTCGTGGCTCGGTGGGGACAGTCAAGACTGTGGGCTTGCCCATGGCTGTCATGGTTGGGAGGTGAGTCAGGCTTGCACCCCCTTGTTGTTTATTCGTTTGTTTGCAGGATTCGAGTCTCGTACTAGGAACGATCACGAGGAGATCCGTGGGGATTTGACAGTGGTATCAGAGTCCACGGATCTCCTCGTGATCGTTCCTGGTATGAGACTCGAATCGTGCAAAAAAAAGAATAAACAACAAGGGGGTGCAGGCCTGACTCACCTCCCAACCATGACAGCCATGGGCAAGCCCACAGTCTTGGCTGTCCCCACCGAGCCACGAGCTGAGCTAACTAGGTTGACGTACCGACCAATCGAGTGCGCCGAAGGTTGGGCGCGAACAAGGGGGCCGAAAAGTGGGGTTCCTTGGGTAAGGCCTTGTGGGTGCTTCTTGGCGGAGGTGTGCCGCTGGCAAAGGGGGGTGGAGAGAGATTGCTGGGCACCAGAGCGCTGGGTTGGGGATGGAGGTGGGTGGCAGAGTCATGGACTGAAGGGGCCCCGGGGACAGTCAGGACGGCAAGGCTGCTAGAGATGGTGCACGCAGTAGGTTCCTGGAGGGGACAACATGCTGCGAACAAAGATGGAGCTCAGAGCCTCAGGCGCAAGAGGCTGGAACCTTGAGAACTCTTATACCAGATGTTGGGGTCGGGGATGCAGCTGCAATGCACGTGTACAGTTGTGGAGAAGCGTGAGAGGGAAGAGAGCACACATCTCGATGTAGATTGCTTGATAATGAAATGTGTACCATGTACAAAAGATAAGTACTCCCATATGTGTAGATAAGAGGGTGTTCACACGGTTGGCGGGAAAACCTCCTAAAGAGGGAAAAAGTGCCCTGGCTTGGTCCTAGATGAGTTCACATATCACTACCATGACATACAGTCTACAAGGTTTATGTAAGCGGATAGCCTTGGGCTTGGCTGCTGGCATGGTGTTGATCTAACCTGAGGCTCGAGGGTGCACGAGGAGGAGGTATAGCTAGGTGTTGGAGCTATTGATATCTTTTCTCTATGATTTTGACACTGAACTATTGTTATGGGCTGAAATATTGGTAAAACTCTAGCCTGTTTCACTATGGTTTCCATACAACCTCATTGTCTTTACACTGCCATGGTAGCAATGCATTTAGGCCCTAGGGCTGACATCAGCTGGCCTGCATAGAGGAGCAAACAATGATGCAGTTTGCGAAGTTTACACATTCGATCTTTAGTATATGAGGGCTAAGCAAGGCTTGTTTGACAACCTTAACCGCTTCAATTTATAATCTAAGTTTTCTTTTGCATTATCCAAAGATTTTGTTAGAAGGTGCAAAGTTACAGACGATCCCTTCGGAATACCCTGCTGCATGCTGCGGGAAATCCATTCCACCCGGATGGGATCTGATGGTACAATGCCGTTGGTCACGGAATGCTGCAGTATTATCATTGTTGTAATTAACCTTAGGTGAGAAAGAAATACATTCAATGTCCATTCAAGTGTTTGAAGAGCTCCATGATTCTGACTTCTGAGTGCAGTTCAGAGACATTATCCATCTTGAGTGATTGTAAACAATCCACACTAGTTGGTCAAGAGCATTAAAAGGTTTTTCTCTCAGGTGGAGACAACCTATTCGGGTTACACTGATGAGGATGATTATATACTACTCTTGATTGCTATGCAGATCCACTCTCCAATGATTAGCTACTTTTCAAAACGGCTAGCATAAGGGCCATTCATTTTGTACTTCCATCTCGTTGGTTTTTAGCGTGAGAAATTTTCCCGTCTAAAAGAAGAATCATATAATCTAAAAAAAGATTCCCGAAACATGTATTGGAAACATCGAGAAAAAGCTTTTTTAGTTGTGTTTCAATGGAACTTTAATGAGACTAGTCAGAATTTCATACATTTTACGAACTTTCATTGGTAGTATGGACAGTGCTTATTTACAATTTTTATTGGGTGTGTACTTTGGTCTAGTTCTTCTTTAAAAGTGGACATTGAGTAAATCTTTTTTTTTTCAAATTCAGAAGTCGCGAATTTCTTTGGCAAGAGGGACACACAGCATTTGCTACCAAAATGGAGGCAGATGAAGAGGTATATGGCATTGCAACCAATGTTTTGTTGTCATGGGCAATGTATCTGGCACCGTCTCATTTTGAAATAGATCATGTTTTATAGAAGGTTTTATTTGTGTCTGATTAATGTAGCCAAATTGCATCCAGTACTGAAATTTATCTTGATTACCCTTAAATCTTTTAGACTTTTACCCTAGTTTGGGGGTGGAGTGTGTGTGTGTGTGTGTGTGGAGGGGGGGGGGAGAACCCAATGCCCATGCTACCAAAAAGGAAAAAAAAGTAACTTTCCAGACTTGCCAAGCTTACGAAGGCATCTACAAAAAAGACAGGCTATTAGGCATGAAGACACGAGCCAAAGCTTTTGCAGTTGGTCCAGTTCCAGCTGACCTCCACTGTTAAACATCCATCAAGACACACCAATCTAGCAAGGTTTTTTGCAAATGCACCAGCATTTACCACTTCGGGTAGGGCAGTGAAAACAATGCAAACAGCTCAGCCAGTGTGTGCAGGTCAAGTCCTTAGTGCGTCTTAACGACCATCTCTTTTAGTAAATCACAATGATCAATTTCACTGTAACATTGACCATTCATCAGTTACTCCCATTATGAATTGGCTTTCTGCCTCTTCCTACGTAATTGGAGTCCCTGTGACTGGATCGGAGACCAACACCTCATCCATGTCACATACTTCGTTATATAGCTTCTTATTTCAAGAATAATACTCACTGAGTGCTGGCAAACAAAGCAATTATTGTTTGGGAAAAAATGAAGCACCTTTTCATTTATTTCTAAGACTTAAATGGGATTTGATCTCCTTTTTTGTGGACTGTTAGATTGGAGACTTACAGGCAGTTTTGATATCAGAAAATTAGAATCACTCGTTGAATTTGGAATACAACATTATTGGGATGCTATGATGGACCTCAGACTATATGTTTTATCTTATGGGGACTGGGCTCAGAGACATATGGGCGTTGTTGTAGTTCTGTCATAGCTACTTTTTTTCCCAGTAATCACTATCTTGTCTTGAGTCCATGCCTACACAACAAACAATGTGCTGTGGTTTGTATAGGTTCAAATAGTTTTGGAGCTCTATAGAAGAATCTACGAGGATTTTTTAGCAGTGCCAGTCGTCAAAGGCATCAAGAGTGAAGTTGAGAAGTTTGCCGGTGGTCTTTACACTACTACAGTCGAGGTTTGTATATCGGAAATTCACCTTTTGGGGCCTGATATTTGGTTGCATGCTTTAGAGACTATGCACGTGTTGGGTTATTGCAGGCATTCATCCCAAACACAGGGCGGGGTATTCAAGGAGCCACTTCTCATTGCCTTGGGCAGAATTTCTCTAAAATGTTTGAGATCTACTTTGAAGATGATAAAGGTGAAAGATCAATGGTCTGGCAAAATTCATGGGCGTTCACTACCCGTGTGGTAAGATTTGTCAGAAACTTATGCAGGAGCCTGTGTTCTCTTTAGAGTTGAAACAACAATTGATGTGGTGTGTTGCTTGTTTACGCTTCTTAGATTGGTGTCATGGTGATGATTCACGGAGATGACAAAGGCTTGGTTTTGCCTCCCCGAGTGGCAACAGTGCAGGTGGTTGTGATACCTGTTCCATATAAAAATGTGGATTTCAGCCTTATGCTAGGTGCCTGTCACGAGGTATCTCAGAAATTGGAGAGTGCAGGTATACGAGTAAAAGAGGATACAAGAGATAATTATCCTCCAGGGTGGAAGTACTCGGATTGGGAATTGAAGGGAGTTCCTCTTCGTATTGAGATAGGTCCCAAGGATGTTGAAAAAAAGCAGGTATGTTTTACTTCGCTTCTATGAAGCTCCTTTTTTGCTCAATACCTGTTTTGGCTGTAATTTTGCCACTGGAAATGCCAGCAATGTTTGGTAGTAGTGAGTGACAAGCTAGGGTTTAGAATTGTAATCATGCACTTGCAGTTTCATATGAATAGCTCAATCAAGCATTCAGCTTGTTGCACTTGGAGGACGTTTGCGAGTTAGTTTGGATCTCATTTTGAAAATAAAATTTACTCAGGTCAGGATGGTTCGGAGGGATAACTTTGAAAAAGAGGATGTTCCCCTTGATGATGTTGCAACAAGAGCATCAGCTTTACTGGAGGAGATTCAAGAGAACCTGTTCAAGAGGGCAAAGGAAGAAAGAGATCTCTGCATAAAGAAAGTAATGACATGGGATGATTTTATTCAAGCTTTAAATGACAAGAAGATGGTTCTTGCCCCATGGTGTGATGATGTGGTAAGACCCTTTGCTTTTTTGTGTGATCGTTCCTTGTTTTGGACTGATGTAATGGTTTTGCTTAGGGGTTAATTATGGTTTCTGGTATAATCCTGTGTGGATTTTAATGACAAATAGCCTTACCATTAACCCTAGCCATTTAGAAGCCTTATGATAGCCTTAGGATTAGTTCAATTTTAGCAAAAGCTGGGAGGCAGTGCCTGAAGTCATGATTCTAAGTAACCTTTCCTACTCCATCATGTTCATGCTACCAATTTTAAATTGCTGAATCCTAATACTATTGAGTTGCAGGAAGTTGAAGAGGATGTGAAAGCCCGAACAAAAGGAGATACTGGAGCTGCTAAAACGCTGTGCATGCCTTTTGAACAGCCAGACCTGCCTGAGGGTAAGAAATTTTTATAGGTGTTGACCTTATTTTTGTGTTTCATATCAATGTTGAGCTCCCGATGCTGATGAGATTTGAGCGGTCTCCAGGTACAGTGTGCTTTGCATCGGGAAAACCAGCTAAGCGGTGGGCACTTTGGGGTAGGAGTTATTGAGTCTCTTGCCTGCGCAGCAATGGGCAACTTGTCGGAATGATCTTCTGAGTATGTTTTGAATCACATGTTAGTGAAGTTCTTTGAGATCTATTGGACATTCTTGAGATCTGGATTTTGTTTGGACTGCTGTCATCACCAGTATTTGTCTCTTGGTACACTAACCAATACAATTATCTATTCAAGAATACAGTTTTACTAATCTACTAACCTTGGCTATCTACAAAGGCGGAGGGATAAGTGCAAGCTTCAATTTTTGATGTATTGTTTTCAACTTCGACAAACTCTTTGTGCATGCTGTCCCTTGGTGAAAGTGAAATATGCCTATGTTATATGAAACGTTGACCGCCTTCTCATCTTGTGTAAAGTGATAGCTTCAATTTAGTATTTGAATCAAAGTAGATGCCTTTGGTGAGTCATTAGCGTTGGGCTGCAAGGGTTATTATTGTGCATGTGCTCTAATTAAGCTAAGATCCTTTCTCAAAATACAGGATATTTTCCTCCTCCAGATTTGGTTCCAATTAGCCTTAGCATCCTAGCAATGGATAGGGTTTGCAAGGGTCATTATGGTGCATGTGCTCTAACTAAGCGAAGATCCACATTAAAATTTTGTAGTTTCTTCCTCCAGCTTTGGTTCCAATAAGCCTTGGCATCCTAGTAATGGATGGGCTGGGTGCCTGTTAAAATTCAAAAGTTTGTTCTCATTGGTAAGAGGTGCAAAGATTGGATGGCCTAAAAGTTGTACTAGGTGTTTACATGTGCTTTTTTTTTTTCTGGCATCAACAAAAGCCTATTGCTAGATGAAATAACTATACATTGTTCGGATGCGATGTTGACGTGTGTCTATGGCTTGATGCCTTCTCCAAGTCTTGCTTTTCACGTGCTGAATTCAGAAATATTTTGGACCTAACACTAGACAGCTGTTGGGTTCTCCATGGCTACCATTACTAGCTTGTCATTATGCAAAATAAGTAAGAGCTTTTTAGAGTGAAGAGGGGTGATGCCAAAGTTTTACGCTGTAGCTAGTGTTATATTGACTTTATTTTCTCAGGCTTTTGCATATCATAAAAGTTCTTATACTCTCTACAAAGGTATAAAGGTGGAGAGCATGCAGAAATTCCATGTTAGGCCTTTAGTCCTCTCTTGTGCTGGTGAACTGTAAAGGGCATCTTGTCTACCTGTTCTACAAGAGAGGAAGCACAGATGTGCTCCTCTCTATATGTGGGCAACAGTCCCATTTACTTAAAAGCATGCCCATGTACTGAAAAAATAGCAGCCACACCAGCTATGGAGGGACAATCCCAATTTTGTGATGAGGAAGTTTTTGTTGAAATTGGAGGCCAAGGCTGTGGAATGCAGTTCAATATGATCAACCACTCCGCAATAAAGCTCGCCAACATGTTCCCATCGTGTGTACAAGTTAGTCATTGGCCATTTCTAACACATACTTGGATAATGGATTGGTTCACAATTTATTTGCATAATGGTTGGTTGAAGATGCTCACAATCTCGTAGGCGTAGTAAAAGTTGAATTGCCTCTTTAGAGTAAAGCCATTCGAGTTTGATGGATTATCTAGCGTTATTAGTTGATGAGAAGATACTCTTGTGAATTCTACTTCTTTGGGCAGCTGAGGAAATGAATCCAGCATGAATAGGAATCTTGTAGACTCGGAAGACTCGTTGAAGTTGGAAGAATATCTATGAAAGCAAGCCTTGGAAGTGGAAAAACTACCACTCCCAGAGGAAGACAAGACGGCGCCTTAGGGTAGATTATAATAATACCATTTGATTTGGAGTACAAACCGATGTCCTCAGAGGGAAATAAAGACAATTCTCCTTCTCTTGGCACTTGGAAATGATCAAGAACCTTAAGAGCATTAAGAGTGGCTTGTCTTGCCTAAAGTGGGGATGAAGTGCAAGGTAGATGTGGAATTCCCACACGGGATGAGGACACACCCATGAGTGCCATTTTCTACTCGGATGCCAATTGGGTATGAGGGCTTTTCAGTGGGTGAGTGTTCAAGTCGAGTTTACCTTAGCCTTGCTGAAGCACGTGCCATTGGGTCTTGCCTTCGAGCCGCAAATCAAATGCAACTTCCCTATGTGGGTGCACTAGCTCGTCTCCATTGCATCCTCTCTCCATTGTCACATTGGAATGCTTCTTGCCAAAGGGGTGAATGGAGAGCTCTCTATATTTAGATGGAGGCAAGAAGAAGAAGAAGGTTCTCTCTCAAAAAAGGCAAGGAAAGAAGAAGCTAATGGAAGAGGGGAACCTACAATCAAACAAGCATCCATCTAGCATGTAACAAGACGAAGCTAATGGAAGAGGAGAACCTACAATCAAACTCATGTAGACAACTCACAAAGCTATGTAGGCTAGTCCATTGGCTGCTGCTACTTATAAACCAATGGGTGTTATTCTTTACCGCTAAATTGTGACCCAAATTGAATAGCCAATGCCGCCTTCTTTACCACTATACATGTTGCGTAGTTACATTTTGGATGGCCAAATTACACTTAAAGCTCCCATGGCCAAGTTACAACCTTAAGTAGAGTTAAAAATAGGAGTGATATAACCAACCAATCAAGTTTACCTATATACATTTAATTCTAACACAAAAATTTGCCAAGGTTCAAAATCAATCAACCATTCTATGGGTCCATTCGAACAACACTCCATTGGTGGCTTTTCAACATACCCAAATATATATGGTATGACTTCTCAACACACAAATAATATGTATGGCCTCCCTAGCATACTTTTTACACGGACAATAAATTAGTCAAGATTCTTATTTAAACCTTATCTTTGTAGAAGAAAGAGTATACCTTAATATTTCTTATTCAAAGGTACGTGTGAATCGGTCCAAAATAGAAATCTTTCGTGCAACTTTTTTATGCATGTCGATTAGTCACATCGCCGGCATCAAGGATGCCAAACTGACTAATTTGGGAGAAACCTTGTTAATTTATCAAAGTTTTGCGATGCCCCACATGAGTTGTTAATAAAGTCAACCTCATCCAGTCATGCAAGATGATGGGCCAAGAGGTAAATAAATGCCCTTTAATTATGGTCGTGAGAGAATCATGTTAATGAGAGTTTATACTTATAAGAGTTTTTACGTGGGTATGTTGTAAGTATTTGTCATGACGGGGTCACAAAGTTAGAGAGGAAAAATTTATTCAAACTTTCACCAATCAAATCGTACAGTGTACCCTTGCAGAAAGGGCATACTAAGGTAATGGTAGAGAAATGTTTGGAAAAACATATTCCTGTATTCCATTCTTTTCCTCATATTGATATGAACATGCTTGAAGATGTTCTGAAATCATTTAGAATTGTTGCCAAGTCAAGTTTGGTAAGTTATTCCACAATTTTATACATAGTTTACCTCATTCCCCAATTAGGTTTGTGACATGTTTACGTGGCAAATGTTAAAGGCAAAGGGAGATACAATTTTGCCTACTCCACAAGTCAGGAGGCCCAGGCCCCGAAGACTCAGGAGGCAAAGACTCTGAGAGGGCACTGATAAAGACATCGAAGCAGGGGACAAGGAGTCGCCCTCCGACATAGTTATCAACTCCCTGGATCTTTCATCATGATATCATTTATGGACTAGTGAAGACTCTTCCTTATAGAGAACACATCCATTCCATACACAGACTCGAGGTCTAGCTACTAATGCAATTGTACCTAGAGAGACCTTTCACTCGTGGAGTGGTTGCAAAAGACCCCAGTACAAGAAAGAGGTGGATACAAGAGGTCAAGCAATAGTGTTGAGATGAAGAATCAGCCAAGATTGTGGCTTTGCTACCTAAGGAATCCAGACTATTGGGCCACGTACTACATTACCCCTGTAAGCAAGGATCAAATCCATATACATGTCTCTGCATAGGCGCAGAGTATGAAGTAAAAAAGAAGATCAATCCATTTCCCTCAATTTCCCAAAGTTCAAATCCGCATTTTTTTAGCATGATCTAAATGGGGGATTGGATGTGCTTGCAAATCACAACACTTCATCATATCCTATCAAGAGGTCCTTGACATTGCCACCCAAGCATCCAATTAAGTTTATGCCCACCCTCAAGATTTGCCTCCAAGACTTTAAAGAGGACAAGGCCCACATGTAGTGGCACAAATATGATGAAATCATGTGTAGGCCTCACTTTTGACATCAACATCGAGCCTACTCTATGATAGATTTATAAGCTATTTGCATGCATCTAATTCCTGGAAGCCTTCTGAATTCAAGCTTTTGAAGAGACGTTCTCCTTTTAATTCATCCTCTCCAGATTCAACTTTGTGTTCACCTCCAATAATGGAAATCCACTCCAATTCTTGGAGATGGCGTAACACTTCCACATGCGGAGGTGGTCGTCTTCGAAGATGAATTCAGAAGTTGCCACCATGGACAAAGACCGTTCCTCACAACTTTCAACGAGGATGGAAGTAGGACTAGGCACAAGGGGTTGTTCACACCTTCCGTACATTAGGAAATCCCCACCTCTAGCATTTTAACATTTCACATTATGTATGGCCAGGGGTCCCAACAATGTAGCAATGGGACCCACTTAATTTGGGAGAGAGAATAGATGCTAGGACCCACTTAAGTTGAGTGGTTGGGCTTCTCTTGTGCACTTACCTTCTTGCTTGCTTATTCTATGCATACTTGTGTGATTACTTGTAGTGTGATCGAGTGTGCATGCTTGTTAGCTTGAGTGAGAGAGTGATTGAGCTATAGTGGAGTGAAGAGTTAACCATTTCCATGTGAAGGATTAACTTAGAGAACTAAGAGTAGAGGAAGGGCTTAAACAAGAAGGACCTCTTGACCTCTTTTGCCTCTTCTAATAACTTTTCACATGATAAGGCTTTAGTGCAAAGATTTGTGACATTATCATGTATACTGCAATAGATCATATTGATCTCTCTTGCATGGAGTCTCTCTTTGACATAGTGATAATGCACTTTAATTGGCTTGATCCTGGCATGAAAGAAATGATTATTTGTAACTACCATTGTGATTTGACTGTCACAATGAGAATAGGAGTAGGGGTGTTTAAAGGGACACAAAGATCCTCCATCAATCTTCTCAAATATACACATTCAACTGTCACAGTGAATGCTGCTCTATATTTAGCTTTATAGGATGATGTTGCCATGGTTGGTTATTTATTTCTTAGCAAAGATATGCATGAATCGCTTAGCAAAGATATGCATGAATTGCCAGGAAAGAAATAGTTTTTAGATGTTGAATATCGTGTAACGTAATCGCTTACCTAATCGGAATCATTGAAGGCCTACAAGTATAAATCACCCCCTTAACATAGAACAATCCAAGATCTTGAGTACCTTGTAATTATCTAAAGATACATTTAAGTGCCTACCAATGCTCAGTATGTGGGCAACGTATGAACTTTGAAAGTTGTGACATACTATACTAGATGTCTAGCTATGAGTTGCATAAATAGATTAGGCATTCAACAGCTTGATCATAAGTGGTTATGTTGAATAGTTCACTAGCATCCTGTAGACTAAGTTTTAGTAAGCTACTAAGCATCCTGCATTGCCTCTTAATCAAAGGCAAAGAGTTAAGGGTGACATTCATTATATTGTCTTCTGAGAAATCTTTCCATCATTTTTAGGCTGAGACATAATTTCTAGAGTGTTTCAAGTAAGCATGGATGTTTTATAAGAGCCAATGTGTGGAATAATAGACCTTTTAACTGACAAGGCAATCAATGCCAAAGCTTAAGAATCATGAGAATCACATCTTCTTTGGTCGACATAATTACCTTGGCCCCTTTAAGGAGTAGCAGGAGCAATCATGCCAAGGCAGGGGTTGTCACACCACTGATATGATCCTATACACTCTTTGCAACTAGGACATTTCTAACCATAAAACTCCATAGGGACTAACTTGATCCATTCAATTCATCCTCTTTAGAAAGAAGACCAATTAGGAATTTTGGAAAAAAAATCACAATTTTGGCACTATTCCCTTTGGTCAATAGATGGAAATTTGAGAGCGCCTTCTGCACAAAGTTATGAGTGAGATATTTTGAAAGATGTTTCTTTTGATTTGAAATGGGGAGGTTTTGTTAATAGAGTGACTTGCATGAAACTCAATTCTATAGGTGAGGGAGAGAAACAACTAGTGTATTACAATAAAGTAGAGATAAAGATTAAATTAGTTTTTTTGAAAGTAAAAGATATTTAATTTTTAAATAATATTTAATTTTAACTATAAAAAATATTTAAATTTTTATGTTTTTACATTATTTTTTAATTGTCAAATATTGGAGAATATAAACCTTGTTTCCTATACCTATTTGGCTTTTGATTGTTGTGTGTGTGTGTGTGTGTGTGTGCGTGTGTGTGTGTGTGTGTGTGTGAGAGAGAGAGAGAGAGAGAGAGAGAGAGAGAGAGAGAGAGAGAGAGAGAGAGGAATGTTATGGGCTACCACACCTCCAAGAGGGAACTCTACACATTCACCTAATGGATGAGCAATAGATCACAACCATCGTAAGGTACTTACGATGGTTCAATCTCAAGTCCCTTGAGGCCTCCAAGCTCGCTTGTCAAGCTCCAAACTCCAAGCTCCACCTCCACACTGTTACCGTGGAGTCGCTCACACCATCACATAGGCCAATCACTCTCTCTCTCACTCTCTCACACAAGCATAAGTACACAAGCATGAAAAAGGCACAATGCTAAAAGGCTCTCACTCCTTCAATCTCTCTCAAGTCACAAGGGGAGAGATCTCAATAGCACAAAGGGGATTGTGTCTTTACATAATGAGAAAATGCCTTATATACATTTGGCCCTTATTCACACTTGGGCGTTTATGATCAAGTTTGTGAATCCCTAGGCGAGAGGGCATTTGCTGATGTAGTCGTTTTAGCTCTATGTGGGAGCTCCTTATTGTTCCTCTTCTACCCAACTGAACAATTTTGTTGCTGTGTCTAGTTGTGGATGGCTTCCATTTGGAACTCCTTTGCTTCTATCTTCAGATTTCTTGTTCAATTCTATAGTCAGAGTGGGTAATGTTGTTGCCTTGGTCATTCTCAATTCAGTTGGCTGATTTCTCTTTCTCCTCCACACAAGAGTAGGTGTGGTGCTGGCTCGATCAGGAAGTTGATGTTGTAAGCCATCACATCTCTTTGTTTGGTGATTCGAACCGTTTGTGGTTTTGGCCATGGAATTGGGTTTGGGTACCCATATTGCTGCATTGCCTTGATAGTAGCCTTGTGCTCGTACTAGGTCCTTTTGGACCCATTGCGTATACGAAATTCATGAGACCTCTTTGAATGCTTGGAGTTCTGCCACTTGGTAGGTGCTGGCAATGTCAGACTTTTGAATTGTGTTTTCCCCTCAATCCTTACATTACTCATTGTGTCCTTCCTATTTGGTTGATCCTTAAGTTGATTCTTGAGCACCCATTTATGTGTACCCTTGTATGTTGGGGGTATTGTGTAGTAGGCAAGCTTTGCGGAATGGGTGCGGGTACTGTTTTCTAAGGTGTTGCCTCTGCATTAATTTGTTTTCCTTGGTTTGCCGAGTTCCATAAAAGTACGGACATGACCTTCTCACCTATGCTCAACGATGCTGTTCTTTCTTCCCATTGGATATTACATTTGTTGGCATAGATCCAGGATCATCCTACGATCATCTCTTCCTCCATTTTACCTGCAGGCATCACAAACACCTTTCCGACCAAGGAATTATTACTGATGGAAATATTAACATTAAAATACCCCTCGGCCTTTGTGGTTGTCAAGTGCACACTACGAACTTGCACATTCGTGGGTTCAAGGTGTGGTTTTTCTAAGGCTACCCAAGTATCATATGAGATCAATTTATGACTTGACCCTGTATCTATTAATTCAATACTTGTGGCAACACCCTTAGCTATCCCAACTTAAGTCGTGCTGGCTCAATGTTTAGTTCCCCTTAGTCCACAATGCCTCCATTTGGATGCCGTCAGTTGTTTCTATTCGGACAGACCCCTATGGTGTGATTTTTGATACTTGGAATGGTCCCAGGCCTCAGTATTTAAGTTTCTTTTTCATGGCGTTTCCCACACCAAACATGAGGACAAGGTCCCCTGTTTTTGTTCTTTTTGCTTAAGGTTTTTATCAAACCAATGTTTCTTGTGTAACTTTTCGACCATGAGCCCATGTGATGCTATCAACCTGGTCTCATCTAGTTTTTCCAAGTTAATTAGCCTTTCAGCTAATGCATTCTCAGTTAGGCGCTCTTGTACGGAAATCCTTAAGCTTGGGACTAGGTATTCCATGGGCATAACCGCTTCAACACCATAAGCTAGACGAAAAGGAGTATATCCCGGTGCTACCTTATATGATGTGCGGTAGGCCCAGAGAGCTGCTGTCAGCTTATGCTCCCAATCTACTCGATTTGCTTCCAACGTTTTTGTCAAGATAGTACACAAAATCTTATTGGTACTTTCTGCTTAACCATTGGCTTGTGGATAGTAAGGTGATGATTTTCGATGGATCACTGAGAATCCTGCAAGTAAATGATTAATCACCTCATTGATAAAATGTGAGCCGCGATCACTCACTAATTCTAATGGGCAGCTGAACCTCGATATGATTTGCTCATATACAAATTTTGCAATTGTTCGCGCATCGGCTTTCCTTGAAGCTCTGGCTTCTACCCACATCGAGAAATAGTCCGTGGCCACGATTATGTATCGGGCTTGGGATGGATGTGCTGCTGGGCTAATCGATCCCACAAAATCTATCCCCCATTTCTCAAATGGTTGCCTTATGATGATGGGGGTTAGTGGCATCTTGTCCTTCTGTTATGGAATAGCAAAATGTTGACATTCCTTGCATCTTTTGATGAACTCCATGGCATCCTCGAGTAATGTAGGCCACCATAGTCCTGCTTGAAGCACTTTTCAAGCTGTAATTTTTTCAACAAAATGCCCGCTTGCTATCCCTGAATGAGACTCTTCCAATATGGTTACAAATTCATCCTCTCTTACGCACCGTGTGAGCACATTGTCTTTTCCTAGCCTATATAGTTCTCCCGCAAATCAATTGATAAGGTGCCGCAAGCTTGATAAACTGCCGCATCTTTTCTTTGTTCAAAGGTATGTCCCCCAAAAAACCATAAGCTAGATACTCTGAGATTTCTCAAGTACCATGTCCAACTTGAATAAATAAGCTTTAGGAAGGTCATCGTCGACACCAGTCTGGTTTCCCATTTGGAATTCTGGACAAGTGGTCAGCCAACACATGCTGTGTTCCCTTCCTTACTGTGTGGTGACAGTAAAGTCGAATTCCAACAACAATAGTAGCCATTGGGTGATTCTCCCCGTGGTGCAAGATTTATTTACTAGGTATAGTAAGGCTTGATGGTCTATAAAAAATACGAATTTGTTGGCCAAGAGATAATGTCAATATTTCTTTACGGCGTAGACCATGGCTAATCCTTTTCTCTCTGTGGTGGTGTAGTTCACCTCTACATCATTCAACTGACGACTAGCGAAGCAAACTGGATAGTCTAATTTGAACTCACCAGGCTGGGCTAGCACGCAACCAATAGCAAAATTTGATGCATCGATGTGCACGTGAAATATGAGATCCCAATTGGGGGGTCGCAGAATAGGCGCGCTTGCCAATGCTTGCTTCAGACGATCATATGCTTCTTGACACTCCTTAGTCCACTCAAGACAATGAGAAGTTTGTACAAGGGTCTAGCTATATCAGCATAAAAAATTATGAAGCGTCGATAATACCCCACATGGCCCATAAACCTTTACACTCCTTTGTAGGTGGTGGTAGCTCCAAGATCAGTTTGACCTTGCTATCATCAGTGGATATACCATTCCTTGAGATAATGTGCCCCAATGTCACACCATGCTTGACCTAGAATTGGCACTTCAAGGGGTTAAGTGATATACGATATAATCGACAATGCTCGAACAATTCCCTCAAGCAGGCCAGATGATCTTCCCATCGAGAATGCGCACATAGATCGTCAATGAATACCTCCAACCACTTTTGCAAGTAGTCCTTGAAAGATGTGCACATCAACCGTTGAAAGGTTGCAGGGGCATTTGTGAGACCGAACGGCATAACTTTGTGAGCAAATGTCCCCCACATTGTGTTGAAGGCTATCTTATGTTGGTCTTCTAGATGTTGGACACTTGATTGTAATCGGAGAAACCATCCAAGAAGCTGTACGCTTCCCTCCCAACCACTCTTTCCAAAACATGTTCGGTATAAGGTAATGGGTAATGGTCCTTATGAGTGGCTACATTTACTTTTTTAAGATCGACACATACTCTCAGTTTCCCATTCTTTTTAGGCACTATCACAATTGGTGACAACCAATCCGTATGTTCGATCTCATAGATAAAGTCCGCAGCATGAGCTTATCAATTTCCTCCTTTACAATTGCTGCTACATACTTAGGATTCATCTGGTATGGTTTCTGCCGCCTAGCTGGTCTCGAACCTTCCATGATTGGAATCGTATGTTATACCACCTCAGGCGGTACCCCCTTCATTTCCTTGTAATTCCAGGCAAAACAATCCTTATATTCCTTGAGGAGAACAATGAGCTCCTCTTCCTCTACTCTTTAGCAATGTATAAGGGCCGTGCTTCTTCCCCTGGTCCCATAATATCAACCTCCTTGACTTCTACCAGGTCATCGTACGATGCAAACAGCCCCCCCTCTTTCACCCTAGTAGCTATCAGCCACCGTCGGACAACTCTCCTTCGTTATCCGTATAGTTCTTGAAATGGTTGGGTACTGGAAGTAAGTCTGGCTTGTCTTCATTGTCACTTTTGGTTTTTGCCACATGACCTTTTTGACCTCATGCTCTGCCTCTGCTAGGCTTTGTTGAGTTTTCGGCGCCCCCCAGCTTTTGTAAGCTTGGGTGCACAGGTCCTTGAAGGACGATTTTCTCTTTGTACCTTCCTTCCAACAATATTTTACTCAACTCCTCGGCCCATTCCTTAGAGAACTCACGTGTACCTTAGTGGCCTCAAGGTATCTCAGCCACCACTGGGCATCCGTGGGTTTCCTTCGTAATAGGGCATTTCGTCGGGCTATATATCGTCTCTATTTCCGCCACGTCTGAGAGGCGCTGAGCACTGGTATGTCTTTGTGCTGCTGTACCTTCTGTACTCGATGTCTCCCCCCTCCTGATTCCTCATCCATGATCTGCCAATTAACCATGCAGGTTGTAGGGGCGGTTCCAGATTCCAAATACTAGGTTCCCTTGGGTTGCATTACATCAATGGTAGCTAACACATGCATCCAGTTTTCACTGAAGTCCAGAGGGGGTAGTGATGCGTACATTTTCATTTCCTCTTCATCCTTGGAATCTTCCTCCACGAGTTGGCATATCTGTATAGAAGTTGTTCGTTCTGTTGTGACCAAGTCATTACCAAACAACTACCCCTTCATGTGGTGGGCTTTCCATGTTCTTAGGTCAATCTTTAAGATTTGCGAATCTCTACGTACATACATGTGATCCAAGGCCCAATCATGCACCAATTTGGACTCCCTTATGAATGGTCTTCCCAATATTATGTCGTATGTATTCGATTGATGTAGGAAGCCCATGACCACAAATGTATGATGATAACGGAATGCAAAAAGTCCGAGTTTAACATTTTCCAGAAGCCCCACGGGTCTTGAAGATGTTCCGTCAGCCATTTTAATGACCAGATCTGCTCTTTTTAGATTAGGTTTCCCCCAGTTTTCCCAACAACGTTTTGTAATGATACTAACCTCTGCCCCTCCATCCAAGATAGCCAATGCTTGTATCCATTATGATGAATCAGAATGGTAGCATTTGTGTCGTCACTCTCATAATAGCGTCCCAATTGGTTAACTGGTATCTTAAATGACTCGGGTTGTCTTTGTATGCTTCAAGGTTCTTTTTGATAGGGGTAGCAGAGTTTCATTTATAGTCCCACAGCTGGCCGTAGACCCGCCCTCTACCCATTCTTTTATGTCCGTTTTGATAGGGTTGGTGAATTGCGTAGCAGTTGCCCTAATGGAATTTGGACAGGCATGGATAGTATAGCCGCCCGCGAGGCTTCCTATATCCCTGGGTTCTTTGGATATAGAGGGTTCTTCCCATGTAGGTGTCTCGTATTCTGTGAGAAAGAAGAGATGAGAGAAGAGACAATGTACTCAAGAACTCATCAATGAACCACTAGCCAACTTCATTAGAAATGAACTACAATGCCTCATATATATAGGAAAGTTCCTCCACCCTTTCCTCCACCCAAAAAAGTGTGTAAATAGGAAAAAATGAAAATGAATGCTATAAATCCTAAAAATGCCTAGAGGCTAAAGAGTGTGCCACTAGCGTGACACCATTTGGAGATGACACCTATCCAACACCTCCTCTTCAGGTCCAGATGGGAGGACCAACGCCAACGCGCTGAAGAAGATAATCCAAGGTAGGTCGAGGAAGAGGCTTAGTAAACAAATCAGCATCATTATCTTTGGTAGGACAATACTCAAGCTGAATGCGACCTTCAGAAATCCAATCACAAACAAAATGAAAATGAACATCAATGTGTTTGGATCGTCCTCGAATAACTGGATTTTTGGCTAAAGCAATAGCACTCTGTGAATCTGAGTAGATGAGTGTCGAAGTAGATGAACATCCAAGGTGATTCAGAATTTGCTGAAGCCAAAGTGCTTCAGAAGTGGCATCAAGATATGACTTGTACTCTGCTTCGGTCAATGAAGAAGAAGTAATTCGCTGCTTTTGACATTTCCAAGAAACAAGTCCTTTACCAAGCATAAAACAATAGCCTGACATGGAACGCCTAGTATCAATACACCCTGCCCAATCAAAATCTGAGTAACCAATAAGTGTATCTCCACCTACATAAGAAATGCCATACTCAAGAGTTCCATGAAGATATCGAAGAACCCTCAAAGCTGCCTGCCAATGAGATCGACGAGGCTGTGAAGAGAATTAGCTGAGAATACTCATAGCATAGGAGAGATCTGGCCGAGTGTTAACCAAATAAAGTAGAGAACCAATAAGTTGGCGATACTCTGTAGAATCAACCTCAGGAGAATCACCATCTTTGGATAATTTGGAATTAGGATCCATGGGACAAGTGAGTGATGCACAATCATGCATGCCGTATTTCTCAAGCAACCTTAAAGTATACTTCTTTTGACAAAGAAAGATGCCAGAAGCAAATTGCCACACTTCTAAACCAAGAAAATAGTGGAGTAGTCCAAGATCAGTCATGGCAAATGATGTTGTGAGTTGAGTTTAAACCCATTTGAGTAGATCCAAATTAGAGCCAGTGTCAAATCATCCACATAAAGCACAAGAATGCATATATCATTATCCACAATAAGCACATAAAGATTAGGATTTGCATGAGTCCTCTCAAAATGTAGAGAAAGGAGAAAACTGTCAATCTTTTGATACCAAGCTCGAGGAGCTTGCTTAAGACCATAAAGAGCTTTCTGTAATAAATACACATCATGTTCATGACCCTGTGCAATAAAACCTTCAGGTTGTTCCACATAAATTTCCTCCTCTAAATCTCCATTCAAGAAGGCAGATTTAACATCCATTTGATATATAGGCCAGGCATAGTGAGAAGCAAGAGCAAAAACAACACGAATAGTAGAATATCTGGTAGTAGGAGCAAAAGTTTCATCAAAGTCTTCACCTTCTTTTTGAGCATAACCTTTAGCAACAAGGCGTGACTTGTACTTATCAAGAGTACCATCAGAATGAAACTTGACTTTGAAAATCCACTTAACACCAATGACCTTTTTATGTGAAGGTCGTGGAACTAACTGCCATGTGTTATTAGATTCAATAGAAGAAATCTTTACTTGCATTGCTTCACACCAATGTGGTAAGGAAAGAGCTTCCTTAACCGTTTCAGGCTCAAACACATCACCAATATGAGACATCAAGGCAATATTTACTGAAGGGCGTGTACGTAAGACACGTGTAGTAGATTGTTGAGCATCTAAAAGTGATATACCTGAATCCTGAAGTAGAGAGCAAACCCATTTTGGAGGACCAGAAGTCCGTGTAGAATCCAATGAAGTAGTAGGTGTCGTAATCGAAATGGATGAAGGGGGTGAAGTAGGAACTGATGGTGTAGATGAGGATGAGACTGTAGAGAATGAGAGAGGCTCAAGCTCAAGATATGGAAATGGATCTGAGAGAGATGTAGAAGGTGGTAACTCATCAAGACCAAAAACATGCTCATCAAAGATGACATCACGTGAAAGAACAATATCCTCACGAGAAGGATCCCAAAAATGGAACCCTTTGGAGCGAGAAGCATATCCTGTGAATATCATAGGTTTGGACTTAGCATCAAGAGTCCTCCTCTTAGAAGAAGGCAGATGCACACGAGCAACACAACCAAAGACATGAAAATGAGAAACAGTAGGCTTGTGGCCTGTGAAAGCCTCCTCTGGAGTCATGCCGTCCTGCTTTCATAAGAGAGCGATTGAGAAGATAAACTGAAGTAGCTATAGCCTCACCCCAAAAGGAGGAAGGTAGCTTCGCATGATGTAAGAGGGAGCGGGCCATTTCCTTCACCGTTCTATTCTTTCTTTCAACCACACCATTCTACTGAGGAGTGTAGGGCATGGTGGTTTGTCGTTGTATGCCTTTTGAAGCTAGAAAATCGTCAAATGCTATAAACTCACCTCCATTGTCAGTCCTGAGAAAAGATACCTTTTGACTTGCTTGATTCTCCATTTGGGCAAGCCAAACCTTAAAATGAGAAAGAGCATCAGACTTCTTGGGTAAGAAATAAACCCATGATTTGCGAGAGAAGTCATCCACAAGAAGCATATAATACTTGGATCTACCAAGTGATTGTACTTCCATAGGTCCTGCAAGATCAACATGAATAAGCTCAAGTATGCGTGTGGCCCTATGAGTAGCCTCCTCTTGAAAAGAAGCCCGATGTTGCTTTCCTTGAGCACAAGAAGAACAAATATGATGGCGAGGTTTCTGAAGCTTTGGTAGACCTGTAACCATGTCATGTGAGACAAGATGTTGCAAAGTAGCAAGAGGAACATGGCCAAAGGAGAAATGCCATAGATCACTATCTTCATTAGAAACAAGTGCTTTAGGAGAAGCAAATAATTGATGAAGATGAGACTCATGTGGTGGCAACTGTACTGTAAAAGAGCTTATATGATAAAGCCCAACATTTTGATAACCATGTGCCACACAAGAAAGTGACTGTCTATCAATGATTTCAATCACTTCATCATCAAAGTAAACCCCAAGACCTTTAGAAGTAGCCTTAGAGATAGAAAATAAGTTGGCAGACATCTTAGGCACATGCAAAACATCATGTAAGATAGCATCTCCAAAAGAAACATCACCAATACCAATCTCACAGGGAGAGACGAAGCATCACCAATGTGTACTGATGAAGAGATAGACTTATAGTTTTCCAATACGGAAGAACTATTTGTCATGTGAGAGGTAGCACCACTGTCGGCGGCAATCCACTCATCCGCAGAATGCGTATCAAGATCTTTGATTACCACAAGTGATGTGTCACATGAAGAAGTAGAAGACATAGCAACATATGCAATCTTGGCGTTACCGTCTTCCGTCTTGTCTTTGTTTTTGTCGTGAGAAGATGTTGATGTAGAAGAACCCTTAGATTTGGATTCAGCTTTTACCTTCTTGGATGCCGCCTTCTTAGCAAAACAACGATCCTCCGTATGGCCACTACGACCACAGAAAGTGCACTTCTTGGAAGAATCCTTTGATTTGTCCTTGTTGCCTTTGGTTGAAGAATCTTTAGCATTGGAATTAGAGCCTTTGCGTTGATCATTCCCCTTGCCTTTGCCTTTGCCCTTGCCTTGGCTTACAAAAGCCGAGTCCTTTTTGTTTTGCTTGCACGAGTAAGGCACTTATCATGAAGAAGACCCATAGTCTCTTCAAAGGAAGGGAAAGGAACTCGAAGAAAGATGTTATCTTTGAACGATTCAAAAGAAGAAGGCAATTTACCAAGTAGCTTGTGGACCGGATTGCTTACCAATGTACCAAACTCTTCAAGTTGCCGCTTGATTCGATTGAATTCTCCAAGCTTCTCCACTATGTTGTCGGATTCGGAGATAGAAAGCTTATCCAAATCTTCTTCCAACTTAGCCATCTTAACCGTTGAAAGTCTTCCATATTGCATTTGTATAGCGTGCCATAATTGTTGAGCCGTACTCCTTGTAGAGAGAAATTGAGACACAACCGATGTAGACATGCCATGCACAAGTAAAGCTTTGGCCCGTGCATCCATATAGGTTTGATATTGAGAAGGCACCATATGAGGAGAAGTGATTATAGACCACACCCCGACGCTTTTCACAAAAGAAGTTGCGTAAACAAGGACCAAGTGTGGTAGTTGTTTGGGGTAAGCTTTTGTGAATCGGAAAGACTTGGAAGGCTCAAAGATTGAGTGAATGGGTTAAAGGGCTGATATGATTGAGTGGGGAGAGGAGTAGTAGTGAAAGTAGTAGAAGGAGGAATCATAGTAGATGAAGTTGCCATAAAAGGCATAGATCATAGAGGGCATATAAGTATGTGGATAGGAAGGCATAAAGGACAAAGAAGAAAGAGAGAAAGGATCCGTAGAAGGTAATGGATATGACGGAAAAGAGAAAGTAGAAGCACCTACCGAAGAAGGAATTGCACCAACTTCCATTGTACTACGTAGTTGCCGGTCCAACTGTCGTAGGAGATGTAGGATCCATAGTATCTTCAAGTTTGCCTTTGTCTTTTGGAGTAGAGGACTTCCGAGATCCCATAGGGACAGGAGGGTGGGAAAACACAAGGGAAGAAGTGTCGTACCTCCAAAAACGCAGCCAATAGATGGGCTGTCCACCAAGGAAGTATCTCCAAAATATGCACAAAGATAGTGCAAAAACGCAGCCACAAAACGCAACCGATATATGAACCAATAGACTCCGTAGAAACCACCAAAAGAGGGCTGAGAATGTAGCCTTAGGTAGAAGGAGTATGGAGGAGTTGATTGTCCACAAAAACGCAAACACAAAGTGTGTAGCAAAGTGGAATTTTCAGCCGGTAGAAAGGTGTAGAAAAGAGGATGAATATGTACCTCAAAACACCATGAAGAGGGTTGAAGTTGATGAAAACGCAGCCAAGAAATCTCTCCACAAGAAGCCTCCAAAAAAACGCTACCGCATGTAGGGAAAACTAGTTGTTGGCAATGTTTTCACCGCAAGTAGAGTTGTAGGACTCGGATTGAAGTGCTTTAAAAACACACTTGTAGAGGATGGTAAGGGGCTGGTTTGAAGCCTCTTGCATCATTGAATGAGTGCAAGGATGATGAGTAAGAGCTTCTGCAAAAAACGCAAGCAAAAATTCTGCATGCAGGCATTCTGCGAAGAATAACTCAAAAACGGTGAGGAATTTGTGAAAACTTTCTTCTGCAAAGTTGTAGACCACGATGATTCCAGTAGGTGAAACGAGCACAACCCTCAAAAACGCATTCGTTTAGCAGAAAATCAAAGAATGAAAAAACGCAATTGAAAGCGGGGTTGTTGAAGAGGACTAGAGGTAGAGAGGAAGAAGGATAAGGAGGCTCTATGTGTGCCACCACCTTGCTCTGATACCATGTGAGAAAGAAGAGATGAGAGAAGAGACAATGTACTCAAGAACTCATCAATGATCCACTAGCCAACTTCATTAGAAATGAACTACAATGCCTTATATATATAGGAAAGTTCCTCCACCCAAAAAAGTGTGTAAATAGGAAAAAATGGAAATGAATGCTATAAATCCTAAAAATGCCTAGAGGCTAAAGAGTGTGCCACTAGCGTGACACCATCTGGAGATGACACTCTTCCATAGGGAAGGAATGGATGGATCCCCCCCAGCTCATTTTCCTCTAACATTCTAGACATTGTGTTTGTTTGGGAGTCCCCTTCTGTTCCTTCTGGAATCAGGGCTGGCATGTTCAATACCCTATTCTGGGTTAGCTCATCTCGTGGATAGATGGTATCCCTTACCCAGCTGGTCCTTAGCTTAGTTTCATGAAGTCGTTTTGGTACTCTTCGACTAAGGCCTTGGCATCTTCGAGCTTTCTTATTTCTTCGTTCGGCATTGGGATATTCACCAACCCCCTTAGGAGTTATTGGTTGTTCTCCTTGCTTTCCCTAGTCTAATCTTCCAAGATTGATCCCTTGACCCCCTCTCTTCCTTTGATTGGGTGGATCCGGTATCAATTGTATCTTCTTCGGATCCATCTTGGATTGTAACCCGCGTGTCCCCCTTACCTACTTTCTTCACTCCTCTTGCGGCCAGATCTGGCTGGTTTCTTCCCTTTTCTCCTAGTTGATCTTGAGCTCTTGTTAAGACATTGAGTGGTGTGATCTTCCCAGATTCTACACTAATGGTTCGGATGGTGGCCTGATTAGCAGTAGAAGCAGAGCCACTTGCTCAGTAGGGACAATCCTTGATCAAGTGATCAACTCCACGTTTAGTGCACAGGTGAGCACTGGCATGTCATTGGGCGAGGCCGCCACTTGTTGTGGTTGATGTGTATCATTCATATTCTTGTTTGGGCACTCGGCTACTCAATGTGGCCCTCCTCCGCAGCCAAAGCATTGTAAAGTTCCTCTTCTCAAATTCGAGTTTATGTCCTTGCCTTTCCATTGTACCGTGGTTTGAAACACAGGTAGTATTGGCGTGTTATTCTGTAGGACGACGTAGTATTCTGGCATAACCTCAACCGTATTCTCGTAGTATTCCTCGTTAAGTTCTATTTCTTGCACCATGTCAACATCTTCTGATGGCTCTTCAATCACTACTTGATTGATCTTCGCCTGTGGTGGTTATGGGTGGCGGTAGAACTAGTGGTGGTGGGGCAAGGGCGAAGCGTCTTGTACACCTGGAACATCCCCCTAGGTAAGTAGGAAGAGTTGGGTTGTCCAACAGTGGTGGTGATCTACAGGTGGTGCCGTCAAAGCCAATGGGGCTCTAAGTGTTGGTAGCTGTGCCACATTTTGAAACCTTGGATTTTTACACATTGAAGTGTCACGATTTCCCAATTTTACACAGTGAGCACAATAGAGTAATGGCCTTGCTCTTAACTATGGACATTCGGTGGTGGTATGATTTAATCTGCACATAGAGCACCACGCCAATTCCGTATGGAGGTAAAGGTGGTTATGCCCATGCCCAGATGTTTCTCTTTTCTCCCTGACTTTTAATTTTTCTAATATGGCAATATTGAGCTCCATCCACAATCATGTTTCCGACTTGCTTACTTCGATCTCCAATTTCTTGGTGACTCGAGACACACGAAGACGTGGTTGCTGCAGATGTTTTAACATCTTTGGGTTGTGGCGATTCTAACATATTATCTTCATATTCGATTGCCAATTCGCAGAGCAGGCATTAAGAGTAGCTAATCAGGCTAGTACCACGTAAAATGCATTTTATGGTCTCTAACCCCCCTCCAGAAGAAACAAGGCAACAATTGATCATCTGTCAACCTTTCCTGAAGTTTGCACCTTGAATTTAAGTGCTTCAGACGAGAGATAGTCTCTATCATCGACTCATCTTCCTTTTGTTTGATGTTATGTAACTGTACCACAGGGCTCCATTTGTCACCACTGCGGCGGCGGGAAAAATTGGGCACAAAAAAACACTTTCATAATTTAAAAAGGTTTGACACGTGGAAATGAGCAAAGAAATCATACAATATTTTATTGATAAAAATGCTATGAAAATGTTGAGAAAATGCCTCATAAATCTAGGACTTCTGTGCATGGGACTTGTGAGATATAGGAAGTTCTTCTAGCCATGTATAAATAGGTGGATATCTTACTAAGTGAGGTTAATGAAACACTCAGTTCTCTAGGATATAAACATATTTCACAACCCACTTTCTCCCAATTGTGGAATACAACATTCAAGATAGTTACTCTCTCAAAAACTAGCACATTTTCAAAGTGTGACATATGTACATCCATAAAGTTGAAATTAGAGTCAAAACAAAGAACCAAGTGGAGCATGTTAACTACTTTTTGGAGAGAAGAAGGCATATGCTACAATAAATGAAATGAAAAAATGAAGAAGAGACATATGCTACAGCAAATGAGCAAAAATGTGCACTATGGTTGGAGAATGTACTCAGAGTTGTTTGCAACAAAATATCTATGCATCATTCATGACAAAATGGACCAAAAGAAAACTTGCATACCATAAGTTACTCCAGTTCCTAAATCACTAAACCAAGTGATATCTCTTCCAATATCATTGACAGGAATTCTCACTCATGGTCATGGACAAAATGCTTATGGACACTTTGCAATCGGATTATAGCCAATTGTGATCCCAATTTCATAATTAGTTCTTTATCAAAATGTCTTGCAAACTTGGAGAGAAGAGATAGTCATGTGCATGGTGATTCGGCTAGTGGCACTACTCAAACATCACATAGTGTTCTTGATGTCTACAACATCATTAGATCATCATATGAGGATAAAAAGTGAAAAAATGTTATTTTGTGCATTAAATAATCCTAAGAAAATAAATTATATTGCAAATGGGGACACTCAAGATGGTAGTTCAATAGCAAAAGATGATGCAAATAAGAAAACAAATCAGGATAGTCAATATGGTAGTTCAATGGTGAAAGATGATGCAAATAAGCAAACAAATGAGGGCAGAGAAACAAATGATATCACAATTCAAGACACTCAACCTACCATTAAAATGGTGGACATATTCAAGAGATTGCCAAAGACATTGTTGCTTTAGTTGGATAGCTATGGATCTCAGAACAAGAACCGGTATGCATTTGCGTATTTATCATTCTTGGTGGAAAAAGGAGTTTTTGAGATGGTGCAACTTGGTTTTCTTATGGTGGGACACACACATAAGGATATTGATGCATTGTTTAGTCGGTTTTCTGAGAAGCTTAAAACCAATCAGACATTTACCTTTTCTCATTTGATGAGAAGTTTTAATGAGCACACAAGAATGAAACTGGCATATTTTCTTATGAAGGAGGTGCCAAATTTCAAGCAGTATGTGAAAGGGTACTTGCATGATGAGGCAGACAAATCAGTAGGCCATTCAAAGCCATTACAATTTAGATTTAACATGAATGATGTCATACTATTGATTCAATACAAAGTGCATCCGAAATCAAGTGAGTGGTTGTCTCAAAGTGGAATTGAATTATGGAAGCATAATGAGGAAGGGGCACCTATGTCTCAAGGTGTACCCAAGGTTTTTCCTATGTATGAATACATAAAGGATAACTTCCAGGTTGTACAAGGCCTCAATACCTTCTTGACCTGGTGAAAATGTTTTGTGGAAATTAAAGGAGATAGTTCAGCATATGCAAAATGGATTAAAATTATCATTGAGTATTGGGAGAACATGGTTGTTGCTTTGAACACTGCAAATGTGCAAGAGAGTGCTTTTGTCATGACTTTTGGCACAAAAGTATGTCTTCAAGGGATGCTTCCATTATGACGACCCTAACAACACAACGAGGTTACAATTGGACTAGAGGAGAATGAAGGGCACTATTGTGGACCATCACGTCGTAAGCTGAGAAAGGAGTTTAAACTAGAAGTTAATGTGACAAAAGATAACTTTGTTCATGTGCAACATGAGGATTAGGCACTCTTCGAGATGTTTTCAAAGGTAACTTTACACATATACTTCTATATGGTGAGCAGAGGTGAGGAAGCAAGACTTTATGCATGTATATTTTCCTTCGTTTATAGCTTAATGTGAAGTACTTTGGTTCCTACCCAAGTTTACTACTTGTGATACTATTATTATTTGGGTTACATATTGCCTTAGTTATGGATACTGAGACTTAAACATTTGTAATTGTGCTTTTTTATCATGGAAATAGCACTTGCCACAATTTCGTAACATGTTCTCTACATAATTATCAAGTTTGAGCCTAAAGTTCTTTGAATATTTATTTTTCTCAGGAATAATTTTTGTGGTGGTAAAAAATCAATTGAGGACATTAATAAGTGTCATGAAAAGGCACTGCCCTTTGTTGGAGTCCGCTTCTCTGCCAGCCTCAAACTTGAGATTGATCCTGAGGTAGAGGTTAAAACTTGAGATCAAGCCTTAAACTTGAGATTGAGCCAATGCTTGAGGCTTAAACTTGAGATCAAGCCTCAAACTTGAGATTGTGAGGCCCAACATGAAATAGAGGCTCAAAACTAATGTTTGGCGTATAAAAATACAACATGCAACAAGATAATATGAAAAGAAAGTTTGGAGCAAGAAGATGTGTATCTTTTAACTTCTTTGGATTTGTTTTGTGGCTATTGTACAAAGTTTGAGATCAGCATACATCGTCCTCCAGGATCGGCTTTTGGATAAACATCCATTCGGATAGTCACTCGATTGGATTGCCGTCTCGATGGATTGCCAAAGGGTTTTTTTCACTAGAGGATTTGACTATATATGAACGTCTATCCATCGATCCAAACTCTAGATGTGCACCTACCCCCTTCACTGGAGTCCACTTCTCTATCAGCCTCAAACCTAAGATTGAGCTTGAGGGAGAGGCTTAAACTTGAGATCAAGCCTCAAACCTAAGATTAAGCCTGAGCTTAAGGCTTAAACTTGAGATCAAGCCTCAAACATGAGATTGAGCCTAAGCTTGAGGCCCAAACATGAAATACAGGCTCAAAACTACTGTTCGGCATAGAAAAATAAAACACACAATAAGAAGACAAGCTATTGAGATCAACATCATTGTCCTCTGGAATCAGCTTCTAGATCAGCATCCGTTTCGGAATGTCCCTTGATCAGATTGTTCATCAGTGGTTCTACTGCTATAGGGTCCATCACCGGAGGATCTAGCTACATGAACATCTATCCATTGATCCAAATTCCAGATGTGCGCCTCTCCTTTGCTGGATTTCGCTTATCTTGCTTGCCTCGAGCCTGAGATTGAGCTTGAAACTTAAGATCAAGCCTCAAACCTGAAATTGAGTCTAAGCTTGAGGCTCACACTTGCGATCAAGCCTCAAACCTAAGATTGAGACCAAGCTTGAGGCCCAAACATAAAATAGAGGCACAAAACTAATGTTTGGCATAGAAAAATAAAACACACAACAAGAAGATATGTTATTGAGATTAGCATATGACGTCCTTTAGAATCGGCTTTTGGATCAGCATTTGTTTGGATAGTCCCCTGATAAGATTGTCCGTTGGTTCCATTACCCGGAGGGTCCATCACCAAAAGATCTAGCTGTATGAATGTGCATCCATCCATCCAAACTCTGGATGTGCACCTGCCCTTCATTGGAGTCTGCTTCTATGCCAACCCCAAACTTGAGATTGAGCCTGAGGGAGAGGCTAAAACTTGAGATGATCAAGCCTCAAATTTGAGATTGAACAAACCTGAGCTTGAAGTTAAAACTTGAGATCAAGCTTAAGGCCCAAATATGAAATAGAGGCTTAGAACTAATGTTTGGCATAGAAAAAGAAAACACGCAACAAGAAGATGTGTTATTAAGAACCTACTTTTTGTACACATTGTGATGTTGGATATGAAAAGAAAGTTTGGAGCAAGAAGATGTGTATTTTGTAGCTTCTTTGGGTTTGTTTTGTAAGGAATACACTTGAGTTCGAGCATGGCTATCATACAAACTTTAAGATCATCATCCATCTCCTCTAGAATCAGTAGAGGTGGAGTTAGGAATTTGTAAAGGGTAGGGGCTTGGGGGGCCTCAAGGTCCCCTGGCAATTTGGGGGATTTGAGGGGCCGGCAAGCCCCCTGGTGGTGAGGTAGGGGGTCTAGGGGGCCAATAGGCCCCCCCAATGTTGGGGTTTGAGGGCCACCCCACAGGCCCTCGAGATGATGGCTAGCTTGCAGAATAAATTGCTAAATTTTGCACCATTAACTCATCATATGTGAAAAACCCACTTTTGCATAAAAACAAGGCACTATCAAATCTGTTGACTCTACCTTTTTTTCATCACAATTCGGTGCATTAAATAAGGTAAGCTTGAGATTTGAATATTCTAAAAAATACCCTAATTTTGCTTTCTACGAACAAACAAAGCAAGGAATGAAACACCCAAGCTCCTTCACCACCATTGCTTGTACCTATGTCCCCGCCTTCTTCATTAAGCGGCCCTCCTTCTTTGTCAAGGTCTCATGCTTATGTCCCTCTTCCTCCTCAACAACCGTGTTTTCTTCTCCTTTTTCCATCCTATGTCTACGATTTTCTTCTTCTTATTAGCCTCCCCTTCTTCTCCACCATCACCATCCCCTCTATCTCCTTCTCCTACTTCAAAACCAAGTAAAACCCAAAATCCTCTGTTTTTTACTACGTGATTTTGGAGAGATCTATTCTCTCATACTATGAGAATAAATAAGGAATACTCCATTTCTTCACACTTCGTCTCTCACATAACAATCGGTTTGCTAATTATTCCTCTATGAAACACAAATCTTTATCAAACATTAGATTTCAAAGCATTCACATTTTATTATCTCTTCCTTTCTACCACACACACAACGTTTTATCATATAAATAATCAATAAAGTCACAAAGTGATGAATGGTACTTTCACTAATAATAATCAATAGAATCACATAGTGATAAACGGTACTTTATACCATATAAATAATTAATAAAATCACATAGTGATGAATGGTACTTTCACTAATAATAATCATTAGAAGTTATTACATGAAAGCATTGTTATGTCCTTGCCTGACTCTTATTCATTCCTCTTCTATCTATGTTGCATTTTGATGTAGGTTTAGGGTCGATAGCTTCACGCTAATTAAGAGCCTCTACTTTCCCATTTATACTTGTTGTAACCTCTTCTCCAAAGGTAATAATCGAAATGCCTATTCTTACTTGATAATTTGAATAAGGAAAAAGAGGGTTGAACCTATAAGAGAAGATGGAGAGGCTAAAACTTGAGTGGAGAGCCTCATGACACTTTCTCTCTGAACCGTTTGAGGCTTAAACTTGAGTTTGAGCCCTACACAACACAAATACACAAATACATGCTCAAACTCAAGTTTGAGCCTTGAGACACTTGACCATATTCTCTGAACCATTTGGAGAGAGGCGGTTCAAAACTCAAGTTTGAACCTCAAGACACATGCTCTCTCAACCATTGAGGCCTTACACAACACGAATACTCTAATATAAGATTAAAATCAAGTTTAAGCCTCAATGGTTGAGGGAGAAAGCATCATAAGAGGAGAGTCTCAAAATCAAGTTTGGACCTCAAGAAACTTTCTCTCTCAACCATTTATGCCTCCATAACACTAATACACTTACACGGGCTTAAACACAAGTTTTAGCCTCATGACATGACCATTCTCTTAACCATTGAGGCTCAAATTTTAGTTTGAACCCTACATAACACAAATACACCTATATAGGCTCAAACACAAAAATACACTAATACAACCTCCAACTTTGAGGCTATATTAGTGTATTTTTATGTTTGAACCCTAATAAAACAAATACACTTATATAGGCTCAAATACAAAAATACACTCATAAAGGCTCAAACAAGTTTGAGGCTGAAGATTCTTGTCCATACTAGGCTTCTCCATACTCTCAAAATGATTTCAGGCCAAACTTGAGTTTGAGCCTTGCATAAACAAATACACTAATACAGGCTCATGTTTGAGCCTCATGAAAGTTGTCCACTCTCGGCCATTGAGGCTTAAACTTGAGTTTGACCTCTACACACACAAATACACTAAAAAAGGCTCAAACTTGTCCATTCTCTAAACAATTTTAGAAGAGGCTCAAACTTTTTAGGAAAGGCTCAAACTGAAGTTTGAGCCTCAGGACACTTGTCTATTCTCTCACCATTGAGGCTCAAACATTTGTCCTACACACATATATACTCTAATACAAGCTCAAACTCAAGTTTGAGTTTCATGAAACTTGAGAGAGATCCAACACTAATGCATGATCAAGCTCAGCCTCCTTAGGACACTTTTCCATTGTCTCAACCAATTCAAGAGGGGTGCAAACATTTCAGGAGAGGCTAAAACTCAAGCTTGAGGATGAAGACGATTGTCCATACTCCCAATGATTCAAGGCTCAAACTTGAGTTTGAGCCTTGCATAAACAAATACACTAATACATGCTTGAACTCAAAGTTTGAGCCTTGCATAAGCAAATACACTAATACATGCTTGAACTCAAAGTTTGAGCCTCATGAAACTTTTTCACTCTCAGCCATTGAGGCTCAAACTTGAGTTTGATCCCTACACACAAAAATACACTAACACAGGCTAAACCTATAGTGTGAGCTTCAAGACACTTGTCCATTCTATCAATCACTTTAGGAAAGGAATATCTAGGGTCGAGAGACATGGTCTTCAAGACACAAATATCCCTATAGTGGCTCAAATTTGAGTTGAGCCTCTACAAACATTTGCTCCATGTTTCTATATAATAAGAAAGTCTCAAAATTCATTTTGAGCTTCAAGACACTTAGCCCTTGGCTTAAAATTGAGCTTGAGCTAATGAGCTTCATACACAAATATATTCAAGTATATACATTTATTATTTTCATAATGATACTCTGATATTTGATTTTTAGTCAAATGTTTACTATTCATGGTCTCCTCATGTTGTTATTTGTCTTTTGAAATTATTGTGAAGTGCAGGCATGGAGCCACAAAAGAAGACATTTTGCTTAGAGAGTGCTCCCCTTGCAAACAAACCCAAATACAATCCTCCCTGCCTCAAGATAGGAAAGAGGTATGACAATGGTGGGTAATAAAGAAGGGCTCAAGTGGTTCTTTGACACACAACCATAAAACTAAGTACAAAGGCGACATTCCCATATACTTAACAAAAGGTGATGAAGACTATGGAGACATAGGGATTGTTGAAAGATTGCAGTGCAAGAAGGAATTTCTTGTATCACTATTAGTGTGACTCCAAATGCCAAAGAGAAGTTAGCTAATGCAATGTCACTTCCATTCAATAGCTTACATCTTTTTTATATAAAAGGTAGCAAGGAGGGACTGGAGACCAAAAGTTCCAATACAGGAAGACAAACATCATAGTTAATTCCCTTCCAAAGTTATAAAGATAAACATCATAGTTAATTCCCTTCCAAAGTTTACTACTCTTATATCTAAGGATGCTAATATTTCTATTGCCAAGTCCATGCAAAAAGATCCTTTCTTGGATCATCTCACTCAAGCAAGGGGAAAATGGTTGGGATGTGGTAGACCACAAAGACCAAAACCTAGCATAAATGTCACAAAGAAAACCACCATGATTGGATCGTAAGTATTTCTCACAATTTCTCAAAAATATTGATGATCCTCAATAATTTCTTTTGTGAATATAGTTATCTTACTAGCTACCATTTCACGTTATTTTTTCAACACTTTGTGGACACAACCTAACATACACTTCATTGTGGCTTTTATAAGACATACGACCATCTTCTATTTTGTGAGGATGACATTTTCAAGAATTGGCAATTAATCTTGGATGAATATGAACATGGAAATCTACCAAATACAAAGGGAGAAGTAAAAGCTCCTACCTCTACCGATAAGATAAAGATAGAGAGTACTCTTAAGGGTGGCCAACTTAAGCAAGCTCCTGGCACTGTGTCACTAGGATCCACCTTGTTTAGATGTATTGTTGGCCTTTTACCAGATGAGGTAAGGACACTTCAAGCTAAAATAATGCAAGGAAAAGTTATATTAAAGAAATTAAAGACTGTGAGTGACTTTAAAGATATGGAGGAAGGGAAAAAAAATGAAAATAGATCGTGTTCTCAATGAGGAAATTGTAGGTTTTTATTATGACCTTACAACAACGTAGAAAGATTGGGATGAAACTTGTCAAACATAATAGATAGGGGAGGATGAGTACGATAAATTGTGCTCTTGATCTAGGGATTGGGTTAAAGATATGCTTAATCATACAAAAGTCACACCATCCCTACCTAAGGTAGTGATATACTTCCTACATTACTTATACAAGAAAGCAACTTGGCAAGTTTATGAAGAACAAGCACTTCCATGGATAATTTCAACAAAATTGGCCTAAACATGGAGAATATCAAAGAGATGAGTAGATTTGTTCATTCTATTGCTTTTGGTCATCCATGGAGATACATGTATCATCCACATGATGACCATGCATGATGTCATAGATCATGGCCTTGGATGGTCCATACATGTGTGGAATGGGTTGTATGGGATCTCTACATGCTTGGCCTTCTCTCAGTGTACTCTATTCCATCCATGTGATCTGCATATGATCATAATGGGCTCTATGTGATTTCTATATGCCTAGTCTTCTCAAGGTGTGCTCTGCCTTGTCCTTTGAGATATGTACATGGTCCAGATGGGTTGCCCAAGACATTTACATGCTCGGTGTCATCTTGGTGTGGTTTGCATGGCCTTGGATTATCCATATGGTATGTAAATGTGCAAGATGGGTTGTATGGGATCTCTACTTGCTCGGTCTTCTCCCGATGTGCTTTGTACGGCCCATGTGATCTCCATATGGTTGGTATGTGCTCTATGTGATTTCTATATGCTTAGTCTTCTCAACATGTGCTCTAGACCTCATCCTTTGTGATATGTCCATGGTCCAAATGGGCTACTCGAGACCTCTACATGCTCAATGTGCTCTACATGGCCTTCAATGGTGCATATGTTTTATACATGTGCGGAATGGGCTCCATGCAATTTTCATATGGCTGATCTTCTCAAGGTGTGCTTCTGAGACATGTTCATGGTGGTCTGAATGGGTTGCCCAATGCTCGGTGTCGTCTGCATGGTCTTGGATTATTCATATGGTATGTAAATGTGTGAGATAAGATGTATGGGATCTCCACGTGCTTGGTCTTC
Source organism: Cibotium barometz (assembly GCF_041138505.1). Classification (NCBI taxonomy): domain Eukaryota; kingdom Viridiplantae; phylum Streptophyta; class Polypodiopsida; order Cyatheales; family Cibotiaceae; genus Cibotium; species Cibotium barometz. The sequence continues at coordinate 9,542,129 of NC_141065.1, read as the reverse complement.
TCTCGATGTGCTTTGTATAGTCCATGTGATCCGCATATGGTTGGTCTATGCTCTATGTGATTTCTATATGCTCAGTCTTCTCAAGGTGTGCTCTACCTCATCCTTTGTGATCTATCCATAGTCCAGATGGGGCGAGACCTCTACATGCTTAGTGTTGTCTCGGTGTGGTCTACATGGCCTTGGATGGTCCGTATGGTCCGACATGTGCGGAATGGGCTCCATGTGATTTCTATATGCCCAGTCTTCTCAAGGTGTGCTCTGCCTTTTTCTTTGAGATATGTACATGGTCCAAATGGGTTTCCCAAAACATTTATATGCTCAGTGTCGTCTTGGTGTGGTCTGCATGGCCTTGGATTATCCATATGGTATGTAAATGTGCGAAATCGACTATATGGGATCTCCACATGCTTTGTCTTCTCCTGATGTGCTTTGTATGGTCCATGTGATTCGCATATGGTTGGTATGCGCTCTATATGATTTCTATATGCTTATTCTTCTCAATGTGTGCTCTACTTCATCCTTTGTGATTTTTCCATGGTTCAAATGGGCTTCTCGAGATCTCTACATGCTCGATGTTGTCTAGATGTAGTCTACATGACCTTCAATGGTCCATACATGTGCGAAATGGGCTCCATGCAATTTCTATATGCCTAGTCTCTCAAGGTGTGCTCTCCCTTGTTCTTTGAGATATGTACATGGTCTGAATGGGTTGCCCAAGACATTTGCATGATCGGTGTCATCTTGGTGTGATCTGCATGGCCGTGGTGGATGGATTTTTTATGATTCTAGATGGGTTGTATGTGCACAAAAGATGGGTTGTTTGTTGTGAGATGGATCGGTTGTATGTATAAAGGAGGGCTTGTATAGGCACCAAATAGGTTGTGTGTGCGTGATGAGATGTATGGATGTGGGATAGGGGTTGTATGTGCATGGGATGGGCTGAATGGCCATGAGCAGTATAAGTTGTATGTGTGCAAGATAGGTTGTATATGAGCATGATGGCCCTACATGTGTGCAAGACAGGCTGTATATGAGCGTGATGGACTACATATGTGCGTGGGATGGGCAAGATGGGATGTATGCCAATGGGATGGGCTATTTTTGATCTGGATGGGCTCTTTGTTGTCCATGATCGGCATCATATGTCCATGCTTAGATTGGTCTCAGAATGGATTTTCCAACTTGGAGAACACTTATTGCCAAAATAGGGAGAGATGTATGGCCATGCTTTCCATGGGATGTCCATGAAACACTTAGATTGGTCTCAGAATGGGTTGTTTAACTTGGAGAACACTTATTACCAGAACAAAGAGAGGTATGGCCGTGCTTACCCCGGGGGTTTTCCAACTGAATGGGGAGGCTTGCCAATGGGGCTCCAATTGGGCTATCCATGGTCGGAATGGTCTTCTATTTAAACAAAAGAGGAGAGGAAAAAATGGGGGGGAAAAAAGAAAGAGAGGAAAAATGAAAAAGGATTTAAACGAAAGAGAAAAAAAATAATTTAAATGAAAGAGAAAAAAACAAAAAAAAAACCAAAAGAGAGAAAAATGAAAAACACTTTAACCAAAAGAGAAAAAAGAGTGAAAGAGAGGAGATAAAAAAATGAGGGAAAAAATGAAAGAGAAAAAAAAACTAAAAATGATTTAAACAAAAGAGTAAAAGAAAATCAAAAGACAGAAAAAATGAAAGAAAAAAAAGGGGGGGAGGGCTATAGCGCTCGGCGCTACAACCCTCCCCTCTCTTTTTTTCTTAGGTTTAATTTAGAGAGAGAGAGAGAGAGAGAGAGAGAGAGAGAGAGAGAGAGAGAGAGAGAGAGAGAGAGAGAGAGAGAGAGAGAGAGAGAGAGAGAGAGAGAGGCATTAAACTAAGGAGAGAGAGAGAGAGAGAGAGAGAGAGAGAGAGAGAGAGAGAGAGAGAAGGCATTAAACCAAGGAGAAAGAGAGATAGAAGACATTAATGCATTAAACCAAGGAGAGAGAGAGAGAGAGAGAGAGAGAGAGAGAGAGAGAGAGAGAGAGAGAGAGAGAGAAGGCATTAAACCAAGGAGAAAGAGAGATAGAAGACATTAATGCATTAAACCAAGGAGAGAGAGAGAGAGAGAGAGAGAGAGAGAGAGAGAGAGAGAGAGAGAGAGAGAGAGAGAAGCACAGAGCACTTTAAACTAACAAATGTTCATTGACTGTTCAAATGTTGTTCTATATAGGAAATTTATTAAATTGAATATATTGTGTTCCTTTAATTCAATAGTTACTTGTAAAGTCCTAAACTTGGATCTCCAATCATTCATTGCCTTTCTAGCAAATGATTCACAAAAACAACTTACAATATCTTGGTATTGTATTATCTAGTTATTCCCTAGAGATGTCATAAATGGTTTACAAACAACATTCTAGAACATGGTTTGTTGGATAGGTGTCATCTCCAGATGGTGTCACGCTAGTGGCACACTCTTTAGCCTCTAGGAAATTTTGGGATTTATAGCATTCATTTCCATTTTTTCCTATTTACACATTTTTGGGTGGAGGAAAGGGTGGAGGAACTTTTCTAGAGATCCGTTCATCTTGTGCCTATATATATGAGGCATTGTAGTTCATTTCTAATCAAGTTGGCTAGTGGTTCATTGATGAGTTCTTGAGTACATTGTCTCTTCTCTCATCTCTTCTTTCTCACATGGTATCAGAGCAAGGTGGTGACGCACATAGAGCCTCCTTATCCTTCTTCCTCTCTACCTCTAGTCCTCTTCAACAACCTCGCTTTCAATAGCATTTTTTATTTTTTGATTTTCTGCAAAACGAATGCGTTTTTGAGGATTGTGCCCGCTACACCTACTGGAATCATTGTGGTCTACAACTTTGCAGAAGAAAGTTTTCGCAAATTTCTCACCGTTTTTTGAGTTATTCTTCGCAGACTGCCTGCATGAAGCCCTTACTTATCATCCTTGCACTCATTTAATGATGCAAAAGGCTTCAAACTAGCCCCTTACCATCCTCTACAAGTATGTTTTTAAAGCACTTCAATCCGAGTCCTACAACTCTACTTGCGGTGAAAACATTGCCAACTAGTTTTCCCTACATGCGGTAGCGTTTTTTTTTAAAGGCTTCTTGTGGAGAGATTTGTAGCCATTTCTTGGCTGCGTTTTCATCATCAACTTCAGTCCTCTTCATGGTGTTTTGAGGTACATATTCATCCTCTTTTCTACACCTTTCTATCGCGCGGCTGAAAATTCCACTTTGCTACTACACACTTTGTGTTTGCGTTTTTGTGGACAATCAACTCCTCCATACTCCTTCTACCTAAGGCTACATTCTCAGCCCTCTTTTGGTGGTTTCTACGGAGTCTATTGGTTCATATATCGACTGCGTTTTGTGGCTGCATTTTTGCACTATCTTTGTGCAGATACTTCCTTGGTGGACAGCCCATCTATTGGCTGCGTTTTTGGAGATACGACAGGTCTTGGGGTTTACTTTGATGGATGAACTGATTGAAATCATTGATAGACAGTCACTTTCTTGTGTGGCACATGGTTATCAAAATGCTGGGCTTTATCATATAAGCTCTTTTATAGCACAGTTGCCACCACATGAGTCTCATCTTCATCAATTATTTGCTTCTCCTAAAGCCCTTATTTCTAATGAAGATAGTGATCTATGGCATTTTCGCTTTGGCCATGTTCCTCTTGCTACTTCGCAACATCTTGTCTCACATAACATGGTTACAGGTCTACCAAAGCTTCAGAAACCTCGCCATCACATTTGTCCTTGTGCTCAAGGAAAGCAACATCGGGCTTCTTTTCCAAAGGAGGCTACTCATAGGGCCACACGCATACTTGAGCTTATTCATGCTGATCTTGCAGGACCTATGGAAGTACAATCGCTTGGTGGATCCAAGTATTATATGCTTCTTGTGGATGACTTCTCTCGCAAATCATCGGTTTATTTCTTACCTAAGAAGTCTGATGCTCTTTCTCATTTCAAGGTTTGGCTTGCCCAAATGGAGAATCAAGCAAGTCAAAAGGTATCTTTTCTCAGGACTGACAATGTAGGTGAGTTAACAGCATTTTAGGTAGTTGGTAGAAGTGGTTGGCACCTTGTGAGATTAGCGGAATGAGCGTCAAGACCGCCATGGAATGATTTGCATGGGTAGATAGTCGTCCAAATCTTCATGCGACATGAAATTATATCCTGAGCTCATAGCATGTGATGTTTAGAGATTGATACTTAGAGATTAGGTTTCTATTGAAAATAATACACCAAAATATACATGTGACATTGGGGATAAGGGCATATGGTCCAAAGGTCACTTTAGCCTTAGCTAAACTTGATATACTGGTATCTAGTAGAATCTTTTGAGCATATGCTAGGTGCCTCGATCAAGTGGGACAAGATCTCTCTTGCACTCCAATCTAGGATTTTGGGTGCTCCCTTCAAGATATTATTAGGGTTTTGCTTAGGGGTTAATAACACCGTAATCACTTGTATTCTAGCTTATATAAGAGGCTCTCATCTAATGCACATAATCACTTGTATTCTAGCTTATATAAGAGGGTTTTGCTTAGGGGTTAATAACACCGTAATCACTTGTATTCTAGCTTATATAAGAGGCTCTCATCTAATGCAAGAGTACACAACCTCCATTATCCCATCTCTTGTGTCATTATGCTGCTCATTTAGTAATGATGTGATTAGCATTGATTAACTTTGTTAATCATGCCCTCATCATATGAATCCTCCAATGTAAAACATCTGAAGCCAAAGAAGAAAGGAAAGAAAAAAAACAACAAAGCCCACAGATAAAAAGCCATGGTACCATTACCTTGCAAAAAGTCAAGATTTTTTAGAGTTTTTATCTTCTAACATGTTTCTCTACGGTGATGGGGGCTTTTAGTTTCTAGCTTTGCATCTCAAATCAGTGTAAGAACTTAAACATTGCCCTTTGGCTTCCAGTGCCAAGAGGTAAGACCTACCCAATATAATGGCTAGTACAACTAAAGTAGATAAATTTGAAGGGTATAACTTTCATACATGGCAAACGAAGGTTAAGTTTACTCTTATGAGAAAAGGGCTATGGGGTGTGGCGAATGGAAAAGGGCTATGGGGTGTGACGAAGGGACAAGAAAACTTTATGGATTTGCAAGGATGAAAAGGGCTATGGGGTGTGGCGAATGGAAAAGGGCTATGGGGTGTGGCGAATGGAAAAGGGCTATGGGGTGTGACGAAGGGACAAGAAAACTTTATGGATTTGCAAGGATGAGAAGGCTTTGTCCATCACAGCCTTGGGACTCAGTGATACCTATATCCATCACATAGATAGATGACTGATCCAATGAGGCTTGGAACACCTTAGAAACTCTCTTTAGAGCTCAATCAAAGAACTCTAAAATAAGCCTCCTAATTAAATTCTTTGAGCTTAAATTGAATTTAAGAGAGTCACTCCTAATCCATCTAAACTACATGAAAAGTATTCTCACACAACTGCTAGGATCAAGAAGACTATTGAAGAATATGTAATCATAGCCGTACTTTTAAAAATTTTACCTCAAGAGGAGTATGGTAACATAGTTACTACTCTCACTAACTTGCTAGCACCAAACCTTATGGATGTGGAAGCATCCCTCTGAAGATACAAAAGTTAAGCAAAGGCAGGGTATTACAGATGGTGCCTTCTTCAACAAAGGGGGACTATAAGAAGTCCAACAAAGGGTTCTCCAAAGGACCAAATTCAAAGAAAGACTTCTCCAAGAAATCATGCAACTTTTGTGAAAAACCAGGGCATGAAGAAAAAGATTGTTTCTTTAGAAACAAAGCTCAAAAAGCTCTACTTGTAGGAACAACATACATTTCAAGTGAAGACAAAAAGGGCGACAAAGAAGAAGGAGCCTTAGTAGAGGCTAACTACATCGAGCATGATTGGGTTTTTTAGACCTTCTAGGGCCTGCCTACCTGTAGTCACCCCTCTATCCTAAGCGAAATGTAAACTTGACTAGAATCCTAGCATCTGTCTAACCATCAACTTTTGGCATTATAAACTACCATGAGTAAGACCGATAGGCACTTGGACGTCATCATCATAACTAGAGCTATAAATAGTAACTAGAGCTAGCATTGTCATCTTAGTAGCCATGGGTATTTTGTTGAGGGAGGGTGTTGAAAACAATACACCAAAATATACATGTGACATTGGGGATAAGGGCATATGGTCTAAAGGTCACTTTAGCCTTAGCTAAACTTGATAGAGTATGGTTTATAGTATCTAGTAGAATCTTTTGAGCATATGCTAGGTGCTTAGAGCAAGTGGGAGAGGATCTCTCTTGCACTCCAACCTAGGATTTTGGGTGCTCCCTTCAAGATATTATTAGAGTTTTGCTTAGGGGTTAAACAAACCCTAATCACTTGTACTATAGCCTATATAAGAGGCTCTCATCTAATGCAAGAGTACACAACCTCCATTATCCCATATCTTGTGTCATTATGCTGTCCATTTAGTTATAATGATGTGATTAGTATGAATCTCCATCCCATCTAGCTTTTCTTATGCAATTATCATGAGTATGATCATGGTGTCTCTCCATCCATCCTAATTCTAACAGTTTCTTCATGGTGGCGAATACATTCGCCAAGGAGAGGTGGTGTTGGTGCTGAATTAGAGTTGAAGTAGAGGTTGCATGTATTGAAGCTCTTTGGAGGTACCTACAAGGTTGAGGGTTTTCTAGGTGTTACCATGTTATAACCTGAGCTCATAGCGTGATGTTTAGGCTTCTTTGTAGCAAATACGTTGTGTTGGTGCTAAATTAGAGTCAAGGTTGCATCCATTGAAGCTCTTCGGAGGTACTTGCAAGATCGAGGGTTCTCAGGTGACGGGTCGCACCATCTAGAGATGTACCTAGAGTGTTGGCATTGACAAGGATAGTTGCAAGTGCATGTGCGCATGCATACTGTGAAGTGTGAGATGTGATTTTTTTTTTGATGCTTGTGAAATATGTAGGTGAGATGCATGGGCAATGGGTGGCGAAAAGGTGTGTACTCCTCCAACTTAAAGATTTCTCTAACTCAATTGTTTTCTTTGAATCTTATCTATCTGCTTCCTTTGACATTTACTCGACATACCTTTTCTTGGGGAGTCAAGATTATTAGATTGTAGGCATGGCAACAGACTTTGCCCATAGCTATGATAGAGGTGGGCAGTGTGGATAAATGGCTGATAAGGTCGAAGAGAAGAGGCTATGGAAAGTTCTTACTGATTTGAGAAAGGTCTAGGTGATGGGTCGTACCCTGGGCCATGCTTACGTCTACCATGGTCATCCCACCTAGAGATATACCTAGAAGACTGTTGATGATAAGGCTTATGCAGGGGCTTGAGATATCTGTGCCTATTGATGTGTTTACTATATGCAGAGTCCATGTGTATATTGCAAGTGTCATGCATGGGCATTGTGGGTAAAGGGTGGGTATCTAGCATGTTCACCAAGCTAACCATTAGCACTATGGCTCCTTGCTAGAGAACAAGACGGTTCTTGACATGAACAAATGGAGTCGCTGTGCCAGGGATTAAACTAGTCTTGGATGAGGCAAGGAAATAGAGCTGTTTTTCTACTATAAAAAACTTATATTTTTCCCACTTTATCTTGCCCTTGGATGCAAATCCTTGGTATATTATTGAGGAAATATGGATTGGAGTTGCATTATGTGATTATGTGTACTATTGATGTGATTAAAAGTAGACTTATGTGATTAATGTGTACTATTGATGTGATTAAAAGTAGACTTATGTGATTAATGTTAGATATTTAGTAGTACTTTATCGTGGGGACATGCACTTATACAATGGGCACTTTGGTCTCACTAGATTTTTCCCTATGGCAACGGTCACCTTAGGGTTAACTAGTATATAAGAAACCTCATTTATAGTTTAGGGTTGCTTGCTTATTTGTACTTTTCTCTTTATACTTGTTGTATCTCTCTCCTTTGAGCTTGCCATTCCCTCTCCTTTGATCTTGCATCTCTCTCCTTTGAGCTTGCTATTGTCTCTCACTTTTATCACACTGGGTTTTTTCCCATGGCCATGCAGGTGTAAATGCGGACCTTGGGGTTAGCTAGTATATAAGTAACCTCATTTATAATTTAGGGTTTCTTGCACATTTATACTTTTCTCTTTATACTTATAGAGAGCTTTCATCTCTTTCCTTTGAGCTTTCATCTCTCTCCTTTGAGCTTCCCATTCTCTCTCAGACTCTACAACCTTTTCTTCTTGTCATTAAGCATTGTGTATGTGTGAGTTTGTCTCTCCATTCTATGAGATCCAATAGTGGTATTAGACTACAGGTTTTCCATGGCTTGCTTTTTGGTGTTTTTTTATCTACACTATGTTCAAGCTTTCTGTAGCTTGTTCTACTTGGATTTTATCAGTCACAACATAGCTTGAAGATTTTTAATCAAGCTTTCCATTGAAGCTCTTTTTCTTTGTAAACAGTGAAGGAGGCTTTTTCATCGACTCCCTACTTCAAGAAAAAGCTTCATTGTAAGTGTTTATAATCATTGATTCACCAGCAAGAAGCGATTCCATCATAGCTGTAAATTTTAAAATTTTACAATCGGATAATTTCATACACTCAAATCATTTTGCACACAGTCAGATTGTTTTGTCTGATCCCACTTTTCCACCGCGTCACCAGGTGTTGACACAGGTTTTGCAATCAATTGATTTAGCTCTTGAATCATTTATTTTTGCATTCATAATCGACTCCACTCTTTCATCGATGATTCTTGTCTTGGAATCATTTTGATTCCTAGTTCTCTAACGATGATCAAACTCTACCAATCCTACTTCATTGATTCCACTCGTTCTAACAATTCCACTTTCTCCAATGATCTTACCACGACCGATTCCATTTCAAGGACCATCCAATTCTACTTTTTGGGATCGACTAATTCCACTTCTTGGATCACCTAATTCAACTTTTTGGATCAAACAACTCTATTTTCTTGAATTGCCCGACTCTACCTTCAAGGATCGTTTGATTCCACCCTCAAGAATCATTCTATATCAGTGATTCTCCAATCATGTGATCGATAATTTTTAATAGTTTGAGTGGTGTTTTCCAATCATCAAATCGTCTGATCAATGTTTTCTAATTATCCTATATCAGTGATTCTCTAATCATCCTATATCAGTGATTCTCTAATCATGCGATCGATATTTTTCAATCATTTGATCAGTGTTTCCAATCGATCTTCTTCAATCATGTGATTGATCGAGTCCAATCATCCAATTTTACATTTTCCAAGCGTTTAGTCGATGATTTATCTCGTTGTCCAATCGGCAATCTGAGAGTTCAATGGACAATTTATCGTGCTGTCCCAATGGGCGATTCTTCATCTCTAATCGTCCAATCGGGGATTCCATTGTCCCAATGGATGATCCTTCATCTCTAATTGTTTGATTTATCTCTAATCGTCCAATGGGGGAGTCCAATACAATAGCTTTCCAGAGAGTTTAATAGATAATACTGACATTAGTTTAAGCTTAATTTTAGCATCTTTTCTTCTCGAATTATGCAGTTAGGTATGGCCAACAACTCTGATGATTTTTTTGTATTCTTTAAGAATAATTTAGGAATTTTGGCACTTATTCAACTGCCATTTTTCAAGTCCTTAATAAATCTTCCACTATTTGAGGATAGAAATTAGTGTAAAGATGTTCTTCAAACAAATGAAGTGGACACAATTTCTCTACATTATACTTGCGATTGTAAGCTTTTTTGGTACTCATTATACTTGTAATTGTAAGCTTTTTCGGTACTCATTTTATTTACTCTACCAAGTTGACCTTGTAGAATTGGTTTTGTAATCAAATTAAAATGTGAACCTCTAATAAATGGAGCTACGTTGTAGAGTGATTTTTTCAAAGGCACAACCTAAATTTTGAGGTTGATTGTACATTAACCCTTTCACAATCAAACTCAAGTCTAAGCCTATAATTTATGGAGCTACTACAATGTACAATAATTGCTTTCAAGCATAAACTTAAGTTTGAGGCTCAATGTGAATTAATCAACTTTTTGCTAGTTAGAATAAGTTAGAAAAACAATCAAATTCATCTCTTTTAATTGGAAAATAAAGTTATGTTTTTCTATATACATAATTCAATTTTGGGTTTAACTAATTAAAATAATATTTATTTAAATATTTAAAATCTTTCATTTTGAGGATGTCCACACATCCATGCACCCAAAACAATGCCTAAATTCCTTGCAATATCACCCAAACCATATATCTTAGTATGGAAATCAAAGTATAAGATTTGAATTAACTTCCTTGATTTGGTTCAAACATCAAATATTTATATATCGCATATTAACATCATTCAAATAAAATATTATGACACTCGTCTCATGGATTGTGTGGTGTTGATTGATAAACACCATCATAATAAGTCTAAATCTTAGGACACTATTGGGTTGACATGGGGAAATGAAATCATTTGGTGTTGCTACATGGTTTAGTCAAAGTCATACTAAAAAATAAACGCATCTTTTACACATGTATATTCAATGTCTTCAGTGATCTAACCAAATTCATTATGTCTTCTAAAATTCCAACATGCATGAGACATTGGTAACAAAGTGGTAACATCATTAACTTTGTAGGTACAACCATAGCTTAGAGAAAATTGAGCAATACAAGATGAAGTGATATTGCACTACAATATAGAGAATTACAATGCATCTAATCAAACTCATAGTCTACAAACAACTCATCACCTATATAAATCTCTTCTATAGTTTCAATACATATTTGACAATATTCGGAATTATTTACTACCGGTACCTATTTTAGACCAAGGAGGTAACTCTGGGACAAGAGTGTAGCAAACATTTGGTCTTATATGTGTATTTATACAACTATTGATATATCCTACCACATTGCCATCTTGTACACATTACTAACAATGTACACACCATATCTTCATTATAAGAGACCTTTGGGTCCTCTTGAATTGAGTACTTTTTAATATGTGGAGAAAATCGACACAACTCTTTCCAATCTTTGTGTAAGTAATTGCTACCTCTATAATGTAGGATTGTAGTATTTCTCTGAATATGAGCATGCCCAAATAGTCCTAGGCTAGTGCTAGAAATGGTTAAGGTCTTCACTTTGAAAATCACATTTCCAATCTTAAAAAATTGATCAATTTGGATAGGGAACTTTGGTATACAAAGAGGATCATCTTCCATAACGTATGTACTCAAGCACATTTCAAGAATTGACTTATACTTCTCAATATCTCCATGAAAGGATATAAAGATATTGTTAGACTTGAAACTAGGATAATGAAGGTCCATAAAACAATTACCACTATTGAAAAATAAATCTTGTTATTTGTACCTTCAAAAATTAGATGAAACCATATGTTTTTTAGAGGTGCTTTAAGAAGTCCTTAGTGACATGCGGCTTGATTGTATTACCTTTGTATCCTACTTTTTGAGCAAGTAGCATAGCTTCCATATCTTTGATCTTAGCTATGTATGAAGCTTTTGACCTTAAAATTTTAATTTGTGAAGAACTAAGTTAAATGCTACCACCATGGATATTTCTCGTGCTAGAGCTTACACCTTGTGACTCTTTGCTACTATCAACTTCATCATTCTCATTTAGGGGACTTGCTATAGGAAGGCTTCTTGTGTTGAACCTCATATTTGACTATTGTTTATTTTGATCCTTCCATTTATACATAACTTCTTTGACTAAAGAGTACAAATCATGACCATTGTTTATTTTGATTCTTCCATTCATACACACCACGTCTTTAACCAAGAGTACAAATCATGACCATTGTTTATTTTGATCCCTCTTAAGTATAGCATCCCTCTTAGCTCCAAATCATAAAGAGAAAGAGAGTGTTTCTCCTACATAATTTTGCAAAGCTTTCACCATCGAGAGTACATTATGCTTCATTGCAGTTGACCAAATAACTACATTGAACCTCCCTAACAAGGCCTTCAAAAATTCTATACATCCAAGTCAAAGAACTATGAGCATGTTGCCACATTGTAGGGATGTGTGTGTTAGTGGCTTGTACCAAGATAAACTCATTCAAATCCAATATCACTATTAACTTGGTCTTCTCCAATATCACTCTATTAACTTGGTCTTCTCCAACAATGCCAAAAGAATCATCAATATTGATTACCATTAATTCCTTCAAATTACTTTGTGGTACAATTTTAATGAAGCTTGCTAGTGTGTCCACTTCTTTGCATCGTTAATTCACTTCTATACAATTAAACATTGAGAATATTTTGTCAAATTCTAGTGCTTATGACTCGAAAGCCATAACTTGCAGGAGAAAAGGTGAAGAGGTTTTCCATTGAGACCATGAGTCATAGCCTTAAGGTCATAACAATTTTGTCTTTTTTACTAAAGTTTCTAGTATCTATGGCTCTAGAACCATAAGTATACTAAAAGAACAATAGGTTGGCCATATGTACTATATATATATATATATACAATGTCAAATATAAAAGGTAATGGACTACTTAAAGTTATAAAGCTATAAGATTAGTTATGAATATGGGCAAATAAAACTAGGCTTTATACAAAAACAAATCATCAAACTCAACCATCAAGAAAAACTAATCATCAAGCATAGAAATAGCACGTAGATATAGTAAAGTATCTTGATAATCAAGTGCCATGAGTATTAGACATTATATATAGTGGAGGGAGTGGCATTGAAGCCATAACTATAACTATAACTATATATATATATATATAGTTATGGCTTCAATGCCACTTCCTCCACTATATGCAATGTCATTATATATATATATATATATATATATATATATATATATATACATATACATACATACATACATACATACATACGTACATATATATATATATATATATATATATATATATATATGTATGTATATATATATACATATACATACATACATACATACATACATACGTACATATATATATATATATATATGTATATGTATATATATATATATATGTATATATGTATATATATATGTATATATATATGTATATATATATATATATGTATGTACATACATACATACATACATACATACATACATACATACATACATATATATATATATATATATATATATATATATAGTTATGGCTTCAATGCTACTCCCTCCACTATATTCAATGTCTAATACTCATGGCACTTGATTATCAAGACACTTTACAATATCTACTTGCTATTTCTATGCTTGATGATTAGTTTTTCTTGATGGTTGAGTTTGATGATTTGTTTTTGTATAGGGTGTAGTTTGATTCACCCATATTCATAACTAATATTACAGCTTTATAACTTTGAGTAGTCCATTACCTTTTATATTTGACATTGTAGAATCACTAACTTTATCTCCTTGGATGTTATGTCTGTGGACTTTCTCGTCTTTGCAATTTTTAATAGATTCTTTGTCTCCTTGAAGATCATGACTTATTTTGTCTTGCTGCACATCCTTGCTTCCTTCACACTTTTGAAGAAATATGGTAGATTCATTTACGTTGAAATCTAGCTCATTGCTAGTTTTCAAAGCTAATTTGGATTGATCTCCTTGATGGTTTAGCATGGTGTGGTGAGTGCAAATCATCTCCACCTATAAAAGCACTTTAAACATTAGCTTGGAAATAGACTCTAATATGAAATCTTATTATACAAGCATTGATTTTTAGTTAGTATATCCAACACCTTTTTTTGTCTCCTAGTCATAATTTTTAGACAATGGTGGTGGACAATCTTTGTGACCTAGAAAACCAAATTTGATTTCAATCATGATGGAGGCTTGAAACCAAGGTTGATCCCAATCACTACTACGATAATACATGGTAAATCTTATGCATAGAGACCAAAACATAAGGTTAAACCATCAATGAAAGCACTAATTTAAAACATAAGGTCAAATCGTCAATAAAATCACTAATCCATTACTATTAAGAGAAATCATTAAACATTACACCACACCTGATAATAATTTATAGTAAGTAATGTAAGGCACATTCCTATTAGGGCTCAAGCTTGTGCTTGAGCCCGTGCTACAATTTTTTTGATGTAGGGTGAATCATTCAAGTTAATTAAATTTCAGCCATTTTTTGTATATTAACACCGACCTCAGTCTAAACTATCAACCCAAGAGATATTCTCAAACTTAAGTGTGAGCCTCATCCTATCATTACAACATTTATGATATCTCTAGAGAATAAGTAGATAATACAATACCAAGGTATTGTAAAATGGGAATCATTACAAGATTTACGAAATCTCTATAGAATAACTAGATAATAAAATACCAAGATATTGCAAGTTTTTTGTAAACCATGTGAGAAAGAAGAGATGAGAGAAGAGACAATGTACTCAAGAACTCAACAATGAACCACTAGCCAACTTGATTAGAAATGAACTACAATGCCTCATATATATAGGCACAAGATGAACGGATCTCTAGAAAAGTTCCTCCACCCTTTCCTCCACCCAAAAATGTGTAAATAGGAAAAATAGAAATGAATGCTATAAATCCCAAAAATGCCTAGAGGCTAAAGAGTGTGCCACTAGCGTGACACCATCTGGAGATGACACCTATCCAACACCTCCTCTTCAGGTCCAGATGGGAGGACCAACGCCAACGCACTGAAGAAGATAATCCAAGGTAGGTCGAGGAAGAGGCTTAGTAAACAAATCAGCAACATTATCTTTGGTAGGACAATACTCAAGCTGAATGCGACCTTCAAAAATCCAATCATGAACAAAATGAAAATGAACATCAATGTGTTTGGATCGTCCTCAAATAACTAGATTTTTGGCTAAAGCAATAGCACTCTGTGAATCTGAGTAGATGAGTGTCAGAGTAGATGAACATCCAAGGTGATTCAGAATTTGCTAAAGCCAAAGTGCTTCAGAAGTGGCATCAAGATATGACTTGTACTCTGCTTTTGTCGATGAAGAAGAAATAATTCGCTGCTTTTGACATTTCCAAGAAACGAGCCTGACATGGAACGCCTAGTATCAATACACCCTGCCCAATCAGAATCTGAGTAACCAATAAGTGTATCTCCACCTGCATAAGAAATGCCATACTCAAGAGTTCCATGAAGATATCGAAGAACCCTCAAAGCTGCCTGTCAATGAGATCGACGAGGCTGTGAAGAGAATTGGCTGAGAATACTCATAGCATAGGAGAGATCTGGCCGAGTGTTAACCAAATAAAGTAGAAAACCAATAAGTTGGCGATACTCTGTAGAATCAACCTCAGGGGAATCATCATCTTTGGATAATTTTGAATTAGGATCCATGGGACAAGTGAGTGATGCACAATCATGCATGCCATATTTCTCAAGCAACCTTAAAGTATACTTCTTTTGACAAAGAAAGATGCCAGAAGCAAAATGCCACACTTCTAAACCAAGAAAATAGTGGAGCAGTCCAAGATCAGTCATGGCAAATGATGTTGTGAGTTGAGTTTAAACCCATTTGAGTAGGTCCAAATTAGAGCTAGTGAGTGTCAAATCATCCACATAAAGCACAAGAATGCATATATCATCATCCACAATAAGCACATAAAGATTAGGATCTGCATGAGTCATCTCAAAATGTAGAGAAAGGAGAAAACTGTCAATCTTCTGATACCAAGCTCGAGGAGCTTGCTTAAGACCATAAAGAGCTTTCTATAATAAATACACATCATGTTCATGACCCTGTGCAATAAAACCTTCAGGTTGTGCCACATAAACTTCCTCCTCTAAATCTCCATTCAAGAAGGCACAGTTAACATCCATTTGATATATAGGCCAGGAATAGTGAGAAGCAAGAGCAAAAACAACACGAATAGTAGAATATCTGGCAGTAGGAGTAAAAGTTTCATCAAAGTCTTCACCTTCTTTTTGAGCATAATCTCTAGCAACAAGTCGTGCCTTGTACTTATCAAGAGTACCATCAGAATGAAACTTGACTTTGAAAATCCACTTAACACCAATGACCTTTTTATGTGAAGGTCGTGGAACTAACTGCCATGTGTTATTAGATTCAATAGAAGAAATCTCTGCTTGCATTGCTTCACACCAATGTGGTAAGGAAAGAGCTTCCTTAACCGTTTCAGGCTCAAACACATCACCAATATGAGACATCAAGGTAATATTTACTAAAGGGCGTGTACGTAAGACACGTGTAGTAGATTGTTGAGCATCTGAAAGTGATACACCTGAATCCTGAAGTAGAGAGCGAACCCATTTTGGAGGGCCAGAAGTCCGTGTAAAATCCAATGAAGTAGTTAAGGATCCCAACCATTTTCACAACAGAAGGAGACTTTGCATATGACATCGCATGTACCTTTCATGCCACCTCGATAAGTTGCCTATCACTAGGGCTACTCAAAGCTTCTCACGTACATGCCCTACATCTGACTATGGAGCGGTCCCAAACTATACCACTTAACCTTGCACGCCAATTTCATATTGTACCTTGGACCATCCACACCTTTCCACCTCAGCAACGACTTCACCACCGACTTGAGTGATCGACCTGGGTGATGTAAGGACATCGTTACCACCATTAGGAAAGGGGGTATGTGAACTTCTACATCGCATGTATCTTTCATGCTACCTCCACAAGCTGCCTATCACCGGGGCTACCCAAAGCTTCTCATCACGAATATGCCGTCTGTGGATTGGTCTCAAACCATACCACTTAACCTCGCATGCCAACTTCATGGTGTATCCTGAACCATCCACACCTTTCTACCCCAACGGCAACCTTACCACCAAATATAAGAATGCGGTCATTAGGAAGAGAGGTACATTAACTACTCTATAGGTTAACATGGTTTAACTTGCCCGACCTATCATAAGGCGCCTTACCATCTTACCTACTCAAACCGGCACTTTTCTTTTATAAGACTGCGCTAGAACATATAAAACGACCTTACTTTGAGCTTAATGTCGAATAGAAAAAATCTAAGGACTTCGTGTACATATTATCTTAAGACTAGTAATAGAGACCCGACCATTTTTAATTTTGCTCGGCCTGTTGTAAAAATTAGTCAATTGTATATAAGTTATTTTTTACACTAAGCAATACACAATCATTCTCTTGCAATACTTATGAGGTCCCCTTCTTCTCTATTCTTGCTTACTGGTATGCTATTGGATTCATGCATGTTAGATGGATATTTGCTTAAAAAGATTTACTTGTAGGTTTCTCTCTTGCATTAGCTTCTTGTTCTTCCCCCACTTTGGCATTAGCTTCTTCTTCTTCCCCCACTTTGTGCGAGAGAGAACAATCACAACAAAAGAGACCATCTCTATCTACCTCCATCTAGGTGAAGAAATCTCTCCCTTCACCCCATTCACAAGGAGCATTCCAGTGTGAACGCAATGAGGACACGACGAACAAGCTAGCACACCCACATTGTAAAGTTACATTTTGCAGCTTGAAGGTAAGAAACGACACATAATTCGGCAAGGCTAAGGTAAGCTCTTGACTTGTATTATGTTATCTTGGCTCTCATAGGCCACCTTGGCCTTCAATGTTAATTTACAAGTCAAGAGGGAAGGGCAATTGCAAGTCCCATGCAAGAAAGAGCTTTCCTTGGAGAAGATATAGGGAGAGGAAGAAAGAGAAGGCTAATTGTAGGCCCCTTGCAAGAAAGAGCTCTACCCACACACACACACACACACACACACACACATATATATATATATCGAAGGTCCCATGCAAGAAAGAGCTTACTTGGAGAAGATATAGGGAGAGGAAGAGAGAAAACGCTGATTATAGGCCCCTTGCAAGAAAGAGCTTTGCCAAGAGACGATACACACACACACACACACACACATATATATATATATATATATAGAGAGAGAGAGAGAGAGAGAGATGCTTTTAAAATGACAACTACAACAAAAGCTACATGCAATATTGTCATGCAATCATCAATTATCAAACTTTCCAAGAAGAAAGATTCGATGGATTTGTCACTAACAATGCAACCTTTTCCTAAGTGATGTCTTCAACAAGGTAATACTTCTATTTGACTACACATTCTCTCAAGGTTCTACTCCCCAGTGGCTTCTCTTGTGAAGATCCAAGATTGTTTTGAGCTCTCCCTAAGCTACTGAAACAACTTGCTAATCATCTAAGGCATGGATTGGGATCTTGCACATACTTTTTGAGGAAAATGATATGAAACACACCGTGGACTTTTCAAATATGGTGATAGTAGAAGTTCATTAAAAAGGAGCACGTGTTTGAACCTATATGCAATTCCCATGAGATAGAAGGTGAAATAGTTAAGAGCTTTTTTTTTCTCTTAAACAAGAGTTACAAACTTATCAAATAGCATCAAACACCTTTAAAAAATAACAAAGAATTTTCTGATTTAATTAATAAGGTCTCGGATAACGACTAACTAGGGACCTAATAGGGGCTACAATAAGTTTTTTTTTTTAAAGAAGATCAATAAATTAATATATGGAAGTGACTTTTCTAAGGTTGAGAAATAGATTAGTCCGATTAAGGTTCAAAAATGGAAAATTGTCACGTTTCGAGTTGAAATTCAAGTTTTTTGTTCAAGGTGTGTTTCTTGCTAGCGACAGTTTGATTGCTACAAATGTTTTACCTTCGTGAACTAAATGGAACCCACCCAGGAAACTATAAATCACGCGCTTTCCATTAAAAAAGCTCATATACAGAAAGAAGAAGCCCACAGAGAGCACAGCTTCCTTCAGGTAGAAGAATACGTAACAAACACAACCACTACTCTTGAATCAAGAAACGTTTTGCTGCATACTGCTGCTTGGTAATCCCAGATTTTGCCTTCATAAGAGCCCCCCCATATGGGATGATAATCAAGGCTGTTGACCAATCATAAGCTCTAGAAGCTTTTTCTTTACATAAGCCAGGTATGCACAATCTTATTTCTACCACAGCATTCAAAAGTTGAGTTGGATACATAAAGTAATGATGTTGCTGGTCGACCGGTCACGTTCCCAATGGAGCCCTATCATCTGGCCCAGCGAGCATTATCTGTATGAAAAAAGTTTCAGCATGTCAGGTCAGAGAAAGACTTGGTTCGTCACTCACCAGATGCAGAAGCGTTTTCTTCACACTTTGTAATAAGATGGGACCATACATTACAGTCAAACGAAAATCTCCGCGCCAACATGATTGCAGCATTCCGTTCACGAGCAGATTCAAAGGCTAGCAAAAAAGACAACCCCTTTTTGGCCTGCCAGAACAGGCCTTGAGCAGCAGCAAGTCCTCCACCTCTGGCTCCACAAAGCTGCTGATATATCCTCAATTTAATCTCTTTGCAATATGCGTGCACATCTAAACTACCCTTTTTTAAAAAGCCCCTTGTATAAAATTGACTAACCCTGGCACCTACATGTATTAATTTCTCGGAAAAAAAACAACTATGTATGTCTTGATGAGCTCATTCGACTTCAGACAACGTGCAGGGATGGAAGAAAGGACCTGCATGGAGGCGGAGAAAGGCTCCTTTGCCTTGGTACTTCGCCCTTTCCTTAGCTTGATACGTACCCGCCCAATATTGAATCCATGGACACTTTGCTTTGCAACCACCTCCCCATTCTGCTGAATTATAACCACCTAAGGGGCCACATGGGGGAGAATTAAAGCAAACAAAACAACATCCCTTAGGAGAGACTGAATAAGCCACTCGGGGAGGAAAAGAGAGCATAATAAAGAAAATTCATGAGCCCCTAAAAAACCAATGCAACACTGAGTAAATAAAACAGAGAAGGGTTCTCAATAGGCCTTCCTTGCCTTTGATTTTGAAAGATATTAATTCCAGAAAGCATAACGAGACGATAATAACTTATTCATTTATAATTGACATGTTTATTTTAATAAGACATGGACTTAAAACTGTTATTATGCAGGTTTTTTCTTTTATTTGCATTGAAAAGGATCAATTATTATTAACATAAAGGTTAAGCAATTAATTAAATATATGATATTTCAACTATTTAGTAATCCTATATATTAAGTATATTAATGAAAAGATTGATTAAGATTTTCGTGTTTTGTGTTACATGCCGCGTTTTTTACAGGACAAAAACTACTCTAGCATTGCATGACCTTCAAAAGACTTGCCTGGAATTCAGCACCTCCCTTTCTGACAAGAGCCTCCACGTAATTTCCTAGACCAGGAGCTGCCATTCCAAACACAAAATGCGACTGTCATGTCAAGAAATTGCTTTAAAAACCTCAAATTGACAAAGAGGAAGAGAAGCCAACCACGAGCAAGCATAATCTGCTCTTAAAAAACGACACACTACAAGATAAAGCACTGCCTGCACATGTTGCAAACTAGCTTCATTTGGAATTTCCAATAATCAACAAGAAACAAATGTCGAGTTTTGGAGAAAACAAGAATGTTGCTTTGAAAGAGCTTCTAAAATAAGCAAACTGAACGACAGCACCCATGTTACCTGGATCGATCACTCCATGAGATGAGGCTGTGCACTTCTGTCCATTTGGTAAAGTAATATCCACTCTTAAAAATCTCCCCACATCAAAAGGCTCAGGAGCATATTGCGACTTCATTGCACCTGATAGCATTCCACTATATCAAGAATCTCTCTCTCTCTCTCTCTCTCTCTATAGATGGATGGCCGAATCAAAAGGGTCAATCACATTATCGAGCTCTCTCTCTCTCTCTCTCTCTCTATAGATGGATGGCCGAATCCAAAGGGTCAATCACATTATCGAGGATATGCTTCATGCATAAGAGGAGGCAGACTATACATCCCAATATTAGAGTTTATCTACACCAATGCAATCGTTCAGTTAACCTAAAGCTTCACAGGAAGTTTGGATTAGGGAAGAAAAGGGTACAATTAGCCGAATACTTTTTTAGGATAAGAACCAAATGGTTAAGCTGGATTGAAACTGCATTAAGAAGGCTCGAGCTTGAGCAAGAAGTATGTAGACTCATACTGAGGATGGGTAGAGTTTTCTAAAGATGATAAAGTCATGATTCGTCATAAACCCTGAGGATAGGCAAGTGTCCTAAGCAATCTCTTGAGTGTTGTGATTTATTCACAAAGCTTAGAAAGATAGGTGCGGTTGCTTATGAATCAAAACTACTTATAAGATGTTAAGTACATTCAATGTTTCATGTAAATCGCTCTAGAAGAAAACTGGGCAACTAGGATAATCTTGTGGATGATGAGGCCCTTGCTGAGTTTACAGAGCCACCTAGTCTTCCAATGGGCCAAGAAAGATTCTTGATGTGAAGACCAAACGTACTCGACATACTATTATATTTGGTAAAGTGAAAGATGAAACTCAACCTGAAAGAAGGTAAGCAATAATTCCCTTATACAAGCCCAAAAGCCTAGGGAATTATTGTAAAAGCCTAAAGGGTTAGCCTTTGTTAAAAGCCAAAACCTTAGAAAGAGGGACCTTTGTATTATGATGCTTACGTTACACCTTAGATAATCGGTAAGGCACTACCAAAAGGAAAAAGAGCTCACCTGAAATAAGTTCAGTCTTGTTCCCTTCAGCAGATATGCGATGCCATTGGAAATTGCATTGTGAAACATCTATAGTAGATTCGTCCAAAATAGCCACTTGCAAGCACGAACCTAAGGTTTCTACACCTTCAAGTCGAAAGACCTTGCTCTTTTCCCCATCCGGTGCTCGCATTGCCTCCAACTACATGAGAAAAACCTCAAATTCGTAACTTGTAATTCTCTATATAACCAACGCCATCTAATGTATTAAAAGTATCTTGTAACACCCTAAAACATATATAAACAAACACACACACACCCGCATGTATGTCACACATACACACACATGTATATGCATATGAGAGAGAGAGAGAGAGAGAGAGAGAAAACAACTAAACATAAAAGACTCCACCTTTTTACATGCATCATATATATTTTGATCACTTAAATTTTTCAAATGGCTACAACTTTTTACTTGGCTTGTTTCAGAAGCATAAAGAAACACATGAACGAGATAACAGTGGGAAAACCCCACATAAGTGCTCTTAACCCATCAAAGAGCAGCACAAACCCTTTCACACTAATGCTATACACATTCTTTTATTACAAAAAAGGGCAACCTGCTTTGGTCTTCAACATGCGCCAAGAGGCCCAACACTTTTCTCACCAGTAAATGTTGATTTGCTTCATGAGCAAGCACTCTTGATTGTAAACTATGATGGCAAATTGATCCAACACAAAACTAAATAAGTCTCAACAAGCCACAATTGCTTTGGGAGGAACTTGTCCTCTTTTACCTTTCATGGGACCCATGTTAGTAGATACAAAA
Organism: Cibotium barometz; assembly: GCF_041138505.1. Taxonomy (NCBI): domain Eukaryota; kingdom Viridiplantae; phylum Streptophyta; class Polypodiopsida; order Cyatheales; family Cibotiaceae; genus Cibotium; species Cibotium barometz. Next base: position 9,519,785 of record NC_141065.1, on the reverse strand, counting down.
GAACCAGACAACTCTCAAGCCTAAATTATTTGTCAACAAGCCTCTATTTAGATAATTTTTCTATTCCTACACATTATCGTTTCAATACATTTCTAGGTCCTTGCCATCAGTGGGTTACTTGGCATCTCTCAAAGTTACCATTCAATGGATTTGGGTGTCTCTAGTGCATTGTGCTCAAATAGTGTATTTGTTTGGCTCAGATAGTGTATTTGTTTTTAGTAATGGCTGGCATTGATGTATTCGATTGGTTGGAAGCAAAGGACAAGTTGGATGGTTCCAACTACCCTCTTGGGTCATATCTGATGCGTCATGTTTTGTGTTAATAACTACATTGGCCAACATTACTCCGAACGCGCGGCCATAGTTGTCTCCGTACGACGTACAACAACATATCGTACAAAATACCGTACGGTACGATACCATACGAACTCGTACGAATTTTTTTCGGAAAAATATTCGAAACTTTTTTTTTCAAAAAAAATCAAAAAAATGTTTTTTTTAGCAAGTTTAAAGATAATCCAATTCAACAAATATTTCTATGAGTAAATAGAAGAGCATTGTGCTCTAGCGCATAATTCCTTGTAGCCAAGGGTGGGCTTGACGTTCCTCTTGAATTAGGGGACCTCTTTCTGATTAACATGGAATGTCCTTCTCGACACTTTCTATATAAGAAAACTTTATCATAGTCTCTAGCTATAATTATGGCTTCTGAAATAGAGGATGGTTTTGCATTCTTTACGAGGCTATTCAATGGTATACATCCTCCTTTTTAAAATACTCCATATTTCGAAATCGAAAATACCTAAGTTTATAAGTAATTTTTTAAAACACCATATTTTATCGTACGATAAGAAAAAAAATTTCCCGTTTCTCGTTTCTGGTGACTATGATTATATCGTATTTTCCCGTACTGTATCATATCGTACGGTATCGTACCTGACAACTATGCGTGCGACAACACCTTCAAGCCACATACTTTTTACACTACGCAATACACTTTATGTAAAATGATTATGGAAAATCTCCAAGCTTACAACTTGTGTAATACCGAAAGATAGTCAAAACCAAGCTTACAACTTGTGTAATGCCGATAATGTATACCTAGAACTAAGTAATTAGCCTGGACTAGCTTTTGGACCCTCGGACATTACTTGGGAAGTCGGGCATTGTATATATTAGTCTTGTATATAAGACAATTTTTGACTACTGAGAAAACATATATATCTCACAATTGAGTTTGAGAACTTGCTTCTAAGCTTTCTCTTCTTCGTTACATAAATGCTTAAGGATTGTGTGGCTGAGTGATGGTGTGTTGATGCAAGTTCTCTTCTCTCTCTCTCTCTCCTCTTCTCCCATGCTCTCACTCACCGAGGCATCAAAGTAGATGTTGGGCTTTCCATAGCTCTCTCTCTCTTTGCTCTCCCCACCCATTTACTAAGCTCCTTTATAGTGATAACAAGGGAGGCAAGGTTGAGGACCCTAGCTCTCCACAACAGAGGGTTGCTCTACTAAGAGTGACTAGAGGTGCAGCCCGGTAAGACCCTTGCATTCTTCCTCTTCTTCTCTCTATCTTGCAAGGCTCAAGTGTTCTCAAATTGGTAAACATCTTTGACACCGTTGCGAGAAAAAACTACTATACTTTGCATTTGGAGTATCGCCATAGCCCGGTTGGAGTACAAATCCATCGGTTGGTAGTGTTTAACTTTTGCTTTGTTGATTGTTTTTGGTTTATTTGGTTACCTTGGTGCAATGAGGCATGAAGCAACAATTCAAGCTCGAGTTGCATGATTACAAGTAAGTGTTCTATTCCATTTCCTTTGATTCTTGCTCTTTCCTTATTGCATTTGCAAATTTTTCACTTTTCGTTCATTTTAGGTATTAATCTATCACATGCGAAAGCTTTGGGAGTCTTCTTTCAACCCTAAAAACCTTCTTGGAACATGCTTATGCAAAACACAAGCAAGAGATGGAGAGAAGACAGAGATGGCTGGGTTTCAATATATTATTATAGTACAAAAAGATGTACAATTGTGGCAAGCCATCGGCTGCCCTTGAAAAGCTAGAAAACACCTTCTTGGAACATGCTTATGCAAAACACAAGCAAGAGATGGAGAGAAGACAGAGATGGCTGGGTTTCAATATATTATTATAGTACAAAAAGATGTCCAATTGTAGCAAGCCATCGGCTGCCCTTGAAAAGCTAGAAAACACCTATCTAATCCCTAGTCTACTGACTCAGCCCATAAGGGATTGAATGCCTACAATGAGCTCAGCTTTAGGTCCTTGAAGCACTTCTGGACTGGCCGACCAACACAGAAAATCCTCTTTAATTGCTGGCCGACAGCCTTTCCAACGTCTTCCCTGCCCATGCTTAGTTGCTATAGCTCCGAAATTGACATCCCCCTTTGATAAACTTGATAACGAGATTCCAACTTTTGACCTTGGATGACTGTCATCATCCCTTCGTCTCCTCATGGACTCCCAAACCTATCATTTTTCCCTTTCTGGCAACCTTTCACTGAAAACCCTACCCCGTCCCAAATCCACTCCAAATCTAATGAAGATCTGTGCATTTGTTCCAACTTCTTCCATGTCTTGTGTTACTCTCCTTGGACTGTGCACCTTCATCTCGGACTAAATCAGTACTTAGCCTTGCTAAGCCTGATGCTTTGATACCAATGTCACGTGAGGAAGCTCTGGGAGTCTTCTCTCAGCCCTAAACACCTTTTGGAACATGCTGATACAAAACACAAGCAAGAGATAGAATAGAGAGAAGACAGAGATAGCTGAGTTTCGGTATATTATTATAGTACAAAAAGGTGTACAACTGTGGCAAGCCATTGGCTGCCCTTGAAAAGTCTGGAAAACACCTATCTAATCCCTGGTCTACTGACTTAGCCCATAAGGGACTGAATGCCTACAACGAGCTCACCCTTTTGCTATTTATAGGCCCTTGAAGCACTTCTGGACTGGCCGACCTGCTGTCCGCCAGGTCCCTGGACAAACACCCTCCACTTGCTGCAGCCAACACTGAAAATCCTCTTTAATTGCTGGCCGACAGCCTCTTGGTCTTTTCCAATGTCTTCCCTGCCCATGCTTAGCTGCTGTAGCTCCAAAATCTGGTCCTAAATCTTGTCTTTATCTATTGCCCCTTCCGGAACTAGCCTTGGGATTAGCATGTACATGTCATGCGCATGACATAATCTCACCATTAATCCTTGTAGAAATACTATTAGATTGCATTGAGCATATCACTATATAGGTTAGGAAAAGCTAAAGCATCCTATCAAATCAAAAACCCAAAAACATACACCATTAAGCAGTAATTAGAGGACAAAACTTGGATTTTTTTGCCAAAACTCAGAAGCCAAATCTTGTTCCTGCACCACTCCCCATGCCTCTTCTTTCCCTTGCTCTTACTCCATCTAGGTAATAATAGCCCTCTCTCACTTCTATGTATGGAACCCTCAAGCCGTGGGCAACTCTTCAAGGCCTAGCTGGTGGGGCCTAGCTGGTGGTCCTAACTAGTTCCAAGGGTTATACTACCCTCTACTAGTGGTAGGCATTGCCACTAATCTATGCATGATGATTGTAGTGGTGGGTGCAACTCCGCATCCATATTGTCTAATGAGGCCACAAGGTGCTTCACTTCTCCTAGGGTGGCCAATCACTAGTGTCCTTGAGTGTCATAGAAGTTATCAAAGGCACCCAAATTTTAGATATCGTTGTGGAGGGAGGCTTGGGTTTGCCTGCGTACGTGCTCAACTGGGCCTGTGAACGCACATTCCTAAGTCTGGCTGGGAAAATCTACACAATATTCTCATAAGGAAAGGTCAGAAGATATTCTTCCCATAAATGACAACAGAAGCACCAACCCTGTAGAGGAAAGAGTAATCCTTCCTAGAACCACAACTGGCATGGCCACAGACACAACGGTTACGTCAGTAGCTTTTGGCTCAGCGAGCTCTCAAAACACAAACCTTGGAGCGTTCGGAACAACCTAAAGGCCCACCATATCCTAAAGCTTGGCAGCATTAGCTCCTGGTACAAGCAACACAGGGGGGATTTAAGTTCAACTCTGCTACCAAGGCTGCAGCAACAACACATGCCACTAGGGCTGACAAGACAACCCAAGCCCCTCGTTACACAACAAATGACTAAGTAGTGGAAAGTTGGGGTCCGAAAAGACAAACTGCTAACAACCAACTCCACATCAACTGCTCCATCATCTTGCTGCTCTCTGCCCACCAGTATCTCCGTCACCTCGTGCTGCCGTCTACCGCCTATGCAGCAGTCACCTGTGCGCTTATGCAGCGCCATCACTGTGACCAACCTATGCTACTCTCGCACACCACTGACCACTGAAGATATCTTGAGGATAGCAACCCAAATAGCGAGAGGGGTAGCAACTGGGCTCGCAGCAACACCACCACCAGCTGCAGCGATGGTGTTGGGTTTTATGCTGTGTATGCACCCAGCGGAGTGCTAGTGATCATCAGTAGATTACTGGGGCACTTTTTACTTCAGTTAGTGGAGGTTTTTTCCCCAGTTTAGCTTAGTTTCACTTATAAGCAGTTTATAGGTGTTTTGGTCCACCCGGCACATTTTATGGCCGGACATGTGAACACATCTCTTTAGGTCACTTATCATGTGGCTATTGTACTTCACATTTTTATCAATTGAATACACTGAAGTCGTGTTCTCTCTCTGTTGCTCTCCACGCCTGTTTGCAGCATCTCTAAACCCTAACCCTAACTCTCCATTGGCCTTCATTTGGTATCAAAGCTGTGTTGGCCTGCCATTGCCCAGGTTGTACACAGCCGCCTTCTGTTACTGTCCATACTGCACTATCCGTACATCTGCCCGTACACTGTGCGCCGTGTACAGTACCCGTACACTGTTCGCCTACAGTTGCCGTACATGTTCGCCGCCGTACTGCAGCTTCAATTACTGTCAGCGCCGCTTTCCACTGGTATCGTACTGTACCAGCCTGTACAGCACCTGTCAGCGCCGACAGTTCTTGTCAGCGCCGACTGCACCAGTCAGCTGTCAACGCCGACTGCATCTGTCATAATCCCTCGTACTGTACCTACCTTCCTGCAAGCGCAGCCGTACTGCAACTTCAGTACCTGTCAGCGTCGCCTTCCTTCCGTACCAGTCAGCGCCGCCTTGTCAGTACCTGCACAGTACCTGCACAGAATCAGCCTGCAGTTGCCTTCAGTTCTGTACAGTACAAGTCGATTGTACCTGCACAGTACAGTCAACTGTACTTATTCTTTTGGTGGACTCTACCTGCATATGTACCACAACCTGCTCAGTCAACTTGTGGTAAGCATTACGAATTTTGCTTTTTGGGCAATTCTATTTTCTCTGTGAAAATCTACAAGCACTACACGCAGACTTTCTAGCAAAGAAGTCTACAAGCTTTTTGCACAGTTTTGGGTGCAGTAAATTTGGGCATTTTTGGGGCATTTTGGCATTGCGTACGCCATTTTTGCTGCTCTACTCAGTCGTTGGTGCATTGAGCTGCACGTTCAGAGGATTGAGAGTGCAGGCATATTTGGGTGAACTGTATTCAATGGAGTACAGTTGTTTTCAGGGTTCTTGCTATTGGGTTTTTTGATACACAGGTACAACATTATGCATAGGCATAATGGCAAATCAACAACAGAGTGATGTATTCACATATTTGTCTAAGGAAGACAAATTGGATGGCACAAACTACTCCTTGTGGAGTTTTATGCTGAAAAATGTGCTTGTGGCAAAAGGTCTTTGGGATTTTGTTAGTGGTGATGAACCACGTCCAGGTCCATTGGCTCCAGAGACTCCTCCCCAAGGGAGTGCTCGTGGACGAGGACAACAGGTACAGGCTCCAGGGCAGCCATTGCCTGTTCAAAGAACAAATGCTCAAAAGACATGCCTTAAGTATCAAGAACTTGTAGCTCTCTTGCTACAAGAAGAGCAAATGAGGAAGAATATGAATATGAACACAAGTGCTGAACAAGCATTTACTACAGGTCAAAAGGGGAAAGGAAAAACTCAGCCAAAGAGTTCAAATCAGAATTCAGGTGATGGTGGTTCTTCTCAGGATACCAAGAAAGGTGATGGACACCCCAAGAAGAAGGGCAAATGTCATTACTGTAAGAAGCCAGGTCACTACATCACTGAATGTAGGAAGAGGATTGCCAAAGAGAAGGCAAAGGAAGCTGGGATGTCTGTTAATGATGCTTCTAAAGCTCCTCCAGAGACTGCTTCTTTTGTTGAGGACAGGGATTACTGTTTTTATACATGCAGCTATGATGCCTCTTGGTCTTCACAGGCACTCAGTATGACAGAGCATGTATGTACTTGGTATTTTGATAGTGGTGCCTCAAAGCATATCACATCTCGCAGGGATTTGTTTAGTCATGTTGGCCCTGCCCCTGTTGGCAAAACTGTTCAGTGTGCCAACAATGCTTCATATCCAGTTCGTGGCATTGGGGAGATTCAGCTCACAGCCATTGATGGCTCCATTCTCCGCCTTACAGATGCCTTATATGTACCAGGGATAAAGAAGAATTTGTTGTCCATTTCTTCTTTAGCACATTGTGGTATGCAGGTCCACTTTGATGATGATAAATGCATGGTCAGAGACAAAGCTAATACCTTGACCTTGATGCTTACTGGTACATTATGTCATGGACTTTATCAATTGGATGCATTTCAGCCAGTGGATCAGTCTGCTTATAATGCATTCACTCTTACTCCAGCTATGGTTGATGCGGAGTTATGGCATGCTCGCATGGGACATGTAAATTTTGGTAGTCTTATTCTTATGCAGCGACATAACATGTTTACAGATCTACCTCTCATGGAGAAGCCTCCAGATCACATTTGTGAAGGATGTATTTTGAGAAAAATGCATAGGTTTTCCTTCCCACGTGATCACGCTCTAAGAGTAACTGCAAAGTTGCAGCTTATACACACTGATCTTTGTGGTCCCATGCAGACGAAGTCACTAGGTGGCTGCTTCTATTTTGCAACATTTATTGATGACTTCTCTCGTATATGCTGGGTCTATCCTTTGACACAAAAATCACAGGTATATGATGCATTTTTTGCCTTTGTAGCACTTGCTGAGACAGAGTCAGGATGCAAGGTCAAGACTCTCCGTTCTGACCGAGGGGGGAAATATATGTCACACATGCTGAATTCCTTTCTTGGGAGTAGAGGTATAAAACATCAGTATACTACTCCTTAGACCCCACAGCAGAATGGGGTTGCAGAAAGGAAGAATCGGTCACTCATGGAGATGGCCAGATGTATGCTAAAGGCAAAAAGTCTACCACATATCTTTTGGGTGGAAGCTGTCATGTGTGCTTGTCATATTTTGAATCGATGTCCCACAAAGGCATTGGTTTCTATTACTCCTTTTGAGGCTTGGCATGGCCGTAAGCCTTCTGTATCACATTTTCGTATCTTTGGGTGTCTTGCATATGCACACATACCCAAAGAGTTGAGGAGGAAGTTGGATGATAAAGCCACTAAATGCATTTTTGTTGGGTATAGCCGTGAGAGCAAGGCTACCGGTTATATGACCCACTATCCAGGAAGATATTCACTAGTCGGGATGTGATTTTTGATGAAAAATCAGAAATATCCATGGCTGGTTATGATGCAAATCAGGCTGAAAATGATGTGTTTGAAGGTCTACTACCTATGGAGTTTCATTCCACAGTTGGTGAACCAACTCATGAGGGTACAGGACAGCCAGCACATGATGAAGGTGGTGCAGAAATTCAGCAGCAAATTGAGCCAGAAGCTGAACCAAATATGGGGCAGCAAGCACCACAAGTCACACACATACCTAGATGGTATTTGAGGACATTACAGGACAGCCATTTAGAGGGTCCTCTTGCCGGTCGTACTCGTAGGGAGACAGGGACAAATGAGCGTGCACACATCATGGATTTGAATCTGGTTATGGCAGCCAGTTTACAGGATGATGATGAGCCTGATTCATTTGTGGATGCACGAGATAATGTGCATTGGAACAAAGCCATGCAGGATGAGCTTGATTCTATTAAAAGGAATCAAACATGGGATTTGGTTGATCTGCCCAAAGGCAAGAAAGTAATTGGTACTAAGTGGGTCTATAAGTTGAAAAGACATGCAGATGGATCCATTGACAGGTACAAAGCCCGTCTAGTTGCAAAGGGCTATGCACAGAAGAGAGGCATTGATTATGAGGAGACATTTGCTCCTACATCCCGTATGTCGACACTTAGGTGTGTCATTGCATTGGCTGCACATCGTGGTTGGGTTGTTCACCAGTTGGACATAAAGACTGCATTCCTACATGGGGACCTCGAGGAGGAAGTTTATGTATATCAGCCCATGGGTTTTGCAGAACATGGTCATGAGGGGAAAGTATGCAGGCTGAAAAAGGCCTTGTATGGTTTGAAACAAGCTCCACAAGCTTGGTATGCAAAAATAGATGCTTTCCTACTCACTCAGGGATTTGTGAACAATCCATCAGAAGCCACTCTGTATGTAAAGAAAGAAGAGACAGATCTGTTGGTCATCAGTCTTTATGTGGATGATCTCTTGCTCATGGGATCAAATGATGACAAAATTGCAGCTTTTAAAGAGATACTGCAACAGACATTTGACATGTCTGACTTGGGGCTTGTACACTACTATTTGGGCATACAGTTTGTGCAGGATAACAGAGGCATTGGGTTGTTGCAATCACGGATGCAGTAAGAGGATGTTGTAGGAGTGCCATAGATTTTGAGACAATAACTTCATGGAAACTTCTTTAAGGAATCTCCTTGAAGGAACCCCACCAGAAGCATCTTTTGGCATAGTGCCTTCGAGGATCCGCAACAAAGGGAAGGAGCCACACACTATACCAGCCGTAGAAGACCTAGCGGGCCGCACATTTGCAACAAATGACTAAGTAGTGGAAAGTTGGGATCAGAAAAGACAAACTGCTAACGACCAACACCACGTCGACTGCTCCACCGTCATCTTGCTGCTCGCTGCCCACCATTATCTCCACACCTCGTGCTGCCATCTACCGCCTATGCAGCAGTCACCTCTGTGCTTATGCAGTGCCATCATCGTGACCAGCCTGTGCTACTCTCGCACGTTGCTGCCTTCGCCTACTACTTTCGTCCTTGTGCAGCTCCTATCCACCCAGATGTGCAGGCATCAACACTTACCTGCAAGTCCACATCAGAAATCGATTTTGGGGGTTTTCTCAATCGAGGTACAGATCATCTAATTGAAGCTATTATTTCAACAAAATTTAGGGCTTCTGCACAAATCAGCCCTCTGCATCACAATTAGAGCTTCTGCAACTTGAAATTTTTGAGGGTTTCTCTGAAATATGGAGAAATTCATCAAATTGGAGATCCAACACCCACAAGTTTTTGGGGCTTTTCCAAAATTCAGCCTCCTAATCAAATTGGAGCCTCTACATCAACAAAAATTAGACAGCTCCCAATTTGTGCAAATACAGGTCTTCATTGCCGGCACATCATCGAGGAGTTTTTAACTTCCAAAAATTTAGATAATTCCTATTATGTTGAGTCATGGGTTCTCATTCATATGTGTTCCATCTTTGTAATAACCCTTGAATCTTATAAAAGGGTCCATCATTCCCATCTTACCCCTGTTTAGGTCTGGGGGGGTTGTCTTGGATGAATTGATGCAGGCTATCATTTTGTCAATTGTTGGTCAAGTTGGCCAACATAAGGATATGGGTGTTGGTGCCATTGTCTTCTTAAAAGCAAACCTTGGCCCCTGATTCTTTCGCGAAGACCGTGCTTTGGTGAGCCCCTGAGCCATGCTCATATGTGAGCCTCTAAGCCATGCTCATACGCAAGCCTCTGAATCTGAAGCAGAGAACACACCTTGTTCCTGCTATAGGGGAGTGAACCAGTCTAGAGGCCAACTCATTATGACTATGGAAGGTTTTCTCAAGCATCTCCACCTTTGCTCCGAAGGGGGTTTGTTAGGATTCGTAGTCTCGTGTGTGTCCCCTCATGTGTGAACCCGTCCGTGTTTGTGTATCCGCGCACACGCGTGTGTGTGTGTGTGTGTGTGTTGCTCGTATCAAATTCAGCAGAGGGGTTGCAGTGGCTGTTGGATGCACTTCAGACATTCTGTGAGGAAAAGGATCTCACATTGGATCTTGGCAAGACCAAGCCTCACATCAGGTAGCCACCACACATGCATTTTCATTCAGAGGCGAGGCAGTTGAGATCGTCACCTCTTATGTACACTAGGAAGTCACCTTCACGAGACCTAAAAGTGGCCTAACTTAATCATGGACTAAGCTTGCAGAGGAAGTACAGCTTTAATCATGGATTAAGCATAAAAATACGCAGCTAATCAGAGGAGATTACCGCCGTTAAGCCAGAGGACGAGGGGCATTTTCACCCTACTACCGGTGGCAAGACACCGATGCCTAGAGGAGAGGCAGTGTTTCCAGGCCCACTTCCAGGGACTGAGCACAAAGAGCTGGCTTTTTGACACATTGGTCAGACCCGCCATGATGTATGTACTATGGAGCTTCTTTTTGGGGGCCAGGTTTGGGAGAGGAGGATTGGCAGAGGATAGAAAGGGTGCAGTCTCATAAATGATCAGGAAAAGCACTCAGTGCCCCATGAGATCTACCTTACAGAGTTTGGAGCACTATCCCTAGTTTTTGATGCCGTCTTCCAGACTCACGCCTTTATACTCTGGTTACAGATAGACTCCCGAGACTGGCACTAGAGTCCTCCATGCAACTGGCATATGATGAACACAGTAGGTCTTGGTACTCCCAGGTGGGCTACAGATGGGCTGCCTGCCACACTTTGAGCACTCAGACTCCCATTTTTTGAGCCTCTTGAGGCAGGAGATTGAACGTATCATCCATCTGGATCTTACTCAGCTTCACACTGGTAAAATGATGTGCCCCAGATAAGAGCTATCTACAAAAAAGAATTTTTTTGTCTTGGGATTTAGAGAGAGAGATTATGTCACACCTCAAGTTAAAACTTATGATGCATTTTATGATCTGCTTTTCACTACAGACCAAAGTATCAAACTCCACATAACTTTCTTTCTAAATCCTCTAAAATTCATGACTCATCAATCCTTAAAAATAGTTTTTGTGCAAATTCTGCACTTACATCTTTTCGCAATGTTGTAACCTCAACAGTTTTTTGGACAAGTTGCTGCCTTAAACCCTCTAATTCATGCTCCATATCCATTGCCTGTTAAACAACCAGAGTTAAACAAAACCTCAAAATTTGAGTCTCCCAAACACCAACGGTGGATCCAAATATAGATCTTAATGCAGCCACAAGAATAGATTTGCTCGATATGGCTGCTAACACATGAAATGTGCATCTCTAAACTAAGAAGGAAAAGTAACAATGACATGCCGGCCAGTCTTGCCCAAACAATTAGAAATAGCCACAAATTGTGAAACAGCACGTTATGGGTTCACCATGGTGAGTATTGCTCAAAGTTTTCAAAAAAGAATTCCAAATCACCAGACAAGTGGGTTGCCTCATTGAAAAAGTGGTCCGCTCATATACTTGCCCTCATAGGTTCAACCCCCCCACATCGCCTGTATTCCCCGAATTCCTCTAAGGAAGAGTATGTAGTAACGGGACCAGCCAAGTCCACATAAGGCTTTTATGGTGCTTTAATCTACTACAACCCTTGTACAATGCATTGGCACAAACACCATACATTTTTCAATCAATAACGTGTATTGCAACATATCGAGTATCGGCATTGTATCACCTCAAGATCCTAAACAGAAGAGTAGAAACCAGGGACATGAACAAGGATAAATCTTCACCTTACTTGACTCGTGCAGCATCTTTATTCTTCTAGCTTCCTGCACTTCCCTCCTCATGTCTTCCAGTTCCTTTGACAAAAAAGTGAATTTCATCTTGCAAGTGAGCAGATCTCTACCAAGCAAAGCTTTAACTTTCAGACTTCCTATAAAATACCTGCTGGCCTAAAACTCCATGAAACTTGTCTTTCTCTTCTAGTCCCTCTTCAATCCTCCTTGCAGCAGCTCTAGCAGACTCTATCTCTGCATGTGCAACTGCCCTCGCCTCCTCCACCATCCTCTTTGCATCATCAGAAGCCTGACACACATGCAAGCACCAAACAATCAGCACATAGTTCAAACAAGGCTTCAAAAAAAAGAAATCAAGGCATAGAGATGAATCCTAATAATCAGTTGAAACTGATTTTGAATTGCGAGGGTCTGGAGCAAAACCAGTATCATGAAAAAGGGGAACAGAGTTGAAACTGTTGGAAAGCTAAAACTTTAACTCAAAAGTGGAAACTCATACATAATCCCAAAAACTCCAAACAGCTGGCCAAAGCAACCTAGGCTCACTAATATCCTCAACTATTAAAACGAATAAAATGTAATCTCTCTCTCTCTCTCTCTCTCTCTCTCTCTCTCTCTCTCTCATACCAGCCTTAAAGACGGGGATAAAGTTGAAGAGGAGGTGAAAGAACTTATGGTGTTGATGGGGATTGACAGTCCGGCACACGCAAAAGCCTAGAGAGTGGGCAAAAAAAGCGGAGGCAACGGGGAAACATCAAAGGAAAGAGCTCTCATACTTCGCTTCCCCTCTATTGAGGCGAAGAAGGAGTTCTTGAAGAGACAACCCACTTCAAAGAATACAGGCATTTTTCTTGGTGATGATCTTACTCTTTCACAGCTTGCACATATGAAGGAAGTCATGCCAGAGATTAGGGCGGCAAAGAAAAGGGAAAGATAGCATTTTATAGAGAAGGGAGGGTGGTCATCGTGGAGCGACGCTCTACATGACGGTGCGAGACCTATGGGACCAAATTAAAGCTGGCAGCCTGGAACTGCAATGGATCCCTCAGACTTGATGTAGGTGCCTTTGAGGACAGCTTTAGAGATAGAGATATAGTCTTCTACTCGGAGACTCACCAGGCCCCTGGTCAGATGATGCCACAGGTGACAGGATACAGATGGGAGACAGCTTGCAGAGTAGGGACGAGATCGGTACACAGTAGTAGAGGATCAGGGGGGGTGGCAATTCTTTTCAGGGAGGAGCTGCAACTGCTTCTACACATCGTTCGGGGAGATGATCGGGCCAGATATATGTGGGTGAGACTGAGGGCCGACACAGGCAGATTCCTGTATATTGCCATATGCTATTTTGCTCCTAGTACATCGACATATGCAGCACCTAGAGGGCAGTCTCCTTTCTCTGTGCTAGATGATGACATATGGGAGTTCTCTAGGGATGGAGACATCATCCTGTTAGGGGACTTTAATGCCCGGACGGGCAACCGCCAGACAGCCTTTTATGATACCTCGGAGGAGATGTTGAGAGAGTTGGATACTCTGGATATGGGATTAGACAGACGCTCACAGGATGTGGAGTGCACAGAGAATGGGAGATATTTGGTAGATATGGGGACTGCACATGGGTTGGCCATACTTAATGGCTTGCAGAGGTTTCCGTCAGCAGCACCTGGATTAACTTGCTTTCCACATAGACATGGTGCTAGCACAGTGGATTATGTTATGGCTATGCCCAGCTTTGTTTCATGCATTGAGGACTTCACAGTTGGATCTCGGCCCATTGGGGTAGTAGTGGATCATGCATTGTTGACATTGACTATCTCTTTTCACTTTACCACAGCTTAGATGACACGAAGGGCAGATCACACTCTATATACTTTTACCTCAGAGACTGATGCTGTCTACACAGATGGGATTTATAGACGTCTGTACACAGAGGAGCCAGGGAGACCTTTGGAGGAGTTGACCCATATACTGACAGAGACTTTACAGGATGCAGCGAGAGAGGCATATCCACATACTCAGCCTGGACAAAGACAACGTTCTGGATGTATGCCCCAGAACAGCTGGTATGATGAGGAGTGCAGAGAGACCAGAGCCCGACTGCAACGGGAGGTTGCTTTGGGAGTCACTACTCACCGACAGTCACATATTGCCTTCCGACGCCTTGTGCGAAGGAAGAAGCGGGCCTTCCTTGCTCAGCTAGAGCAGGAATTATACCAGCTGTTCTTGAGCCAGGATTCAAGGGAGGCTTGGCGTCTGTTTCATGAGTCCTCCCCTGCTTTGGCCATCACTTCTACAGAGGTCTAGGGTAGTTATGCAGCATCTCTATATACAATTCCTGGACAGACACCTTTTCCTGACCCGCCAGCACCATGCCCACAGACATGTACTTTCTTTACCGCAGAGATGGTAAGGAAGGCCATTGATAGGATGAAGACTGGGAGAGCATATGATCATGATGGATTGGTCACTGAGCACTTTATTCATGCGAGAGACATGCTGGCAGAGCTTCTAGTAGTGATGTTCAATCGTGCTATGTGCGAAGGCTTACCCGAGACTTGGAGTAGGTCCACCATCGTGCCTATCTTCAAGTCAGGGGACCCTATGGAGCCAGGGAATTATCACACTATTATGATTGGTCACACACTAGCACGATTGTATGCATCCATTCTTGATCAGCAGTTGAGTAGATGGGCAGAGAGAGAGGGCATTCAAGCAGAGAGACAGGCAGGGTTCAGGAGAGGTTTCTCTACTCTTGACCACATCTTGACTTTGCGGGCCATTATTGAGGAGGGCAGGTCGCATGGGCGACGGATTTATTGTAGCTTTGTGGACTTCCGCAAAGCATTTGATACAGTGCCCAGAGCCAGATTGATGAGGCGATTACAGGAGATGGGGGTACCCACAGAGCTCCTATGGGGGATCATGGCTTTATATAGATCAGTTGCAAGACAGGTACGCACCTCAGAGGGGGTCTCTACTTTGGTTCACTCCACTATAGGAGTGAAGCAAGGTTGCCCGTTATCTCCTTCATTGTTTGGTATGTATGTGGATGAGGCTTCTGACTACATTGAAAGATTGGGGGACAGAGGAGCCCAGCTAGCAGGTACATGGATCCCACTATTGTTATATGCTGATGATATTGTGTTGATCTCTGACTCCCCTGAGGGTATGCAACGTCATATGGATGCATAGTTCAGCTGGACATTAGGAGGACATGGATACAGCCGACTGAGGAGCTAGGCACGAAGATGGCTTTCTACAGAGAGCATTTTCTTCAGCTCACAGCAGATGGTTTTGTGATCAGACCCAGTTACATGGATGTACACTTGTCTCATGCAGTACGATGTGCTATTGGTCAGATTCGCGCATCCTCACACCAGCTTGAGATTGAGATTGGCCGATATAGAGGTATACCAGCTGAGGCCAGGATATGCCGAGTATGCCATGGGGAGCCAGAGACAGAGCTGCATTATATATGCCATTGTACTGCATACTATGAGATACGTGGTCGTTTCCACTGTTTATTCAGAGAGGGTTTTGGACCACTTTCCAGAGTCATGGGGTACCAGGACCAGAGGTGTTTGGGATTGTTCTTGCTTGAGCTGCGGAGACATAGAGATAGCCTGCTTAGGCGCACAGAGAGCCAGACTCAGAGGCACATTACAGACTTCTTTAGTCCGGCCATCACTGCGCCAGATGGACCACAGCAACAGCAGGACATGGATACCGCCCACACCAGGGGTACACTGATTGATCGTGCGATTGAGCTTGGGTGGTCCAGACGCCCACGACTACGGAGGAGGGCATCCCAGCATAGACGGAGGTTGCAGCGGCAGATTCGGATTATTCTTGCGAGGCATGCGGGACACCCAGTCAGGGTGCTGACCACAGAGGATATTGAGGAGATCCGCTAGTGTCCGATGCGGCACATATTATGAGTTGGAGGTACCTCCATAGTGTACCTTGCAGTTCCAGTTTCATTTTCTAGGTGCCAGTAGTATCATCTTTATTTTTCATTTTCTGGGTTTTTTTATCCAGACATTGTATCAAATCCACCATGATGTAACTTTTGGTCTCATAGGTCATTATGGCCTTTTGAAGACGTTAATATAACATTTCATCTCATCTCATCTCATCTCATCTCTCTCTCTCTCTCTCTCTCTCTCTCTCTCTCTCTCTCTCTCTCTCTCTCTCTCTCTCTCTCTCTCTCTCTCTCTCTCTCTCTCTCTCTCTCTCTCTCTCTCTCTCTCTCTCCACGCAATGGCCGTGTCATCATCGATGGCAAGGCCACCGATTAGCGCTAGGCGGCCTATGGGACATCGGCTATGGAGGATCCAGATTCACAGATACACATAGCAGTTTGGAACTGCAATGGAGCAATTCGGACACATCCTGGGAGGATGGAGGAGGTCATGGAGGGACGGGACATCATACTACTTACAGAGACGCACCAGACCCCAGAGAGGGGGCTACCCAAAGTACAGGGCTATCAGTGGGAGTTTACATACAGGGGGACCACACGGCAGAGCACATCGAGAGGATCTGGAGGTATAGCGGTACTCTTCAAGCGATAGCTACATGAGCGCCTACAGGTGGTAGCACGTGACCAGGAGGCTAGATACATGTGGATTAGACTGCAGCTCTAAGCAGACAGGGTGTTATACATTGCTCTATGCTACTTCTCTCCTAGAGGATCGAGATATGCCATCACAGCAGAGGATGAGAGTAGAGGCAGGGAGGAGGACACAGGGCCATTGGGAGAGTCACCATATGCAACCCTTTCAGATAAGATCATTCACTACTCCAACCTGGGGGAAGTCCTCCTTATGGGGGACTTCAATGCACGGACATAGAGCCGACAGTGCGACATTTATGATTTTGAGCACCCCGAGGTGATGCACACACTAGAGGTGGACACAGGGGCTTGCAGGGTGTCAGAGGACATGGGGCCGGATAACACCAGATATGGTCATCACTTACTTGAGCTCGGAGCGCGACACCATCTCGTTATTTATAACGGGATGAGACAGTGGCAAGATTCAGGAGCACTGACATGCTTTCCACGATCAGGGGGGGTAGCACAGTGGACTACATCATGGGGTCCATGGAGACCACACAGGCAGTGACATCTTTCACCATCCCCCCCTGTCCTATTGGTGCGTATCACACGTACCTCTTACTGTCACTGGCGAGCTCCACACCAACACCCACACAACCCACACAGGCATCGCATACAACTTTCTACTTCACCCATGACTTGGCAGACATATATGAGCATCATGTATATGACGGGCTATTCCAGATGGATCCGCTGTCACCTCTAGACAGACTCACCACCTAGCTGTCATCTCTACTACATACGGCAGCCACCCGTTGCAGCTTCCCCCATCATACACACATTGCACACAGATAGATCTAGGAGCATGCCCCAGAATCGGTGGTATGATGATGAGTGCAGAGAGCTATATAGACACCTCCGTGCCCTAAGAGCATTGGGGACCATTACACAGAGACAGGCGAGCCGACAGATGAGGATCCTCACACGCCGTAAGAGGCGTGCATATGAGGAGGCACAGTACTAGGATATATACCACCTACTCATGAGTAGAGATGCAGCCACTGCATGGCATAGGATGAGAGAGCCTCGCCCTCGTACCCCGATTGAGGATCCACACACATGGCACACATATGCAAAGAGCCTCCTACCATATCTCTCAGCAGCCACCCATACCACAGCCACAGGAGCCTCGCCCTACCACCTCTACTTTCTTTACCGCCTCGATGGTAGAGAGAGCTATCCGCCGGTTACAGCATGGGAGATCGGTGACCACACAAGTATACAGAGTGAGCATCTTATTTATGCGGCTCACACACTGGGACCCTTTGTTGCTCACCTCTTTAATAGGGCACTAGTGGAGGGCCTACCAGCTGAGTGGACTATGCACACCATCGTGCCTCTCCACAAAGTGGGAGACATGCTAGACCCCAACAACTACAGGACTATCATGATTGGTCATACATTGGCCAAACTTTATGGCACAGTGCTCGAGGCAGAGTTGAGCTCATATGCAGAGAAGGAGGGACTGCGAGCACCAAGGCAAGCTAGATTCCAACGAGCTTTCTCCACTATTGACCATATATTCACTCTGAGATGTCTGATTGACCAGGCTAGGGCGCGGGAGAAGAGATTATACTGCTGCTTTGTGGATTTCCACAAAGCATTTGACACGGTGCCACGAGAGAGACTCATCCAGCGCCTACAGTCATTGGGGATCCCATCAGAGATGGTTTGGGGCATCTATGCTTTATATGAGCAGGTCTTTGGGCGCATACGATGCCCCGGGGAGCTATCTGATGTTATTGCTAGCATAGGTGTGAAGCAAGGATGTCCACTCTCTCCTGCACTATTTGGGCTATACATCAACGAGGTGGCTGACTTCATTGGTCACGGTGGTGGGCACGGGGTAGACATCTCAGGTACCACAATCCACATTATGCTATATGCAGATGATATTATTCTGGTCTTTGAGTCGCAGATGGGACTACAGCACCATCTCCATGCACTCGATGACTTCTGCACACAGAGGGGGCTTACAGTGAACCTTGGGAAAACCAAGGCCATGATTTTCCACACCTCACGGCCGGTTCGCCATCTTCACACTAGTAGGAGGACAAGTAGAGGTGGTAGACTCATACCTGGGGATTACATTTATGACTCCGCCACAAAGATTTACTATGGCACAGGCAGCCAGGGAGAGACTCACACGAGGGTATGCAGCTCTAGCCATGCTAGAGAGACAGTGTCACCAGGCACACTTCCAAGAGCCCCGCACGAAGGGGTGGTTGTTTGACACACTAGTCACCCCTACTTTGATGTATGCTGCAGCAGTATGGGCACCTGGGCTCGCCACCTCCACATGGTCTCAGATAGAGAGGCCTCAGATTCTCATGCTCTCAGGGATAATCCACAGCAAACCCTCCATCCCACATGACATTGTCCGGACGGAGTTTGCTGCACCTCCTATGCGAGTAGAGGCCCTCTTCCAGACGATCTCCTTCATACAGAGGATCAGAGATATGCCATCAAATCGACTCTCACATAGAGCTTTTGAGGCGTCCAGGCAGCTCGTAGAGAGTGGAGATAGGAGATCATGGTATTCACAGATGATACAGTGGCTCACTCAGCATGGTCTTGACATAGATCACTTGCCACCTTTCCAGTATGATATACATGCACCACACATCCAGCTCTCTCACAGTGAGAGGAACAGAGTCCTTCGGCAAGATTTAGGGCAACGATACACTCAAGAGACTTGGATTACACCCAGTCAGCCTCTACCGCCGAAGATGCTATACTACAGAGATCAGTTTATGCGTATCTCAGCGGATGGATTCATACAGAGACCTGGATACATGGATGTGTACATGCCCTACAGTGCCCGAGTGGTGATTGGCCAGCTCAGAGTGTCATCACACCAGCTTGAGATTGAGGCATGTAGGGCAACACGGACCCCCAGAGCAGAGAGGATATGCAGACTATGCCAGGAGGAGGTTGAGAGTGAGGAACATTATGTATGCAGATGCAAAGCATATAGTGTCATTAGAGAGAGATACACCACCATCTTCAGGTTACATCCCTCACTCCGCCAGATCATGGAGTCCGCAGACTAGCACAAATTTGGCCAGTACTTGCTAGAGACACAGCGCCACAGAGAGACACTGCTACGGACTCATACCACAGGGAGAGGTGGGCGACAGCTCCAACTCACTGATTTCTTCCAGAGATCTATCCCAGTGCCTATCCTGACACAGGAGGGGGTTACACTTCAGCGCGCTGCGGACCTCCGAGCCAGACGGAGACCGAGAGCACCAGGCTACCAGACTCCCAGACTACATCAGAGGGAGATCACAGAGATACGGGCTCAACATCAGCACCATATCCAGGAGCGGCTAGCTCACTTACACTCACACTCGAAGATCATGCTCCGAGGTATTTTTGCCTCGCCATCGCCTATGTATCACATATTACACCCCCATTATGGTACTGGTTGGAGCTAGACAGATCTGCATTGCATTCTTGTATACCCTGCGCATATAGGTTGCATACTGAGCCTCTAGCAGTAGTGCTCCATCCATCACACCCCCCCACTAGCTCAGTACTTTCATAGTTTATTTCATGTTCATTTTGTCCTTTTTTTTTCTCTGGACATCCAGAAGACATTGACAGTTGTACATTGATTTGTCTCATAGGTCGAGTTCGGCCTCTAGTAGACGTTAATACAGCTTTCTTTCTTTCTCTCTCTCTCTCATTGGGCAGCCACCTCATCCTCACAGCAGATTATCGACATCTCTAGCCTTCTTGTATCACCCATGATGGACCTGTCAAAGGGCAACGCAAAGATGTAGACAAATGACAAAAACGCTGAAGCTCCAAGAGAAAGATGAGAGAAAACAGCAAAATGCTAATGCAAGAAAAGAGTGGATACAAGCAGCCTGTAGACAAGGAGTGGACTTCGTAGACAGAGGGTTGAAGATGCTCACCAAAGTGATCAAGAATGATGAAAAGTGAGGAAGAGGGCAACATATATATACACTCCTATATGAGCTGGCCGACTACCTCCTAGGCTCCTACATGACTTGAAAATAGGTAAAATACCATAAAAAAGGGTGGGCAACCCACATCAAAGGCCCATGAAATAGGGGAAAAATATGGGGAATGCCAGGGCATAGAAATGGCCCCCGTGGACACCAAAAAAGCAAGAGATGATATATGCTAGCACCCCCTCTCAGGTCTTGGGGGTGGCCCAAGACCCAAGGAGATGCCATGAATGTCAATAGCTGACTGAGATAATCCTTTGGTGAATAAGTCTGTAGTGTTGTCCTGGGTAGGACAATATTCAAGGATATTGTCTCCCTCCAAGATCCACTCCCGCACAAAGTGGTACTAGATCTCTATATGCTTGGTCTGCACATGAAATACCAGATTCTTAGCAATAGCCAAGCAACTCTGGTTGTCGCATTAGATAAGGGTAGGCTGCTGTCAAAAACCAATCTCCTCAAGTAGCCACCGCAACCAAATCACCTCACAAGCAGCTGAACAAGCCACTCGATACTTCGTCTCGGTGTCGATGAAAGCGCCACTGTAGGCTACTTTTTACTCGTCCATGAAATGGCTTCAAATCCAAGAGTAAAGCAATACCCTGTAGTAGATCATAGGGAATCCGGATCTCCAACCCAATCGAAGTCGCTCCAACCACGTAAAGTGGCCCCCTCTCCATAGATAATGCTAAAATGCTTGTTACCTTTCAAGTACCGCAGCCTGCACAGTACTGAGAGTTCCCACCACAAATGCACAATCAGGTCGTGTGTTGAGCAACCAAATCAAGGAACCAAACAGTTTCTTGTAGAGAAGTGTATTTGCCGCCCACTGGATCAAATCCAGAAGAGGAGAGTTTGATGTCGGGATCCATGGGGAAGTGATGGGCTTACAATCTGTCATCCTGAAAGCCTCTAGCACCTCTGTAACATATCATTGCTAAGAAATGAACATGCCATCTCAATGCTGAAAATCCTCCAATCCAAGAAAGAAGTGAAGCAACCCAAGATCTGTCATCTCAAATTCCTTACTGAGGGTAACCTTTGTCTGAGCAATGTGTGCCGCATGGCTGCCTGTGATGATCAAGTCGTCCACATAGAGAATGATAAGAGTATACAACCCTTTCTCTGGATATATGTAAAGATTTGGATCAGCCGCCCGACCGCTTGAAACCCTTCTATTGAAAGAACGCATCAATCTTCTCATATCAAGCCCTGGGGGCTTGTTTCAAACCATATAAGGCCTTTTTCAGCCTATAGGCCATACCTTCGGAGCCACGAACCTAAAATCATGGGGGCTACTCCACATAAACTTCCTCCTTTAGCTCCCCATTGTGGAATGCCGACTTGACGGGCCAATGAGAGTGTGTAGCAAGAGCAAGAATTGGTCGCCATCTGAGCAGTCGGTGCAAAGGTATCATCAAAATCCACACCAGCTTTCTGTGAATAGCCTTTGGCCACAAGCCTGGTCTTGTGCTTATCTAGAGTCCCATCCGATTTGCACTTGGTCTTATAAACCCATTTGACACCAATCACCTTCCGCTCTGCCAATCTAGGAACCGACTCCCAAATCTGATTCCGCCCAATAGAGTCAAGCTCCACTTCCATGGCCTGCTTCCAAGTCGGTTTGGAAAGCGCTCCCCCAAATCTGGATGCATGACATCAGCGCATAATTGACACACGTTCTCCTGAGAGAATATCATGGTATGCAACCGTTCCGATCAACGGGGACCCCCTGCTAAGGGTGAAGGGAACTGTGTTACCCTTGAGTCCCGCAATGTCTGGGAATACAAGATCCCCCCTCAAAAGTCGAACCCTGCTCCTGAGATGTAACCTGTTGTGGAGCATCCATTGAAAGCTCCTCCTCCTCATCAATGTCAGATGATTCCTCCGCCTGAGGTGCTCAAGGACGTGCGGAGTCAAATCAAGGAAGAGGAACTACAGAATCCAACAAGGAACCAAGGAGAGGCTGAGTCAAATCAGCCCCTGAAGATGAAGAAGCCCCCTTTGCAATGGAAGATGAAGTCTCATCAACCACCACATCTCTGCTAATAACGATGATCTTCAAGGTTACAGGATTAGAGAGCCGATAACCTTTGGATTGTGAGCTGTAACCAACAAAAATATGAGGCTTGGACTTAGCATCCAACTCCCCCCTGTCACCGTCAGGTACATGAACAAATGCATCTGACCCAAAAACCAGAAAGTGAGAAACCGTGGGTTTTCTTCCGTGGTAGGTTTGAAAGGGAGTCTGCCATGGAATAACAATAGTAGGGGACTAATTGAGAATATAAACAACAATAGCAATTGTCTCCGCCCAAAGCTTTCGAGGAAGACTCCAATGTTCTGCCATCTCAATCACTGCTCGGTTCTTCCACTCCACGAAGCCGTTCTCTGAAGGAGTACCTAGCTCAAATATTGGTTAACTGGCAAGAAGTAAACTCGCCTCCTTTGTTGGCTCGTAATGTCAAGACAAAGTGTCCCGACTATTTCTCCACCAAGATTCTCCATGTTTGGAATCTGTCGAAAGTTTCATCTTTGAATTTGAGAAAATAGGCCCAGGTATACCAATTAAAATCATCAACCAAAAGAAAAACATAACTGGCAAAACCAAGAGATGGAGTAGAACCAAGAGACGGAGTGCGCATCGGGCCGCACAAATCTACATGAACCAACTCCAGACGTGACGTAGCTCGCCGTGTAGCCTTCTTTGGAAAGGCCTCTTGATGTTGTTTCCCTTTGAGCAAGAGTGACAAGGGCCCTCATGTGTGCCACCATCTAGTAATCCATCCACCAGCTGCTTTCGAATGGCCTTCCGCAAGGCCTCCAAATGAAGATGTCCAAATCTAGCATGCCAAAGATCGCTTGTGCGGATACCTGTGTAAGAATAAAGAGCCGTGAGATTGTATAGGCCATGGTCCTCGATGCCTTGCCAATTAATGAGAGGTCTTGTCAATGAGAGGGTCTCGAATTATCACAGGAGTATAAATTCCACCTTAGTGCCCAATTTGCAAATCTCATGTACAGAAAGGAGATGAAATCCTAAATCTCCCACATATAGCACTCTCGAGGTGTACTTCCCTTGGAACTCCATTGCCATCCGGAATGAGGGGCATTGTCTCTTCACCAAGAATGGAGACAGTAGAGTTATCTCCAATGGCAACTCTATCACGGCGTTGCTGCAGTTCATCAAGCCAATCCTTGCAATAAGTCATATGCTGCATGGCACTACTGTCCAAAATCCACTAAGGAGAGTGGAAACAAGAAGGTTTGCTCAACTAATCCTACCCTTAATTAAACTAATCCTACCCTTAATTAAACTAATCCTACCCTTAATAAGTTAATTTTAATCATTAAACCATTAATTAAACTAATCCTACCCTTAATAAGTTAATTTTAATCACTACCCCCAATTCAAGAAATTCCAATTTTCAAAAATTTCCTCTATTTTCAGCCTTCAAGAATTCCATCTATTTTCAAATCATTTCCTAAACCCTCTATTTTCAGAAATTACCTCTATTAACTTTGTATTTTTTCCAATCATTTCCTCTATTTTCAGAAATTCAGCCCCTTGAACAATCCCTTTTTAATGTATTTTTTCTAATCTTCATTCCCGAATTCCTCTATTTTCAAAAATTCAACCACTAATGTGGCTTCTAATGTTTGATTTTTTTAAATTGCAGCTTGTTCAAGATACCAAAGGCACCAAATCCTTACTGGGCTACACACACCATCATACTTAATAGCACATCATCAGCAGGTTCACGTACTCGTCATTGAAAGTGCCGTTATTGTAACTTGCAGCAGTCTAGCTCGATCACGCGGGCCATCCGCCACATGTCAAAGTTGGGGAGCAAGGGAATTGGTGGGTGCCCAAGTATTCCACAGGAGATGGCTGATGCTATTATAAGGGAGAACCCCAAGGAGTTCCCACATGGCAGAGAGATTCGTAGCACTATCGTTGATGACGATGTGTTGGATCCTTTGCCTACAGATGCAACACCTAGCAAAAAGAGGGCTAGGATTTATGAGGATGAGAAAGTGCTTGCTTCTTCTGCACTTGTTGGGCAACCTTCTAGGCAATGCAACATTAATTCCTCCTTGCACTCCATGTCGTGGATCAACTCACTTGGCATTTGTATAGCATACATGTTTGCATTTCAATTGTTTTTTGTGCATCTTTGCTAAATTATGAATGATTTATAATGTGTTTTTTTTATATACACATTTTTTAAAAAAAAAGTAAACGTACTTCAAGTACTCATCCCGATGCATACTTTACGTACTCGTACGCATACCATACCATATCGCACCGTACATAGAGTACTCAACCACTATGCTTTGGTGGCAGATGAGCTTGTCCCTTTATCCTTTGACTTCCCTTCCAAATCCCACATGCGACTCCGGCATTGTAGCCATAAGTGCCCCTATTTGGGGCAATAATCACAAACCTTCTGGTTGCCAAAAGAATTAGAACTTGAAGACCCCTTCGTCTTTGCATCCTTGTAGTCAAAGTCCTTAGAAGGAGGTGCCCCACCTTTGCCTTTGTTAGGTTGCCCCCTCTCTGTCCAATGAAAGCCTGGTTACCTTTCTTTGAAGAAGAATCCCTAAATCTGCTCTCCTAATCAAGGACCATAGGCACCAGCTCATCCCAAGTAATGGCTTCCATCCATCCTGAGGTAAGAAGTGAAGAATAGAAGCTCTCATATTTTGGGGACAACTGAGCAAGTAGCCGAATGGCCGTATCCTTACTGGAAATCTCCTTCCCGCACCCAAAAATCTAAAATCGCAATGACTCCAATTTGTTGATGTGATCCCGCACGGAAGTTGAATCGATGGGCGAAAGCTTCAACATTTGAAGCTCTAGGGAAACTCTCTTCATGGGTGTCTTCCAATCGTAGATGTCGGAGAGTCTCTTCCAAGCAACATGTGCATGGGTATCCTGTTTGATGTGAGCGATGAGGGTTGAGAGTTCAGAAGCACGCACATTAAGCCAATCCATAGAGCAACTTCGGGCATAAAGGCAACCCTCGTATCCTCATCCTCTGCAGTGTCCAGGTTGGGCCAAAGGACAAGTCGAGTGATGAACTCCAAAAGATCATAAGTCTCCAAGACTGCTTCCACCATGACTTTCCAAATGTCGAAATTTGTGCCATCCAACTTGGCATCTAAAGGAAAAGTCGAAAGAGTGGTGTCCAAACCGCCCGAGGTTGGATGAGTGCCATGATGTACCTTCTCTGAAAAACACAGCCACCAAAACAGCCCAAGAGCTACTCTCTACACTTGTAGGGAGAGTGGGCGCGATAAAAAGAGAGTGGAGGAGAAAAAAAATGCAAAAATGCAGATCTGCCCCTCCGAAGAAGAAAACACAGGTTTGAACCATTGCAGACAACCACCAAGTTTGTGTGAAAATGCTGAAAAAAAACAGCACCAATCAGCAATTCCAGGTCTAGAGGTCTCTTGGCTCTAATACCATGCCAAAGAGCAACAGAAAGATGTAGACGAATGACAAAACACTGAAGGTCCAAGAGAGAGATGAGAGAAAACAGCAAAAACGCTGATCCACTAATCCTCAAGAAAAGAGTGGATACAACCAGCCCGTAGGCGAGGAGTGGACTCTGTAGGCAGAGGACCGAAGGTGCTCACCAAAGTGATCAAGAAAGAATGATAAAAAATGATGAAAAGTGAGGAAGAGGGCAGCATATATATACTCTTATATGAGCCGGCCGACTGCCTCCTAGGCTTCTACATGACCTGAAAATAGGTAAATAGCATAAAAAAGGATAGGCATTTTCTGAGGCTTACAGAGGATGGATTCATATAGAGGCCAGGGTACCTTGATGTTTTCATGTCACATGCCATGAGGATAGCACTTGGTCAGCTCAAGGTCTCATCCCATAGGCTCTGGATTGAGGTTGGTAGAGCAACAGGAATCCCTAGAGAGAGCAGACTCTTTAGATTGTGCCATGGAGGAGTAAAGTCTGAGGAGCATTATATTTGTCAGTTCCCGGTGTATTATGAGATCGGGGGGTGATTCCACTGCCTATTCAGAGAGGGGTTTGGGCCATTATCTTGGGTTATGGAGTATCCAGATCAACTTGTATCGAACTATCCTGGACTTGCATAAGTGGCCCAAAAGAGTCTTCTACACTGCACTTGGATTGGTCGATGCTCAGCCGATGTAAGGTCTTCCTCGTCCTTGTGTTGGGCAATCATATCGCTTGTTCTCAAGCATTGTACAGCAGTTCTCCAAAGAAGTAATATAAGAAAATACTCCTGCTTGCAAGGGGAGGCCCTTTAGTGGGTAATTGGGATCCAATACTATGTTGTCTACTTCCTCTTCTATTCTCTCCTCTCTCTCTCTCAGTGAATAGATGCTAAAGATCTCACCAAAGTAAAGGTTTAAAGAAGGCTTGTTGCGCGTTACCACAATAAACCTACTAATCTCGGTGAAACTCAAAAGATTCACCTCACTCAAAGCATTTGCAACCCGATTCAAACTACCCTTCCTATATTGAATCAAGTCCTACATAAGCTTTGCTCACCGTGCCTTCCTCGTTGTTCACACCCAAAGAGGGTGTTCACACCAA
Source organism: Cibotium barometz (assembly GCF_041138505.1). Taxonomy (NCBI): domain Eukaryota; kingdom Viridiplantae; phylum Streptophyta; class Polypodiopsida; order Cyatheales; family Cibotiaceae; genus Cibotium; species Cibotium barometz. Next base: position 9,492,746 of record NC_141065.1, on the reverse strand, counting down.
AACTAACTCCGAAATATCCAACAATGCCAACCATGTTATGACCTTTTCGAGAATGTATGCCCCTAAGCCAGCTGATAATATATGATCCATATGACGACACCGTGGCACAAGGAATGGGACTTGAACCCTTAATCTCTAGACTGGGAGCCAGCAGCCCCTTAACGTCCCAAATGTGAGAGACGGACACGTGCAAGTAATTTATGGATCAATCCAATAACATCGTGTGGTCTCATCCAAGCACCACCTGAAATGATTATAATCTAGGCGTGTGTGTATATGTGGGGCCTTCTTTTGTAAAGTGAAAATGCCTTCAGGAAGTTTGCTTGGTGAAAAACGAGACGCTTCACCTTTGAATACGCCTGGGTACATACGTGGTCCACCACAACAGAAAACTTCTCCAAACGTACAGCTTGCGACTTACTTGTTTGAAAAGAGCTGCCAGCTTTCTGACTTCCAACTTTTCTTGTGCGAGCTCTGCCTCTCTTTCTGCCAATTGGGAGGATAATGCCTCTACCTGTACGATTGTTTAAAAATTTGTTTATTTAGTTCGTCTACACCATTGACGAAAGTTCTGGCATGTGATTGTCGACGGCAGCGACTTACGGAGGTAAGTGCTTCTTCTGCGTCGTCTTTGTTGCGTCCGGCGACTCGCCCTCGCAGGGCCTCCAGAACCTCGCGGAGTTTCTGCAGAAGGACCTGCTGATCGAGCGAGGCAGCCTCCCTGAACCTCACCTGAGAAACACGAAAATCCCGTCAGAAAACCATCTATGGCGCAGCGATAAGACAGCGACACAGCCGCCCCTTACATCGTCCGAGAGCTTTTCAACGGCGGCCTGCGCGGCAGCCTGTCCTTTCTCGAACTTGCTGGCGAGGTCCCGGACGGAGAATCGCCTCTGCAGCTCCACCAGCCCGGCGGCTTCTTTGGCCACGATCTCTCTGGCGATGGCGGAAGGGGAGGCGGGCTCCTCGTCGTCGTCCATGCTGTCGGCGTGCAGGCCGGCGCTTCCACCGGCAGCGGCGCCGGCCCTGCTGCCGCTGTAGCTCGGGAGGAAGAAGCCATGCGGAGGGGCGGCAAGGGCCACGTCTGCCGCAACGCCCTGGTGCGGGGCGGAGCTGCGCTGCATGATGTTAAGAAAGGCAGCGGCTCAAGTGAAATTGGCGCTGGGGTGCAGGATCGATGGACAGAAAGCCTTGGTTCTGAGCAGGAGAGGGAGGCAGGCAGGCATGGAGTCTTGGAGATCGAGGTAGGAATGGGCTAATGGGTATGATGTGAGGGTCAACAAGTACGTCACGAGTCTGAGTTAGAGAGAGAGAGAGAGAGAGACAGACACAGACAGACAGAGAGAGTGCTCCTGCACACACAAACGCAAACAGAGATGAAGACGAGAGAATCAAAAGAAAGAGAGGGAAACGCGCCTGAGGAGCCTGCACAGTGCAGTGCAGTGACACTTCCCCCCTGACGAGGTACGCTCAGACATGAATATATATTTTTACACACTCCTTTTTTTGAATCGGCCCCCGAGGCCGCCCCCCCCAAATACACATTGGTAACACCCTTTCTTACATAAATTGGGCACGTTTGACCTAATAGTCGGCCACGCCAAGAGCATGTAAGCGACAATGACACCCTCATCAGATTTCTTTGCTTTGAATTCCAATCTCCAGTGTCCACCACCATTCCAACTCTCCCCCACCTTAGAGGTCAGTACGTTACCCATCAAACTTGGCACCAGGCGTATCTTCTCTTTAAATCCATGCCTCTTTGTTCCTTTAAGGCTCCTCCTCCTAGGGTGGTTTCAGTAATTTATTTTCTTCAGTCCTCTTTCGTGAATATATCTCATGGTTCTTCTGAAACTTTATGGAAACAAATTCATCTCCTCATCCATAAGGATATTAAAACATTCTTTGAATTTATTTATTGATGTTTTATGATGCAAAATGTCTACTTAATGTGGAACACATCCATTTTGTTCAAGGATCTATCATGAAACATGTCTAGTTTTCATTTAAAAGCATAATAATACTAGCTCAAGCACTGAATTGTGATGAGCGCTTTGTGATTGTTGTGATCTAGCAAGCAATCAACTGTAGAGTTCTCCTCTTGAAAGCATATTCACCTTTGAAACATTAAGGTTCATCAAACACAAATGGTAAGAACCCCTCCCCTTTAGGTCACAAATGGGTTGCAAAACATGAAAGGTAATGGTGGGTGGGTGGGGGAGAAGCTACGCTAGAGGAGGATACATGCAAATGGATTAGAGGTAGTTACATGTGGTTATATGGAAGCAGAGTTGGTTACATGTGGTTATATGGATTAGAGGTGGTTACATGTGGTTATATGGAGCAGAGGTGCCGAGATCAACTAGCATCTCAACATAAGAGGGTGACACAACATGTTCCTCCAATGGATGGAGAGAGAGAGAGAGAGAGAGAGAGAGAGAGAGAGAGGTGGACTTGGTCCTATTAGCACAAGTGAGAAAGGATAACTTTATTCTTGACAAGGGCATGCCTCTCTTGCACATCTCATCGATGAAAGTAAAAAAAAGCTAAGGCCTCATTTGATTGGATGAGGAAAGGGGATTAAGCTATGCCCATAGGCTTGAGCCCATTCTTACATGTTGTATAGATAAGAATGAGAAGAATGAGAATGAGACTATGGTGTTGGTGGTGATCATGATGATTTAGTGGTAAGAATTAATTGATAAAAGGAATAATCTCACCAATGATAATTTGTTGCTAGAGTTGACAATGCCTTTTCTTTCAGAATAATCAATCTAATTTTATGAGCACTCACTCCTCGTTTGTTGATGTCATTATCTAAATTTTTATATAATTATTAAGCGCCTTGCACCACGTGGAATGTTATTTCACACTTTTTGGAGCTTTTATCTAAGATTGATATCAATGTATATAAAGACCTAGATGGATATAAAGCATGTAATTTTCTAAATACTTATTAGGGGCCTTTACTACTCGACATCTTATTTTACACTTTTTATAGATTTTATCTAAGATTGATGTTATTATGTATAAAGACCTAACATGGATTAGCCACTTGGGAGTGACAGTCAAAGTGTTTTCTTTTACCTTCTAAAATTAATGGCTTGATAGCATGAAGAAAAACCTTTACTTTCATGTTTACTTCTTTGATCAATGATGTATATATAATTAATGTATAACAAGGTGAAAGAGAGTTTCAAAGAAGTGTGTTATATGAATGATAACTCACTCTTATACAATTATTATTGCCTCCATTGATCAATTAGTATGGCTTCTTATTACAAACAAGAAGCTTTGTCTCAAAATCATGTTTACAATTTTTAAAGAGCATTATAGTATTATTATGCTTTATAGGTCCTACTTTGGATCTAGTAGCCTTGTCGGAATTGAGTGGTAACCTTTTTTCACATGGTTGATGATAGGAGAGCATCAATCATTCTATGTTTTGTGCCTTTGTTAAATTTTGTTTACCTTTTTTAGGCAATATAAGTTGGCCCACAATCAAGTTATTATCTTATACAAACATGCTATAACAAACTTTAATCCAATATTAATTTGCATCAATATTCACTTTGATAGATGCATCCAACAACAACTATCAAGTTTTAAAAGTCGTTGAATTTTATTGACTAACAAAGCTACTACGCACAAGATACTAGAACATGTGTGACGTAGAAAAGTATATTACGAAATGAATTAAGTTTTTAAAAAGTGGTTTGCATTACCATCACTTAAACACTGTATAAATTGTGGCTTCGCATTACACAATAAATAGAAACACTAAACTAAAAGCAAAATATACAAAGGCCTCATATTTGTGTCATAGGAATAAATAACTAGTAAGATGTCTTGATAAATTAAATATTGTGATAATGTATTAAGAAGATACATGATGATATCGATAAAGGGGACTAGAATCTTATGTAAATCCATTTGCAATTTGTCGGGCCGCCTTCATTAACATTGGGTCCAAGTTTGTATTAAAATCTCTACATTAGTATATTTATTGTGATCATGTACAATAAATAGAATACTTGCATCAAGGCCCCAATAAATATATTTATTGTGATTACATACAATAAATAGAATATTTGCTTAAAGGCGTCAATTAAAATTGTGGCCATTAAAAATGGGAATGTTGCATACATAGAGTGATCAAGAAGTTGTGGGATTCCAGTTGTATTCCAACAAGAAATTAATGTATCAAAATGTAATGAAACTAGCTGCTACATCATGGCCTATCTATAAAGTGAGAAATTCATTATAATATTTAATCATCTATAGGAACGTGAGTGCATAATACAATGAGAAAACTAGTGGTTTCTAGGTGTAAGCCAATAAATAAAAGATTATACTTAATGATACAACATAGCCACATTTGAAATTAGGAATACTATGGACTATCTAAGGATAAAATTAGCATTAGATAGTAATATTTCAAGGTAAATGATATTGATTAGTTGATGTGAAAGAGCTTCAACAGCATGGGCAAATGCTTCTCAAGAGAAGAGGCCATACTTGAACCATATATTATTGATTAATCTAACTTCTTCAAACCATACCAAATTTATATATATAATATATTATAGATTTGCCCCAAATTCATAGACCACATATATGCACATAGAAAAGCCAAGGAAAGTAATTAAGAAGTCACCAACATGAAAATAGGGTTGACTACTTTGAACCACCACAAAGCACAGAATATTAAATTTGGGTGCACATTGTTGCCATATACATAGGCAGTGATGTGTGTGAACACACTTAGGACCGCCGGGGCACTTTTTCCCTCTTTAGGAGGTTTTTTCCCCCGGCTTGTATATACGCCCATCATTCTAGGGCTAACTAATCTTTTATACATTGACACAATCTAATACACTTTGTGTTGTGTGCTCTGATACCAGGGGGATTTGTTGCCATATACATAGGTAGTGATGTGTGTGAACACACTTAGGACCGCCGGGGCACTTTTTCCCTCTTTAGGAGGTTTTTTCCCCCGGCTTGTATATACGCCCATCATTCTAGGGCTAACTAATCTTTTGTACATTGACACAATCTAATACACTTTGTGTTGTGTGCATTCTTGTTTCTTCTTCTCCAAGCTTTGTGTGCTTTCCTGCAACCCTAATTCCAACAATTGGTATCAGAGCAGGCATCGGCTCCCAGGGCTATGCCGCCAGCACCCTCCGACTCACGTTCTCCGATTGAGGTAAGTTTTCACGAGCGCTTGCAAGTCCCTATACTCTGCAAATAAGCCCGTAGGGTTTGGCGTTTTCAGAAATCGCATCTGAGGTCGTTTCGGGCTCTGTTTTTGCATTTCAAGTTCTACACAGGTGTTTTCGTCATTTTCTGCAGAAATTTCGACAGTGCAGTTTTCTGCAAAACAGGCATACGTACTCTATTGTGGACCGTGCTACATAGCACGAGTTGTTTTCTGTTCAGTCTTTGCTTCATTACAGGTAGCTTTTGCATCAGTTTCAGTCAGTGGCCATGGCTGATAACAGCAATGATGTATTTCGCATGTTATCTGCTGATGACAAATTGGATGGAGACAGCAACTACCCACTTTGGGCATACATGATGCAGCATGTTTTGGTTGCAAAAGGAGTGTGGAACATTGTGCAGGGTATGGATGTACGTCCAGGTTCTGTGGATGTAGGATCTGTTGAGGATGTTGCAGGTTCTAGCAGCTCTACTGTTGCTGCTGTTTTACCCATTGCTGAACAAGCTCGTTGGGATGGTAAAGATGCACAGGCTCATGCCTTGATTGCACTTTCTGTCAAACGTAACATCACCCCACATATTCGTTCAGCTAAAACAGCAAAACAGGCTTGGGATATTCTAGCTGGTTTGTATGCAGGTCGTAACGAGGCAAAAATCGCTTACCTACGTAAAGAGCTAGAATTGAAGATTATGCAAGAAGATGATGACATGAATGTTTTTCTTGCTAAGATTAAAGATCTCAAAGAACAGTTAATTTCTGCAGGTGAGATTATTCCTGATCATTCTCTTGTGCAGACTGTTCTTGATGCTTTACCTGAGACATATCAGACTTTTGCTTCCACATGGAGACTTCTTAATGAGGACAGACCTGATGCTGTCAAGTATGATACTTTAGTCAACAAGCTCTTGCAAGAAGCGCAGTCTAGGCAAAACAGGGCCAGGCAGCGTGCAGTTGATCAAGCATTTATTGCTGCCCAGCAGCAGAGAAGAAGTGGTAAGGCAACCCCTTCCACTGTTTCTTCTCCTATTAGTAGGTCTGTAACTTCTTCTCCTTCCACAGGTAGCAACAATAAGTCTGAGAAGGCTCTTAATAAAGGCAAGAAAAAGACTAGGTGCAACTATTGTAAGGCAAATGATCATATCATTAAGAATTGCCCTAAGCTAAAGGCTAAAGAGGCAAAGAAGAAAGAGTCAAATGCAGCCACAATAGCGGATGCTTCTACAAATGCAGATTCTGCAAATGTTGTGCAGGATACAGAATGGGCGTTTAGCGTGTATTGCCAGTATGACCCATCTGTACATGATGCATGTTTGGCAGTTTCTGTTGACTCTCATGTTTGGTATTTTGACAGTGGTGCTACAAAGCACATTACCTCGCATCGTGATATGTTCACTTCTCTTGAGGCTGTCCCTAATGGGAATACTGTCACATGTGCCAATAATGCTTCTTACCCAGTGAAGGGCGTTGGTAAAATTATGCTTACGGCTGCAAATGGCAGCGCTTTCACACTTTCAGATGCTTTGTATGTGCCAGGGATAAAGAAGAATCTATTGTCTGTATCTGCGCTTGCTAGACTTGGACTTGTAGTCAAATTTGTGGATGACAGATGTACTGTTCATGATTTGACTTCTGGTGATACGATTATTGTATCTGGCACCTTGTTTCGTGGGCTGTATAGGCTCAATTCTTATGACAAGTGTGTGGAAGATTCAGCAAATGCAGTTTTTGATGAAAAAGCAGTTTCAGATGCAAAACTATGGCATGCTCGTTTTGGTCATCTGAACTTTGCTAGTTTGCTGCGTTTGCAGAAATTTGATATGGTTACTTCATTGCCCCCTCTTGAGGCACCATTAAAACATGTTTGTGAAGGCTGTATTTTGGGCAAAATGCAGTGTTCTGCGTTTCCAAAGGATGGTTCTGTGCGGGCCACTCGCAAATTGCAACTTGTACATAGTGATGTATGTGGGCCTATGCAAACTCCGTCATTTGGTAAAACACTTGTACTTCGTGACTTTCATTGATGATTACTCAAGGCATGCATGGGTATATCCACTGAAGGCAAAGTCCGAAGTGTTTTTGTGCTTCAAACAGTTTTTTCTTATGGTTGAAAATGTATCCAATTGTACTGTGGCCACCCTCCGTTCTGATCGAGGGGGGGAGTACATGTCTAAAGAGTTTGATGCATTTCTGGCTAGTCGTGGGATAAAACACCAATGTACAGTGCCGTATACCCCTCAGCAAAATGGTGTTGCTGAGAGAAAAAACAGGTCACTTATGGAGATGGCACGATGTATGGTCAAGAGCCAAGCTTTGCCACATGCATTTTGGCTTGAGGCTATCATGTGTGCTGCATATGTACTCAACAGGTGTCCCACTAAGGCCTTGCAGTCTATTACTCCATATGAAGCTTGGCATGGCAGGAAACCTTCTATTGGTCACTTGCGTGTCTTTGGTTGCTTGGCCTATGCATTAGTGCCTGTGCAACAACGCAGAAAATTGGATGATAAGGCTGTCAAATGCATTTTTGTTGGTTACAGTGCTAAGAGCAAGGGTTACAGATTGTATCATCCATAGTCAAAGCGTATCTTGATTAGTTGAGATGTTGTTTTTGTGGAAGATGATGTGCAACCTTTGTTATCATGTACCAAAGAGACAGGTGTGAGCTCACGGGATGTATTTGATACGTTGTTGCCTCTCTTTACAGGTGGGAATTCAAATGTAAGTCCTAATGAGGCAAATATTCAGCCTATGCAGATTTCAAACGACATCATAGATCAGCCTATTTCTGATGCAGATTTACAGGATGTAATTCATGAGGATAGGGCTGAAAATGAGCAGGCTAGAGGTATGCCAAAATGGCTGGTGCAAACCTTGCGTGATAGTAAGATTGATGCACCTATGACTAGTCATACTCGTTCAGGTTTTCAGCATGCCTCTTATACATCAGATTGTTATGCTTTGGCTGTGTCTGGTATGTGTGAAGAGGAAGAACCTCTTTCATTTGATGAGGCACAAAATTCAGAAAAATGGTTGGCGGCAATGCAAAGTGAATATGATGCTATAATGAAGAATGGTACATGGTCTTTGTGTGATTTGCCTATTGGTAAAAAGGCCATTGGATGTAAGTGGGTTTTTAAGTTGAAACGAAAGCCAGATGGCAGTGTTGATCGCTATAAGGCTAGGCTTGTTGCAAAGGGTTATGCTCAAGAAAAGGGCATTGATTTTGATGAGACCTTTGCTCCCACTTGTCGTATGACTACCATTCGTAGCATTTGTGCATTGGCAACTCATAATGGTTGGAATGTACATCAGTTGGACATAAAGACTGCATTCTTGAATGGAGATTTGCACGAGGAGGTGTATGTATCGCAGCCTCGTGGTTTTGTTCAAAGAGGGCAGGAAAACAAAGTGTGCAGGTTGAAAAAGGCTTTATATGGTTTAAAGCAAGCTCCACGAGCTTGGTATGAAAAGATACATGCATATTTGACTACACATGGTTTTCAAAATAGTCCAACAGAAAGCACTTTGTATGTTAAACGTGTGGATGATGTACATCTAATCATTGCTCTCTATGTCGATGACATGCTGCTCACAGGACCAAATGAGAGTCATATTGCTGATTTTAAGGCTGACTTGAATGCCTCTTTTGAGATGTCAGATTTGGGGCATTTGCATCATTATTTGGGGATACAATTTAAGCAGTGTGATGGAGGTATTGCTTTGTGTCAAACAAAGTATATTGAGACATTGTTGCGGAGATTTGGCCTTGAAGACTGCAAGCCTATTGCTACTCCAATGGAGACAGGTTTGAAGTTGAGTCTTCATGATGCTGGAGATCACTTTGATGTCACACTCTATCAGACAGCTGTTGGTTGCCTCATTTATGTATGCATTACGAGGCCGGACATTCAGTTTGCGGTCTCACAGGTGAGTAGGTTTATGCATAGCCCAGGGTCTCAGCATTGGAAGGCAGTTAAATGCATCTTTCGCTACTTGAGTGGCACCATACATCTTGGGTTGTTTTATCCCAAGGGGGGATCGTTACCGCCAGATTTACATGCTTTTTTGGACTCAGATTGGGCTGGTTGACAAGAGTGTCCACAAGTGGTTTTTGTTTCATGCTCGGTAGCTCATGCATATCTTGGTTGAGCAAGAAGCAACCTACTGTGGCCACTTCTAGTTGTGAAGCTGAGTACAGGGCAGCTTTCACAGCTACGGTTGAGTGTGTGTGGCTCAGACGGCTTATGGGCTGATTTGGGTGTTGGACAGGAGTCTGCCACCTCTATCTACACTGACAGTCAGAGCGCATTGGCAGTTGCGAGAAACCCAGTTTTTCATGCTCGCACAAAGCACATTGAGGTGCATTATCACTATGTCAGGGAGAGACTCTCAGCAGGAGAGATCAGCTTGGCCTATGTGCCAACACAGGACAACCTCGCCGATCTTTTCACAAAGGCGCTTCCTCGTGAGAAGTTCGAAGCTTTTCGCAAAGCTTTGGGCTTGCTCCCCTTTGTGGATTGATCTACTTCGGGCATGGCACTCCCCTATACATGAGTGCCAGCTCTCGTTCACACCATCACTCCCAGGGGGGATTTGTTACCATATACATAGGCAGTGATGTGTGTGAACACACTTAGGACCGCTGGGGCACTTTTTCCCTCTTTAGGAGGTTTTTTCCCCCGGCTTGTATATACGCCCATCATTCTAGGGCTAACTAATCTTTTGTACATTGACACAATCTAATACACTTTGTGTTGTGTGCATTCTTGCTTCTTCTTCTCCAAGCTTTGTGTGCTTTCCTGCAACCCTAATTCCAACACACATGAGTATATAACTACCATACCATGTTGCCCATGTTAACACACCATATAGTTGCATTTATGGCAACATGTACACATGAAAAGAACCCTTTGGTTTTGAAGTAATGGGTTGCCTATAAGGGCAGAGTAGAACACATTGCTAGCTTGTCACTCAACATTCACTTATATATGCCCATTAATTAAACAGCCTTGATTTTATGAGAATAATGGCTAAACTTCAAAAAATATTAACTATGATTCTCCTAGATTACCCTATAAGATAACAACCAAACCCATTCATCTGTCTCCCTTTTGGAAAATAGGCTCCAAGAAGAGTAGGTGTGTATGTGTGTACGTGTATGCATGTGTGTGTGTGTGAGTGTTATATATGTGTGTTACTCCTTTTTTGTACCACTTTGTAACCCCCGCCCTAGCTTAGTTATTTCACATTATACATGGCCAAAGGCCTACCATTAATAACAAAAGTCAGCTCATATAATGCTTGAGTTGTGTCAGTTTCGGGCAGCACCCCATAAGTGCGGCGGCCGGTCCAAGCACACTTGTATATAAGAGACTTATGGGAGTGTGCAAGGAAACTTTTGGTAATACAATGGGAGCTCCTTGCTTCTTTCTTGTCTTGGTCTCTTCTTAATTCTTGCATGCTTTCATGCTTATGTGAGTGATTAGCTATATCGAGTCTTGTGGAGTTGCTTGCAAATGTGTGAGTGAGTGATTGAGTGTGTGTATGCTTGAGGTAAACTTTCTTGATTCTTTCTTATGATTAGCTAGATGTGCAAGAGAGAGAGAGAGAGAGAGAGAGAGAGAGAGAGAGAGAGAGAGAGAGAGAGAGTGGAAGATTGCTAGCTTCTCCCTCATGTGTGATTAGGTTATGAAGTCCAAACATTAGATTGGTAGAACTTGAGGGTTTGACACCCCTTGAGTATTTTAGTCCCGCATTCAATATGCTTTCACAATCTAGACACGTTATACTCCTTGGTGAAAACAATGCTTGTTTTGTGAAGCTACAGCTTCCCTGAACAAAAGGCACCATCGCTAGGGACCCGAACTAGTGTTAGAGTGGAATAAAGACACTCTATTGATCCATTATTTATTTTAGTTTTCCCATAAGTTACAAAACTTGTGGTAAATTGACTTCGTGTTGAGTTTTGGAGTGATTAGTATCGTAAAAGTGTGACTAGAGTAAGATGTTTGAGTGGATTTTGCTAACTTTAACCATCTTCATGTCCTTTATTTTCTTGATTTCAATCAATGGGTGATGGAAGAAGGATGTGCAATCCTACATGTGCTTAGGCTCAAGTCCCATGACAGGTCCTTAGGTACCAATTTCCTCATCAATGGGTGATGGAAGAAGGATGTGCAACCCTACATGTGCTTAAGTTCAAGTCCCATGACAGGTCCTTAGGTACCAATTTCCTCATCAAAATATTTTAATTTTTGCTTAATTAGGCTAATTAGAAACTTTAAATCTTTTGCTTAATTAGGCTGATTATAAAATTTCACTCTTTTGCAAAAATTCTTGATTTTTATGATTTTTGATGCTTAATTGAGGGCAATGTTCCATCAAGTTGAACCTTAAACTATTCAATAAAGGTCATAAATCTAGCCCAAAAGAGGGGGTAAAGGTAAAACTATGCAAGAAAAGCAAGTGAAATTGGCTCACTCGAAAGTCTGATCATTGGATTATGAAGTCCAAACACCAGGTTCACGTCCGATCGCTTAGAAATGAGCAAGAGTAGATTGAAAAGTCAAATCATGGGGAATTATGGTTTGCAGAGCTATAAATGGTAAGTGAATCCACTAAATGGGGAGTTATACCATCACACAACTGACCGAATCTGACATAGAATATTAAGGGGACGTGCATATTAAATGCACAAAAATCTAAGAAAATCTGTTAGACTAACAATTGACCTGCATGTAGTAATGACTCGCTAATATAAGCTTGGGGGGGGGGGGGAAGTCCAATTGTGTCGAGTGTTTCACAACTTCTATTCACTTCAGAAAGTGCAATAGTCATATGATTGATTAGATGTACGAGTAACTACACGAGTCTGATCATCAACTGCTGCAATTGGATGCATAGAAAGCAATCGCTATACGGCCAATCATGTACGAGCAATCGTGTAAGGCTAGCCACGCTGCTTGATCAATCGTTAAAATTCTAATCACAATAGTCCAACTATCGAGTCATCTAAGGTTTGATCATCGAGATTGATGAAGTTCAATCGTGTGTAACAATCCGATCGACAAAGTTGTAATTGTCATGGCTTTCACATATGTTCATTTGATTGGATTGTTACATATCTACATTATGTGTTAATTGAGTTTTTCACACTAATCATGAACATGGCCATCCTCTCACAGATTTACACAACTGAGGTTAGTTGCAACCCAAGGAAGAGGAAATGTTACAAAAAGCTCTTGAGTTATTAGCAATTATATTTTTTATATCGGCCGGGGACACTCGTGTGTGTCGTGCCAGTAGATATGTGTGATTTGATAGTATGGTTACCTATTTCTAATGATAGCGTTGGGATTAATTGATGTGTTCAATTGATTGTTTAACTAATGCGGACTATGTGTATGAGTATAGGTAGTGAGATGTGTACTGAGATTGAGGTGTCGCACTATACGAGGGTACCAATTGAAGTATTATGTAGATGGTGGACTGAGCAGTGGTGTGAAGACAAAGATCATGTGCTAATCATATTCTTGTATTAGCATTTAATTGATCATTTCTAGCCTATCATGTGGCTACATTATATGTGTGTGCACTAGGTTATTTTATGTGCACAAGATTATTTTATGTGCACATGTGCACAAGTAGTTGTGTATGTATAGGCCCATTTGTATTTATCATTGAGCAAAGTTTTTGTCACATGTAAACTTTAGAAACGTTGGACAAGGTTATTTATATGTAAAGCAAAATCCCAAAACACGCAACCTTTACTAGGTACTTTCAGATACACCCCTAGTGAGAAAGTGTTACCAACTGGCCACTGATGAGGAAGGTAACCCCCCTATACCCCAAGAGGAGAAAGGGAAGCAAGAACCTCTCACAAAGAAATCACTTCAAGAAGAGGTAGTCCACAAATAGGATGCTCATTTCTATATTCCTTCCTCATTGGACCTAATAAGGGAAGAAAGGACAGAGAGAGGTAGCACCTCTCAGAAGAACAAGGGTAACCACTTCCTCAAAGACTAGAGTACTAGCTCAAGGAGCTTGGGAACCCAAGATACTACCTAATCAATGAATGAAGAGCTATGAACCTAGTAGTTAATGGGATACGAGTAGTGGCATACCCTATGACACATACAGTTAATGTGTTCCTAAAATCTTTACCTGAATCATCAGTTGTCGAAATGCCAAAAACTTATGGATATGTAGGACCATCTTATGTACCATAGTAGCTCCCAGAGCCGAACTACGATACATAGTCCGGCGGCTCTAGTAGGCTCAAATTAGATCAAGAGTTCGTATTCCTGATGAAACATGAAGAATGTTAGATGTTGTTCCTATGGCAATGAGACCGCTAAGAGGAATGAGGAACGAATATCATCATGGCCATCCGAGCTTTAGAGCCTCGTAGATATCTAAGCTAGTGTGTCGAAGTTTGAAGGATCAAGGGATCCCTGCAGGCACAATATGCACAAAAAATGGCTAGAATGGTAGAAGTGTCTGCATTACAATAGTTCCTTACTTGTTAATCCTTACTAGCCCCACCTATAGCTAGACCAGATGCTACTCATGTAGCAATGAGCCCCATGTTGGCTAGAAACCCATGCAAAGCATTGGAGGTTCCACATCTAGTGCTACCACCATAAGCAACGCCGCCAAAAACCATGTTGCCGCTAGTAGACATTGAACTTATTTCTTATGAACCCCCTAGTGCATCAAAATTTCACGTTAAGTCTCCATAATCAATCCTTGGAAGTCCACCCGAAAGTGAATATCATTTGGGACACCTAGGACCAATTATGTGGGACACACAACAATTGACTACCTTAATGCAAATATGATCAAGAACCTACAAACCAGTGGGACATTAATGGTCAAAGGAGAGGTCCTCTTGCTTGTTTTAAATGTCAAGGCCCCCACAGAGTGGTTTAATGCCCCATAAAGGCAAATGTAGAAGCAGGGTAAAACAAATTTGCCACCCTTGGATAGATGGTGCATTGGGTATGGAATCAATCACTTGATTAGTGAGACTACCTGCATAAGCCCGCAACTTCAAATCCATCTATCATCACACCCCATCCCACCACTAGCAAGCTGCAAGATATTCAGTGTCATAAGTCAATATTCTTCAGAAGAAGAATGAGAAGTACCAACGATGCTTGTGACTAGGGCGTAGGCTCAATAAAAGAAAATTTAGGCTAGTCCTCAGTCTACGACCCCCCAAGCATTAAAAACTTGCAAAAGTGTTTTTTTATAAAGAAACGAGGTAAGGTCCGTAGCAAGTGAAAAGTTACATTGCCCTCCTCTAAGCGAATTAAAGTACCCAATCAACCATGGACCTCAAAAAGTCTTAGTGGTAAGGAGACAATGCTAGAAACCCAAAGAACTATCCAGGTTATGCTGAGATCAAAGATGTTCATGATTTAGTAAGTTAATAACCTTGGATAAAGATCATGGGGTTAAACAATCCTAACGAACATGTGCTGATAGAGAGAACCCCAAAACTCTGAGAGAAATAAAAAAGAGCTTTACAAGCCCATATAGAGAAGAACAAAACCCTAGGAATAAAACCAATCGATGATCCGAATTATGTAGAAATAGAAACTATCCTAGGACCTCCAGTTCAAATCACTCTCGACAAGGAAGGAGACAAGGAAAGTGAAGTCGGATCAATCACAATGAACCAAAAGGACGAGCTTCTTATGAAAAGGAAATACAAATTTAGAGGATTATAAGAACCCCATCCCAAGAAGTTACAAGCTTACCCTAACCCAAAGAGAAAATCTTGAGGTTAAATGGTGCACAGGAGTTGGTGCAGGAGACCCAGCTAGAAATAAAAGGGTTAGCTGGACCAATTTTCATGTTCCCACAAAGAACCCCTATAACAATAACACCATTAGAGCCAGTCAAAGAACCCCTGCTGTGACTAGCTCTAAGAACACTATTAGAGCCGGCCGATCAAAGAGGAATCACATGAGGGGTGTGTATTAATAAGTAAGGAACAAGCAGAAATGCTAAAGCCTCACGAAGAGCTTAAAAATGAAACAAAAACATTAGAAGAGCTCTAAGAGTTTGAGGAAACCGAGAATACGAGGTTGCTCCATAAGCACATCATAAGAGAGAGGTCGACCAAGAAAGGCAATATGCCCTTGGAGAATCTCTAAGGGGAAGATACACAAAGACGCTGCCTTTAGAATGGGCATGGGTAATGTAATTCTTCATAGTTTGAAAGATATGATCAAAACCATGAAGTTGGGTACCCAAAAAAAAACTGAAATAGCGACTTTTCCCTTCCACATGTGAAGAAGATTACTCACACTATACACCCTTATTAAGAAAGATCTTTGTGTTTTTGATTTATCCTTTGTAGTGCCTTTAAATCCCCCACACCAATTTAGAAGAAATCCGCTACAATTAGTGGCAATAAAGAACCCAAAGCCGATGACTTTAAGGTAAAGCTCCTTCCTTCTCTCCTTGAATTTGATGAGGTCTTGGCAACGGAATAAAATATGTACACTCTCACCAATATAAATACTAGGGCTCCTCATTTGTGACCTTGTTGGCTACACAATTGTTCAATTAGACACATGCTAGAAGAGGTAATGAGTATACAATAAGAGAGAACATGATATAAAGGTGTTATTCTATGCTAAAGTCCACACACTGATTTGTGGACTTTAGCATGAAGTCTTATTTTTCATTGTATTCACAAAAAATAAGATGATATAAAGGTGCTATTCTATGCTAAAGTCCATTCATTGATTTGTGATTATTATATTTGTTACTATACTAATATCATTTTTGTGTGTGCTAAATTTTTAATACAATTATATGAAATTGCACGAGTTTGGTCCTAGACTACCCAATGTTTAAAAAAGTGAGAATTGGGATTTTTCCAAACCTCCTAATATGGTCTTGTTTGTTCTCTTTGACAACTAGGTGCATAGTTTCTACATTGACCCTTGTATTTTCTCTTCATCTCCTCGTGTGTGAGGCAATAGAGTGTTCCTTTGTGAACAATTAATAACAATGGGAAAGAGATGGATTGCCAACAATTCCATGGAGAATGTCTTGATAGACATTTGAGGGATAACAAAAGGAAAAATGATGAGGCAATCTTTTGAGGTGCTGAGCTTATTGTCATACACTTGTCATTTTGTATTGGACTATGTATTGTAAAACCAAGGGTCACAATTGGTGCAAAGAGGTCCTGTATAATGCAATATTTGTCACTACTATAAATTTCCCAAAATTATCCATTGACTTGGCTATGTGCATGCGCCAGCTTACTCCTCAATATTTAAGTCGCATTTTGATGTCATTCAATGTAATTCTTGTCTTCTTGTTTGGTCTCACCCTATCTTTCTATACAAAAGACAACATTAGACAAATTATGAAGTGTTAATGCTTCTTCACTACCTTATAATCCTAACCCACCTTAATTATTTTTAGCTTTACTATCTAAAGTTTTTAATCATTTCTTTTTTTATTTTACTTTCTACTTTTGAAGGCTGTTGGTATCTCCCTCCTTGCTCTCTCCCTCTCCTAAGTCACGTTCATTATTGGAATCACGATCATTTAATAACAAACTTCATTTTCACTTAACACTAAAACGATCATTACGCGGAGTTACTGCTTACTAACTACTAAAACAAAACCCTAAAACGCTAAGTACAGAACTCTCGAAGAGCTACAGAAGGCGCACCGACCACTTCTAGAGCCAGCACAGTGACGACCCCATAGCAGGCGTTGCATATGCTAACTAACGCCAACAACAACAACAACAACAACACTGTGGTGGTGGTGAAAACCACGACGCTCACCTTCACAGCAGCTGGTGAACCACGTGCTGCAAGGTGGCCTTCGTTGCTTAGCAGCAGGAGGCCATAGCAACATCAGCTGGCTACACATCCTTTTTCTCATTCAAAATCAGGAGGAGCGGTGACGTTAATCAAATCAAACATTAAAAATTGTAAAACCAACATTACAAGTTACAAACTGAATCTTATTAATTAATAAATTCATTTTTTCACTCATTCATTGTGTGCTCCTATTGACAAACCTTTTTAATATATTATTCATATTATATACATCATGTTAGAGCACACCATGGCATTTTAAAGTGCCAACACATGTAGATATGCTCCTCTTCCCAGCACCACCACCGCATGAACAAACCCTCAACCTAAAAGATTAAGAACTTAATGCATTAATATTTTAAAAGTATGGAACTTGAAGGTTGCAAGGAGACACATAATGCTGCAACACCACGATCTTCCCGGCTTACTCCTCCTTTGCATGGCGTAGGTGGCACATCATGCTGTAACACCACAATCTTCATGGCTTACTTAATCTCCTTTGCATGGCATAGATGGCGACGGCGGTCTCTGGTTCTTTGCACCACGACCAAGCTAGCAATCTCTCTCTCTCTCTCCCCCCCCCCATGTTGGGTGCAGCACAAAGCCACTTCTCTCTTCTACTGCCACTACTATAGGATGCTTATGTTCCAACGGAGATTTTCGATGCCTCTACGTCATCGAAATTCTCATCTGAAACAATGTCTAAATATGTGTCTAAATAAGCGTCTATCAAAACATCGAAAATACTGTCTATGCTGGCGTCGGAATAAAGGTCAGAAATAGTGTTGGAAAATGTTTTTTCCCAATTTTTTTCTCCTCTAGAATTTTTTAATCCAAATCAATATATATATATATATATATATATATATATATATATATATATATATATATATATATATATATTCTCACTTTTGGCATACATAAATACGTATAAAAATATATGAAACCAACAAAAAGAGGAAAGTTGGGTACGCCATCATAATATTTGCATGTTTACAAAATCATCGTTGATCATTATCAACTCTCTCATCTTCAAAAAAGATCATCGGCCCTGAGAACGTCTATTTCAAGGAAAATGCCTCCATCTTCGAATCGTGTAGGACTAGAAGATGCATCTATGTCGGCCTCTAAATCTTTAAGCTCTGGCCTTGGTTCCTCATTTGTTTCTGGCTCTTCATCAATATCACCACTTGCAGTGTTTGAGGCATCTCTGTTTGAGGCATCTCTTGTGTCTAATTGTTTGACCTCTATACCTTCGTCTAGCCCTTGCTCTTGTTGATGGTGGCAGGGAAAAGACAAGATTATCAGACGTTGTGTCCGTGAAGATGACTATGTCTTCCTTCTCACAGGCTGACTTTGTGTGTGTTGGGGGTCGTAGCAGATATCAGTGCATACAAAGTCCTCACAACTAGATTATGGTGGCCCACCTTAATGACTAATGTAGCAGAATACATGTGAGACCCCTGCCCCCTCCGCGATGCCCCGTTCGAGGATGCTGGGTATAGAAGGAGTATCAGTCTCTCGTGCGGAGTAGGGATCCACACTTGGGGCCTCGCCCCACGGATATTCGGACAAGAGACTAGCTTCATCTTCTGCTATTTTCATGTCTTCATTTATTTGTTTACTGCATGGTAACACTTGGATTACAAACCACGATCGACGATCTCTTGGTTTCTCCTTAAAGATCACTTGCTCACAATGCTTCGGTAGTACAAATGTGTCCTTTTGGTATGTCCATATCTTTGTAGAGTAGTCCAGTCGAACTAATCTGGATTTGTCTCTTCGTACGGTTGCATGTGCTCCTATTGTGACTACCTTGAACCGCTTAACATCAAAGATAAACATATGAAACTTCTAAAGCCAACCTTAATGATATCTTGGATGTTTCCAAAGTAATCAAGCATGTTCACATCCGTATTTAGATCACTTGCACTGCTTTCTTGAATGAAATTTTCTTTAACACCACAATCGAACGTTGTTCTCTTCTTATCGATCCGTTTCACTCGAAAATGGCATCCATGTGACCACAATGCTCCAAATTTTTTGTACTAGAAGAACATAACACATTGTTCCGTTAGTTTATGGAGAAGTTATATAAACAATATTTGGAGAACATGTGGACATATTAAGGCTTAGAATGAATGAAATCACCTACACAGTAGTCACAACCGTATGCAACACCTTCTTCCTCATCCGGTAATAACTTCACCATGAAGTTTTGCTTCTTGTAAGGTTTGTTGGAGCCATCTACTTGATCGAAAGTTTGGAAGTATAGAAATAGATGGAGGGCAAAGTTTTGAGGTGTTGAGCTTATTGTCATACACTTGTCATTTTGTATTAGACTATGTATTGTGAAACCAAGGGTCATAATTGGTGCAAACAGGTCATGTATAATGCAATATTGTCACTACTGCATACTGCATGGTTTTGCTTTATGAGACTCTATTATACTCTAGTTGAAACATTGGTGCATACTACACGGTTCTTCTCCATGCGTCTATCCTTTTTACTATTAGGCACATGACGGACGATACAATATTGCATACTATATGGTTCTTCTTTATGAGACTCTATTATACTCTAGTTGAAACATTGGTGCATTCTAAATGGTTCTTCTCTACGTGTCTATCCTTTTTACTATAGTCAATACATTGCTTTGGAGTAAACTGAAGTGCAATAGTACAATACTATGTGTCTATTCTTTTTTCTATAGTCAATACATTGCTTTGGAGTAAACTACGATTTCTCTCTTACACACTCACTCACACACGTATAGACAATTACCTAGAGACCCCAAATCATGCATATAAGCAAGCAAGAGGGAAGAGGGGGAGAGTAGACAGCAAGAGAACTTAGATTATGTATAGAGAATATGAGAGAATGAGGGGTTAGCGTTCCATTTTCCCTTATCTCCTTTGTTTTTAGGGTTTACAACATTTAGAAGGCCAAAGCTAAAATTTAGGTCCTAGGCCTCCTTGATTACTTACACTAGGGTTGGCATTCCGTTTTGCCTTATCTCCTTTTTTTAAAGGGTTTACACCATTTAGGTCGCCAAAGCTAAAAATTTAGGTCGTCCATGCTGTCGGCGTGTAGGCCGGCGCTTCCATCGGCAGCAGTGCCGGCCCTGCCGCGCCGTAGCTCGTGGGGAAGAAGCGATGCGGAGGGGTGGCAAGGGCCACGTCTGCCCGCAATGCCCTGGTGTGGGGCGGAGCTGTGCTGCATGATGTTAAGAAAGGTAGCGGTTCAAGTGAAATTGGCGCTGGGGTGCAGGATCGACGCTTTGTTTTTCTGAGAGCAGGAGAGGGAGGCAGGCAGGCATGGAGATCGAGGTAGGAATTGGCTAATGGGGATGATGTGGGGGTCAACAACCAAGTATGTCACGTGTCTGAGTTAGAGAGAGAGAGAGAGAGAGAGAGAGAGAGAGAGAGAGAGAGAGAGAGAGAGAGAGAGTGCTCCTCCACAGTGCACACACAAACGTAAACAGAGATGAAGATGAGAGAATCAAAAGAAAGAGGGGGAAACACGCCTGAGGAGCCTTCACAGTGCAGTGCAGTGGCACTTCCCCGCGCTAACGAGGTACGCTCTGACATGAATATATAATTCTACACACTCCTTTTTTGAATCGAACACCGCCCCCCCATACACATTTGTAACACCCTTACTTACATAAATTAGGCACTTTGACCTAATAGTAGGCTCCCCCTCCAAGAGCATGTAAGCGAGAATAACACCCTCATCAGATTTCTTTGCTTTGAATTCCAATCTCCAGTGTGTCCGCCACCATTCCAATCTCCCCCCCACCTTAGAGGTCAGTATCTTACCCATCAAACTTGGCACCAAGCGTATCTTCTCTTTAAATCCATGCCTCTTTCTTCCTTTAAGGCTCCTCCTAGGGTGGTTTCAATAATTTATTTTCTTAAGTCCTCTTTCGTGAATATATCTCATGGTTCTTCTGAAGCTTTGTGGAAACAAATTCATCTCCTCATCCATAAGGATATAAAACATTCTTTGAATTTATTTATTGATGTTTTATGATGCAAAATGTCTACTTAATGTGGAACACATCCATTTTGTTCAAGGATCTATCATGAAACATGTCTAGTTTTCATTTAAAAGCATAATAATATTAGCTCAAGCACTAAATTGTGATGAGCGCTTTGTGATTGTTGGGATCTAACAAGCAATCAACTGTAGAGTTCTCCTCTTGAAAGCATATTCACCTTTGAAACATTAAGGTTCATCAAACACAAATGGTAAGAACCCCTCCCCTTTAGGTCACAAATGGGTTGCAAAACATGAAAGGTAATGGTGGGTGGGGGAGAAGCTACACTAGAGGAGGATACATGCAAATGGATTAGAGGTGGTTACATGTGGTTATATGGAAGTAGAGTTGCCGAGATCAACTAGCATCTCAACATAAGAGGGTGACACAACATGTCCTTCCAATGGATGGGGAGAGAGAGAGAGAGAGAGAGAGAGAGAGAGAGAGAGAGAGAGAGAGAGAGAGAGAGAGAGAGAGAGAGAGACTTAATCCTATTATCACAAGTGAGAAAGGATAACTTTATTCTTGACAAGGACATTTCTCTCTTGCACATCTCATCGACGAAAGTAAAAGAAATCCAAGGCCTCATTTGATTGGATGAGGAAAGGGGCTTAAGCTATGCCCATAGGCTTGAGCCCATTGTTACATGTTGTATAGATATGCATGAGAAGAATGAGAACAAGACTATGGTGTTTGGTGGTGATCATGATAATGTAGTGGTAAGAATTAATTGATAAAAGGAATAATGTCACCAATAATAATTTGTTGCTAGAGATGACAATGCCTTTTCTTTCACAATAATCAATCTAATTTTATGAGCACTCACTCCTTATTTGTTGATGTCATTATCTACATTTTTATATAATTATTAGGCACCTTGCACCACACCTTGCACCACGTGGAATGTTATTTCACACTTTTTGGAGCTTTTATCTAAGATTGATATCAATGTATATAAAGACCTAGATGGATATAGAGTATCTAATTTTCTAAATACTTATTAGGGGCCTTTCACTACTCGACATCTTATTTTACACTTTTTAGAGATTTTATTTAAGATTGATGTTATTATGTATAAAGACCTAAGATGGATTAGCCACTTGGGAGTAACAATCAAAGTGTTTTCTTTTACCTTCTAAAATTAATGGCTTGATAGCATGAAGAAAAACCTTTACTTCCATGTTTACTTCTTTGATCATCAATGATGTATATATAATTAATGTATTATAGGGGTGAAAGAGAGTTTCAAAGAAGTGTGTTATATGTATGATAACTCACTCCTATACAATTTTTATTGCCTCCATTGATCAATTATTATGGCTTCTTATTACAAACGAGAAGATTCGTCTCAAAATCATGTTTAAATCTTTTAAAGAGCATTATAACTTTATGCATGATAATTTGAAGTGGCAGTTTAGAAGGAACAATAATGTAAAAGCATGCCCATTAAAAACCTAATTTTTGCTAGTTGGTGTGCTAGTCATCACACTACATGAATATGTAGGAAAGACTCTTCATGACCAATTACAGATATGTTGCTTATTTGTCATACTACATAATGCTACTCAAGCATTCACTTTCACATCATCTTTAAGTAGTCATTCAATACATATTGCAAGGTAGTGAATATAAGAAAATGGGGAAGTTTTGACTGTTGATACACTACAAGAAAAAACTACATCTTGTGTTTTTCACTCATCAATTTTATTAATTTCCTTGAATAACAATGTGTTTAAGTTTCGTTATTTTATTATTATTATTATTAATTCTATTTTTTTATTTTTGGCGAGGAGGTTTGTTTCTTTAATCACATCCCCTTATACCACCAAAATATGTTGAATACTAATGTGTTTAAGTTCCTTCAATGTTTTATGTCATCCATTTAACTTTTCAAAGAAGTGCCATGCTTTTAATCCCGTTATATGCCATCAAAAGGTGTTGAATGCTGGCATGCTTGAGTTCCTTCAATGTTCTATGTTGTTAAGGTGTTTTTTCATGTAATATTATTAACTTTCCAAAGAAGTGTCACACTAACATGGAGAAAATTGCATAGTACTTGAAAGGTCCTACTTTGGATCTAGTAGCCTTGTAGGAATTAAGTGGTAACCTTTTTTCACATGGTTGATGCTAGGAGAGAGAGCATCAATCGTTCTATATTTTGAGCCTTTGTTGAATTTTGTTTACCTTTTTTAGGCAATATAAGTTGGCCCACAATCAAGTTATTATCTTATACAAACATGCTATAACAAACTTTAATCCAATTAATTCGCATCAATATTCACTTTGATAGATGCATCCAACAACAACCATCAAGTTTTTAAAGTCGTTGAATTTTATTGAGTAACAAAGCTACTACGCACAAGACACTAGAACATGTGTGATGTAGGAAAGTGTATTACAAAATGAATTAAGTTTTTAAAAAGTGGTTTGCATTACCATCACTTAAACACTATATAAATTGTGGCTTCGCATTACGCAATAAATAGAAACACTAAAGTAAAAGTAAGTTATACAAAGGCCTCATATTTGTGTCATAGGAATAAATAACTAGTAAGATGTCTTGATAAATTAAATATTGTGATAATGTATTAAGAAGATACATGATGATATCGATAAAGGGGACTAGAATCTTATGTAAATCCATGTGCAATTTGTTGGGTTGCCTTCATTAACATTGGGTCCAAGTTTGTATTAAAATCTCTACATTAGTATATTTATTGTGATCATGTATAATAAATAGAATACTTGCATCAAGGCCTCAATAAACATATTTATTGTGATCACGTACAATAAATAGAATATTTGCTTCAAGGTGTCAATTAAAATTGTGGCCATTAAAAATGGGAATGTTGCATACATAGAGTGATCAAGAAGTTGTGGGATTCCAGTTGTATTCCAACAAGAAATTAATGTATCAAAATGTAATGAAACTAGCTGCTACATCATGGCCTATCTATAAAGTGAGAAATTCATTATAATATGTAATCATTTATAGGAACGTGAGTGCATAATACAATGAGAAAACTAGTGGTTTCTAGGTGTAAGCCAATAAATAAAAGATTATACTTAATGATATCACAACATAGCCATAGTTGAAATTAGGAAACTAGGGACTGTCTAAGGATAAAATTAGCATTAGATAGTAATATTTCAAGGTAAATGATATTGATTAGTTGATGTAAAAGAGCTTCAACATCATGGGAAAATGCTTCTCAAGAGAAAAGGCCATACTTGAACCATATATTATTGATTAATCTAACTTCTTCAAACCATACCAAATTTGTATATAAAATATATTCTAGATTTGCCCCAAATTCATAGGCCACATATGTGCACATAGAATAGCCAAGGAAAGTAATTAAGAAGTCACCAACATGAAAATAGGGTTGACTACTTTGAACCACCACAAAGCACATAATATTAAATTTGGGTGCACATGAGTATATAACTACCATACCATGTTGCCCATGTTAATGCACCATACGGTCGCACTTATGGCAACATGTACACATGAAAATAACCCTTTGGTTTTGAAGTAATGAGTTTCCTATAAGGGTAGAGTAGAACACATTGATAGCTTGTCACTCAGCATTCACTTCTATATGCCCATTAATTAAACAACCTTGATTTTATGAGAATAATGGCTAAACTTCAAAAAATATTAAGCTATGATTCTCCTTGATTACCCCATAAGACAACAACCAAACCCATTCATCTCCCTCCCTTTTGAAAAATAGGCTCCAAGAAGAGTAGGTGTGTACGTGTGTACGTGTTTGCATGTGTGTGTGTGTGTGTGTGTGTGTGTGTGTGTGTGTGTGTGTGTGTGTGTGTGTACATGCATGTGTGTGTGAGTGTTATATACATGTGTGTTACTCCTTTTTTGTACCACTTTGTATCTCCCGTGCTAGCTTAGTTATTTCACACTATACATGGCCAAAGGCCTACCATTAATAACAAAAGTCGTCTCATATACCTTTATTAAGGTTCAACTTGGTGGAACATTGCCCTTAATTAAGCATAAAAAATCATAAAAATATTTTTTTTTGCAAAAGAGTGAAATTTTCTAATCAACCTAATTAAGCAAAAGATTTAAAGTTTCTAATTAGCATAATTAAGCAAAAATTAAAATATTTTGATGAGGAAATTGGTACTTAAAGACCTGTCGTGGGACTTGAACCTAAGCACATGTAGGGTTTCACGTCCTTCTTCCATCACCCATTGATTGAAATCAAGAAAATAAAGGACATGAAGATGGTTAAAGTTAGCAAAATCCACTCAAACTTCTTACTCTAGTCACATTTTTATGATATTAATCACTCCAAATCTCAACACGAAGTCAATTTACCACAAGTTTTGTAGCTTATGAGAAAACTAAAATAAATAATGGATCAATAGAGTGTCTTTATTCCACTCTAACACTAGTTCTGCTCCCTACTAGCAATGGTAGCTTTTGTTCACGGACGTTGTTGCTTCACAAAACAAGCATTGTCTTCACCAAGGAGTATAACCGTCGAGATTGTGAAAGCATATTGAATGTGGGAATAAAATACTCAAGGGGTGTTGAACCCTCAAGTTCTACCAATCTAATGTTTGGACCTCCATAACCTAATTGCACACGAGGGAGAAGCTAGCAATCTTCTCTCTCTCTCTCTCTCTCTCTCTCTCTCTCTCTTCCACATCTAGCTAATCATAAGAAAGAATCAAGAAAGCCTACCTCAAGCATACACACACTCAATCACTCACTCACACGTGCAAGCAAGCAACTCCACAAGACTCGATATAGCTAATGACTCACATAAGCATGAAAGCATGCAAGAATTAAGAAGAGATCAAGACAAGCAAGAAGCAAGGAGCTCCCAAGCTTGAGCTCAAATGTAGATTGTATTACCAAAATTTTCCTTGCACACAGAGGGGGTAAAGGTAAAACTATGCAAAAAAGTTAGGTGAAATTAGCTCACTCGAAAGTGTTATCATTGGATTGTGAAGTCCAAACGCTAGGTCCAGGTCCGATTACTTAGAAACGAGCAAGAGTGGACTGAAAAGTCAAATCATGGGCAATTATGGTCTGCAGAGCTATAAATGGTAAGTGAATCCACTAAATGGGGAGTTATACTAGCACAACTGACTGAATCTGACATAGAATATTGAGGGGACGTGTATATTAAATGCTTAAAAATCCAAGAAAATGTGTTAGACTAGCAATCAACCTGCATGTAGTGACCGCTTATAGAAATATAAGCTTGGGGGGGGGGAGATAGTCCAATTGTCGAGTGTTTCACAACTTTCATTCACTTCAGAAAGTGCAATTGTCGTATGATTGATTAGATGTACGAATAACTACACGAGTTTGATCATCAACTGCTATAATTGGATGCATAGAAAGCAATCGCTATACAGCTAATCAATCGCTATATAGCTAATCATGTACGAGCAATCATGTAAGGCTAGCCACGCTGCTTGATCAATCATTAAAAGTCTAATCACAATAGTCCAACCATCGAGTCATCTAAGCTTCGATCGTCGAGATTGATGAAGTTCAATCGTGTAACTGTCCGCCGACCGACAAAGGTGTAATTGTCATGGCTTTCACATATGTTCATTTGATTGGATTGTTACATATCTGCATTATGTGTTAATTCCACACTAATCATGAACATGGCCATCCTCTCACAGATTTACACAACTGAGGTTAGTTACAACCCAAGAAAGAGGAAGTTATTGGCAATTATATTTTTTATGTTGGGGACACTCGTGTGTGTCATGCCAGTAGATATGTGTGATCTGATAGTATGGTTACCTATTTCTCATGGTAGCGTTGGGATTGATTGATGTGTTTAATTGATTGTTTAACTAATGCGGACTATGTCTATGAGTATAAGTAGATGTGTATTGATTGAGGTGTCGCACTATACGAGGGTACCAATTGAGGTGTTATATAGATGGTGGACTGAGCGGTGGTGTGAAGACAAAGATCATGTGCTAAACATATTCCTGTATTAGCATTTAATTGATCATTTGTAGCCTATCATGTGGCTAGATTTTATGTGCGTGTGTGCATTAGGTTATTTTATGTGCGATGTGCACAAGATTATTTTATGTGCACGTGTGCACAAGTTGTGTATGTATAGGCCCATTTATATTTATCATCATTGAGCAAAGTTTTTGTCACGTGTAAACTTTAGAAACTTTGGACAAGGTTATTTATATGTAAAGCAAAAGCCCAAAAGAGGAAAAGGTGCTATGATTGGCTATAAGGGCTAGAAATATGAATATGACATAAATACCACATGTGGGAGAAGGAGCCACACATGTCAGGGGGGAGATTGTCAGGGGGGAGATTGCACTTTAGAAACTTTGGACAAGGTTATTTATATGTAAAGCAAAAGCCCAAAAGAGGAAAAGGTGCTATGATTGGCTATAAGGGCTAGAAATATGAATATGACATAAATACCACATGTGGGAGAAGGAGCCACACATGTCAGGGGGGAGATTGCACCCAATGCTCTTGTTCATGTGTATACCCCTTCTTATTTGAATTTTAAGCTATGTAAATACTTGGAGAAAAGATTCCTGTTTCAGCCTTAGAGTCGACGATAAACAAATGGTGATACACGAGGATGCCTCACGTAACCTCTACATAATCATTGATATTCTTACGTACTTTCAAGGATCGTTTTGACCGAGGAAGGTAACCCCCCTATACCCCAAGAGGAGAAAGGGAAGCAAGAACCTCTCACAAAGAAATCACTTCAAGAAGAGGCAGTCCACAAATAGGATGCTCATTTCTATATTCCTTCCTCATTGGACCTAATAGGGAAGAAAGGATAAAGAGAGGCAACACCTCTCAGAAGAACAAGGGTAATCACTCCCTTAAAGACTAGAGTACTAGCTCAAGGAGCTTGGGAACCCGAGATACTACACAATCAATGAATGAAGAGCTACGAGCCTAGTAGTTAATGGGATATTAGTAGTGATATCCTATGACACATACAGTTAATGTGTTCCTGAAATCTTTACCTGAATCATCAGTTGTCGAAATGCCAAAAACTTATGGATATGCAGGACCATCTTATGTACCATAGTACCTCCCAGAGCTGAACTAAGATACATAGTCTGACGGCTCTAGTAGGCTCAAATTAGAGCAAGAATTCGTATTCCTGATGAAACAGGAAGAATGTTAGATGTCGTTCCTATAGCAATGAGACCGCCAAGAGGAATGATCATGGCCATTCGAGGTTTAGAGCCTCAAAGATATCCAAGCTAGTGTCCAAGTTTGAAGGATCAAGGGATCCTTGCAGGCACAATATGCACAATAGAGAGGGTAACCAATCCCATAACTAAGATAGATTCCTTCGGAATAACTTTAGATTGTAATGGGTTGTTGTGGTTCCAAATGCTAGAATACTCATAGAAAGGGACAATGGAGGATCTCAAACTAGCATTTACCAACGGGCTTCTAAAGAGACTAGTGTCATAGCACAATTACACAAATTGTACCAATTCCAATAACTTGAGCATGAGTCTGTGAGAGACTGTATCAATTACCCTCAAGGACCTAAATAACAGATGTTTAATTGAGTAAAAACTAGCCAAACCAGGCTGAACCCATTGTTCTTAGAGGGATTGAGAAGCAAAAAATTACACACGATACATTGTATGCTAAAAGACAGAATATTAGTAAAGTGTTTCCTAGACGCAATAGATTTTGACGACAACTTTACAGGCAGCCCTTCCACAGAAAGTAGAAGACCAAACTCTTTAGTCAAAATAAAACCCAATGTCAAAAGCCAAGCCACTAGGGAAATAGAAGAGCCCAAGAGTGTAGAAGACATTGCGAAGGTAGTGATCATAGGGGTAGAAGAAGTGTGAAAAGGTCTCCTAGGGAGACATGCCATCCGCATTTAGCTCCAATATGAGAAATAACTTAGTGTACTGTTTGTAGAAGCAACCACACAGTGCATGAGTGCCTAGTCTTATTAAGAGCAAGGGGGAGCCAATGGTGTGGATATTGTAGAAGATATGGAAGTCATGAATCGTCCAACTACTATCACACACAAAAAATGGCTAGAATGGTAGGAGTGTCTGCATTATGATAGTTCCTTACTCGTTAGCCTTACTAGACCTACCTACAGCTAGACCAGATGCTACTCATGTAGCAATGAACCCCATGTTGGCTAGAAACCCATGCAAAGAATTGGAGGTTCTACATCCAGTGCTACCACCATAAGCAACGCCGCCAAAAACTATGTTGACAAGGCTAGTAGATATTGAACTTCTTTTTTATGAACCCCCTAGTGCGTCAAAATTTCACGTTAACTCTCCATACTCAATCCTTGGAAGCCCACCTGAAAGTGAATATCATTTGGGACAACCAGGACTAATGATGTGGGACACACAACAATTGACTACCTTAATGCAAATAGTATCAAGAGCCTACAAACCAACGGGACATTGATGGTCAAAAGGAGAGGTCCTCTTGCTTGTTTTAAATGTCAAGGCCCCCATAGAGTGGTTGAATTCCCCATAAAGGCAAATCTAGAAGTGGGGTAAAACACCCTTGGATAGATGGTGCACTGGGTATGGCATCAATCACTTGATTAGTGAGACTCCCTACATAAGCCGCAACTTCAAATCCATCTATCATCACACCCCTGCCCACCACTAGCAAGCTCCAAGATATTGAGTGTCATAAGTCAATATTCTTCAGAAGAAGAATAGGAAGTACCACAACGATGCTTGTGACTAGGATGTAGGCTCAACAAAAGAAAAATTAGGCTGGTGGTCCTCAGTCAACGACCCCCCAAGCATTAAAAACTTGCAAAAGTGTTTTTTTAAAAGAAACAAGGTAAGGACCGTAGCAAGGGAAAATTAACATTGCCCTCCTCTAAGCCAACTAAAGTACTCAATCAACCATGGAACTCAAAAAGTCTTAGTGGTAAGGAGACAATGCTAGAAACCCAAAGGACTATCCAGGTTATGCTGAGATAAAAAATGTTCCTAATTTAGTAAGTTAATAACCTTGGATAAAGATTAGGGGGTTAAACAATCCTAACGAACATGTGTTGATAGAAAGAACCCCAAAACTTTGAGAGAAAACAAAAAGAGCTTTACAAGCCCACATAGAGAAGAACAAATAACCCTAGGAATAAAACCAATCAATGATCCGAGTTATGTAGAAATAGAAACTATCCTAGAACCTCCAGTTCAAATCACTCTCGAGGAAGGAGACAAGGAAAGTGAAGTCGAATCAATCATAATGAACCAAAAGGCAGGCTTCTGAAGAAAAGGAAATACAAATTCTGAGGATTATAAGAACCCCGTCCCAAGAAGTTACAAGCTTACCCTAACCCAGAGAGAAAATATTGAGGTTAAATGGTGCACAGGAGTTGGTGCAACAGACCGAGCTAGGGTTAGATGGACCGATTTCCATGTTCCCACAAAGAACCCCTATAACAACAACACCGTTAGAGCCGGTCAAAGAACCCCTGTAACTAGCTTTAAGAACACCATCAGAGCTGGCCGATCATAGAGGAATCACACGAGGGGCATGTATTAAGTAAGGAACAAGCAAAAATGCTAAAGCCTCACGAAGAGCTTAAAAATGAAACAAAAACGTTAGAAGAGCTCTGAGAGTTTGAGGAAACTGAGAATACGAGGTTGCTCCATAAGCACATCATAAGAGAGAGGTCGACCAAGAAAGGCAATATGCCCTTGGAGAATCTCTAAGGGGAAGATACACAAAGAGACTGCCTTTAGAATGGGCATGGGTAATGTAAAATCTAAACCTAGCTCATTACCTATCGCACTGTTGTGCATAGATATGGACAAGGATTCGATGACAGTTTGCAAATGTGCCATCTTTAAGGCATGCTTTAAAAGGAGAACTTGAGCTCGAGATTAATTATCTCGACCTCAATCACTATAACCATGGCCGAATACTTGGCATGGAAGCCAATATCTTAAGATGAAATCCATTAGTAAATGAAAGAAAAGATTAAACCAATTGGAGAAATTGAGGAACCAAGCTACCCACAATGAACATTCAAGGATGTTCCAATCACAATGCTGTTAGGAAGAAGTACAGTGAGGGAGATGCTATAAATGCCACCATCCCATTGGGAGGAGTGACCACCACTACAATCCTCGGGAGTGAGCATTGCTACGAAAGACATGTGGCAAAGATGGGGAAGCAAGCCTCTTAAAAGATAAAAAATAGTCCTCAAGCTAGTGGGGATACGAATTTAGGAACCCTTATAGTAGGAATCTTGAAGGATGTTGAGGTAACTTCGTGTGGTTTGACGTATGAGCATACATTTACTGTTGTTGACGTAATATTGGGAAGACCATCCATGCACCAATTATCAATGATTCATGAAACTTAGGTCTCTTTAGGAAAGCATGCCCTTGATCCCACTCAAACTCTAGTACAAACTATCTCAGGCCTATATAATAAATGTAAAGGGATGATAAAGCTTCCATATCAACTTTTACCCCATGGTGGAAGGTAGATTCTATGTTATGACTACATGTACAATGCTAGAAGAGATCATGCCTCAGAAGGGGATGGATAGCTAGACACGTTTGCAGCATAGATTGGACAATGAGGATAGTTACAATTGAGCTCACACATCGGACTATAAGTGAGAGCATCTTCAAATAGTGAGAAGGAGGCAACTAGCTTGGTTGGGAATGAAATTGTACCATTCAAGCTAAAGGGGAAACAAACTCAGATATAGAGAATGCTTCATAAGAAGAAGAACCAAGAGTAGATCCTAACCAAGTGGAAGAGGAACTAGATCAAGTTGTGCCAGTAGTAATTGTAGATGGTCTCATTGTAGACTTGCTTGGGAGGCTTGAAAAGATGCAGGGAGGAAGAGAGCTTGAGCTCTTGCAAGCAGACACACACACTCACAAAACCCTAATAGAGAACGCACAAGGTGAGAGGCTGAAATCTTCCTATTCTTCACACAACACTCAACACACCATATACAAAGATAAGAGTACACGCAATATGAAAGGTACTCAACCAATACATACACGGGTTCTCTATAGTGTGAACCCAACTAAATGAGCTGGCGCTATAACTATGCCAGTCTCTAGAATGGCTGTCAATAGCCTGTCATCCCACTGGCCGCATATCACCCAAGATCTCACCAACCATGCCAGTGGTGTAAGTGTGGGGCCTATCCCCCAAGCGGGTCATCAGTGTCCACCGCCTCACTAGACGAGCTCGATATCTCAACACTCCCCCTCGAGCTCAACTCCATCTCATGTACACCAACTCATGTACACCAAGTGAAGCCCTGAATCTACACAGCTTCTCTGTACCCAATGCTTTGGTGAAGATGTCAGCTACCTGATCCTCTGTGCTGACATAAACAAGATCAAGGTCTCCTGCCAAGACCTTCTCTCTAACGAAATGGTAGTGAACATCTATGTGCTTCGTACGAGCATGAAAGACTGGGTTCCTGGCCAACTGTATACTGCTAATGTTGTCACAGAAAATGACAACTTGTCTATCCACTGATAGACCCAAATCTGCAAGTAGCTTCCTCAACCAAGCTACCTCACATGCTGCCATAGCAGCTCCTCTGTACTCGATAGAGCAACCGTACGTTGCTTCTTGCTGCTCCAAGTCATAGCAGCACTCCCCAAAGAAAACATGAATCCACTGGTAGATCTTCTATCTGAGATACTACCAGCCCAATCAGCATCTGTGTACCCATGTACACATATCTCTGTCCCAGTCTCATAGAATAATCCACAATGCAAAGTAGACCTCACATACCTCAGTATGCGTCTCACTGCATCCAAATGCGATTTCCGTGGAACCTGCATAAACTGACTCACCAACCCAACAGCATAGCTCAAATGTGGTCTGGTGATCGTTATATAGATCAAGCTTCCTACTATGCGCCTATACATAGTAGGATCCTCCAAGATCTCTCTTGAATCTGCACTCAACTTGCCATTCTGATCCAATGGCATAGAAATAGGCTTACAGCCTGTCATACCATACTTGGACAACATGTCCAAGCCATACTGTCTCTGCGTAATCCAATACCATGTGGTGACCTAATCACCTCAATGCCCAAGAAATATCTGAGCTCCCCCAGATCCTTCATCTCGAACTTCTGTCTAAGCAAAATCTTTACATCAAAGATCTCTGCATCATGGTCCCCCGTAATGATCAAGTTATCTACATAGATGACAACAAGCACAACCCCTCTATCACCATGTCTCACATACAGCGAGAAATCTGCATTGGCTACATGAAAGCCAATAGTGACAAGATATTCAGAAATCTTGTCAGACCATGCTCTTGGTGCTTGCTTTAAGCCATATAAGGCTGGCTTTCTTCAACCTGCAAACATGCTCGGGGTGACACATCCTCATAACCAGGTGGCTGCAACATATACACCTCTTCTTGCAAATCCCCATGCAAGAATGCATTCTTTACATCCATTTGATGTAAAGACCATTGCTTTGACGCAGCCACTGCTATCACAACTCTCACTATTGCCATTTTGGCAACTGGGCTGAAAGTTTCCTCATAATCAATGCCATATGTCTGAGCATATCCTTTGGCTACCAATCTAGCCTTGTACCTGTTTATGCTTCCATCACTGTTATGTTTTACTTTGTACACCCACTTGCATCCAATGGCTTTCTTGCCTTCAGGCAATTGCACTAAATCCCAAGTTTCATTTCCATATAGTGCATCCATCTCCTCATCCATAGCTTTCTCCCAATACACATTTCCAACAGCCTCATCAATGCATGTGGGCTCAACAACCTGCACAACCTTTGCCATATATGCGTAGTGATGTGCCACATAACCATCATAGGTAAATCTCTGCACAGGATTTTTCACTCTCCCAGATCTTCGCAGCTTCTCATTCATGGCTTCCATAGCCTTCTTTGCACCAGGTGTTCTCATAGCTGGGATCCCAAGCTCCTCATCAAGGCTCATATCTGAGTCACTAGACTCTCCATCAACATGAGAATGCCCTGCAGAAATGTCAGGCATACCAAGGGGCTCAACCACTTTCTCTTTTCCTTTACGTGATGTACTAATCACATTTGCAGGACTGGTATTATGACGCAACCTGCCACTCCATGGTCTATCAACAGACCCACTAGATGAGGACTCTCCTGGTCCACTCAAAGACTGTGATTGCTGACCTGCATTCTGTGCAACCACACTTCCACTCACATCAGCCCCAACAGCTTCTTTTTCAACACAGCATACCAGTTGCTCATCTCATCAAAGACAACATCCCTGCTTACCCTCAACTCACGTGTAGCAGGGTTATAACACCTGTATCCCTTTTGCTCAAGGGAGTATCCAATAAACACA
The DNA here is from genome assembly GCF_041138505.1 of Cibotium barometz. NCBI lineage: Eukaryota > Viridiplantae > Streptophyta > Polypodiopsida > Cyatheales > Cibotiaceae > Cibotium > Cibotium barometz. The sequence goes on along the minus strand of NC_141065.1, from coordinate 9,458,262 downwards.
CATTTTTCAGCTTTCGGATCCAGCTTAGTTCTCAGCTCATCTGGCACATGTACATATGCAATGCATCCAAAGACTTTCAGATGAGACAAATCTGGTTTTCTGCCAGTAAACCTCTCCTCTGGAGTTACATCATGTATGGCTGCAGTTGGAGTCCTGTTCATGATGTATACTGCTATAGAAACAGCCTCAGCCCAATAACTATGCGGCATATTCTTCTCTTCCATCAATGCTCGCGCAATCTCAGCAATGTGCCTGTTTTTCCACTCAGCAACTCCATTTTGCTGCGGAGTGTATCTGCATGTAAACTGTCTCCGAATACCATTCTTCTTCAAAAATTCAGAGAACTCATTGGAGAAGTACTCTCCCCCTCCATCTGACCTTAGGCACTTTACATATTTCCCTGTTTGCTTTTTAACCAAAACTCTGAAATTCTGAAAGTGAGTGAACACCTCACTCTTCTCCTTTATGAAATATACCCACACTTTCCTTGTGTGGTCATCAAAATGAAAGTCACATAATACCTGCAGCCTCCCATAGATATGGTCTTCGTAGGACCCCATACATCTGAATGCACAACATCTAGTGCATTTCTGCTCACATATCTGTTACGTGGAAACACATGCTTTGTTTGCTTCCCAAATTGGCATGCTTCACATATTTTCTGCATACCTTCCACTTTAAATTTTGGCAGCCCTGTCACAATTCCTTTAGTCTGCATAGACTTCAATCTTTGCACATTCACATGTCCAATCCTTTTATGCCAAATGTCTGTGTTTGCAACAATTCTTGAACCATTTACAAACATCGTAACACTCATTTCAGGCATGTCTACATTCAATGTAAACATTCTACCCACTCTGTTGCCTTTTGCAACCAACTTACACTTGTCTTTAAAATCTTCAACATAACAACCATCAGGGTTAAACCGAACTTGCAAACCCTGCTCAATCATCTGGCCAACTGAAACCAGATTCTTTGTTACGTTCGGAACGTGAAGTACATCTACAAGGTACTTCACTTTGCCATCCTGCATAGACAATGGCACATCTCCAACATGGGCAATTGGATGAGCAGTGTCATCCCTTGTTTCCACAAAACCTGGTCTTTCTGGGTTTTTCATCTCCTTGAACCACTCCCCATGACTTGTCATGTGGTTCGAAGCACATGAATCCACATACCATACATCATCTTTTTGTGCTGCATCAACATTTTCATACAGGCATTCACAACATGCTGCATAACAAACAACCTCATTATCCTCATTATTTCTGCTTGAGGAGGATGCATAGTTGTTTTGCTGCACTTTCCCATTTTGCATGTCAACCTGCTTCTTATAGCATTCTGCCTGCACATGTCCAGGCTTACCACAATAATAGCATTAACGTGCATCATTATATTGCCTTTGCCAATTTCCACGGCCTCTTTAACTCCCCCTGCCTCTGAATTTGCCTCTTCCACCTGCGTGTTGTTGTTGTTGTTGTTGATTCTGGGACTGTTGTTGTTGCTGCTGCTGTCCATAATTCTGATTACCTGTTCGGCCACCTCCTTGACCGCGTCCACGGCCTCCTCTACCTCGTCCTCTTCCTGAACTTGTGTAGAAGGCCTGTTGCTCTGAACTATTTTTGTTTTGTGAAGACTGTTGCTCTTCTCTTCTATAATTAGCATAGACACCAAATCTGTAAAGTTGGGAATGTTTTCCCGAGTCTAAATAGACGTCTTGAACGCCTTGTATTGTGGCCCGAGACCACGTAGACAGACCTCCACCTTATCATCATCATCTATTGACACACCAATAGATGCAAGGGATTCCACAATACCCTTTATCTTCAACGCATAGTCATTCACAGACATGCTCTTTTTCTCCATAGTATGAAGTTCATTCTTCAACTGTATCTTATGTGCCTTGGTATTTGTTTCATAAAGCTTTACCAAGGTGTCCCACGCCTCCTTGGGGGACTTGGCATCCTGAATGTGCCCAATCATGGGTCCTGTATACTAATGGAGAGCCAATACATGACTTTCTTGGCTCCTTGGTTCCAGTCTTTAAACTCTTTCACATCTGCAGCAGTAGGATTTATGTCCGGTATCTCCAGTGCCTCTTCATGCTCACCTTCTATGTAGTCCCAATAGCCCTTTCCCATCAGGAAATTCGTCAACCTGAACCTCCAAGCATAGAAGTTATTCTTATCTAGCTTCTCAACCACAATCTGGGTTATCCCATAATTTGACATCTTGCCAAACACACAATTTTACCAGAAACAGCACTCTGGTTTGTCCTGCACAAATTGCTGTATTTCCTGCAGCGGTACTGTAGTACTCTCAAATGTCACCAGTGACCTCAATGTGCATACATACACCCAATGGCAACTGTAGATCTTTTTGCAGCACCCACAGTGTCTGCATAGTCAATTTGTCTTCCTGCAGTTCTTAAAACAGAGTTCTGCAGAGAATCGATGACTTACTCGCAGTGCTCGAAATCGCCTGCTTTCTGAAAAACGGAGGTCCAGACGCGCCCGAAATGCGTTTTCGGTCCAAATAATTGTCCGATAGGACCTTATACTTGCCCTATAGCTTTACTCCCGCGAAGAAAACTCCTCAATCAGAGATCGTTTTGCCGGTGCCTCCTGTAGAGCTCCCGACAAGGGTGTAGTCACCAACACAAATAGGGAAGAGTAGTTGAAGCTCTTACCCTCGTACCGCTTCCTATGGTTCTCTTGCTTGCAACTCAGCGCTTAGCACGAACCAGGCTCTGATACCATGAAAAGATGCAGGGAGGAAGAGAGCTTGAGCTCTTGCAAGCACACACACACACTCACAAAACCCTAATAGAGAACACACAAGGTGAGAGGCTGAAATCTTCTTATTCTTCACACAACACTCAACACACCATATACAAAGATAAGAGTACACGCAATATGAAAGGTACTCAACCAATACATACACGGGTTCTCTATAGTGTGAACCCAACTAAATGAGCTGGCGCTATAACTATGCCACACTCTAGAATGGCTGTCACACAGCCTGTCATCCCACTGGCCGCATATCACCCAAGATCTCACCAACCATGCCAGTGGTGTAAGTGTGGGGCCTATCCCCCAGGCGGGTCATTAGTGTCCACCGCCTCACTAGACGAGCTCGATATCTCAACAAGGCTCTCTATGTTTGGTGATTAGCCACCAATTTTGTTGTGCCCTTATGTAGATGCATCAACAACACAAAGGTGCGACCTTTGAGAAAAGATCTCACTGATCTCAAGCTAGCTTTTGCAGAACAGGGTTATTGGAAAGAAAAAGGGATCCTTATTCTATCAGTAACTTTGTCAAATGGTTCATCAATAGATGTTACACATGACATGAAAGCAACATGAGATCCAATATGGAATGAAGTGAATGAGGGGTTTGAAAGACAACTTGAGGGTAAGCTTGAATTGCATGGTTTGAGAAATAAGATGTTCTATGTATGGGAAGGGAATCATCGTACCAAAGCATGGTTGGAGGTGATTAATGGGGAGTTTAAGCATGATATATCCCATCATCCCATAGTTTTTGCTACCTTCATTATACTCAATGTTGAAATAGAGATTTCATTGGTTGCCACTCTACAAAGAATGAATTTGTAAGTCATCATCTTTCTAATTATTATTGCATTGTGATGTGCTAATATAAACCAAGCATGTTTATTACTTTGTGCAATACATGTTATTTTATTGAAGGATGAACGAGGATGCAATTGTGAAGATGGATTTGATAGATTATCTCTTCAATACAAGGACATTATGCCTTTGTGATGATGCAAGATTTGTAGAGTCCTTTAGTGAAGAGGATAAAATATCTTTAGAGAGGTAGAGGAGGAAAGAAGCCAAGGTGCATAGACGACCATGGTATCCTCTCACACGAATGTTGCTTGCTCGCCTTGTGTATGTGGTAAGATGAATGTACTCAAGTAGTCAAATACATCAATTCTTTGTCTATGGTTTGTAAAGCAAAAAAGTTTGATCTTGTTTTAAATTCATAGAATCGATTCAATATTGAGCTTTGACTATTAAAAATGCAACTTCCAGGAGGTTTGTCTGATGAGCAGAAGAAAGACAAGATGGCAAAGGCACAGCGAGAAATATTGACTAGATATTGCTATAAGATGTCACGGGTATGGTGACTATCCCAAGTGTGTGAGGATTTCTCTAATTTCATTGCTAATGCTAATGCAAAATTCTTGGAACTATGTGGGTTCTTTTGATTCTTAACCCAAAACTCAAGGATGAACGGTTTGATGTGTTGTGGGTGCTACCATTTGATGGAAAGCATAGTTGTGTGACAATTGAAAGGTTTTATCAATTGTCCATAGCTACCTTTCTAGACACTATGAGACTGAAATGGATCTCCTTATTAGGAGGAGAAGAAAATATCTGCAAAATCTATGACATACCAAGTGGTGATAAGAGGTTTATTTCATGGCTAGGCATGGAGGTTTGGTTGTACCAATTATGCACAGAGGCCAAGTCCATCGTTTTGGGTTTGCAGATGTTACCAATTGGTGAGCCTTTCTAGCTGCCTGAGCATCCTTCCTTGAAGGAGTTTCTTAATGGGGTGGTGTCTCAATGGTAAGACAATTAACAGCCCATTCCAAAAATGGATAAAGATGGAACAATCTAATATATCTCAGCACAGTAGGTTGACATTGTGTGTGCATTGAGAAGGGTGATATGTAGGTGGGTATAATCTATGCAAGTAGAATTAACCTTACGATGTTTATGTTGGGGTTTTTAACCACATGAAATTCTTTGATATCACAAACTATATATTTTATATGCTTATATGCCATGGGTAAACTTGAGCAGGTGGTGCCTCTACTAGTTAGAGCATGGCGCTCTTTCAATAGTGATGCATGCATGTACTCCAAACTTTTTCTAGATTTACATGGTGGCATGGCCAACTTTACCGAATGGGAGGAGAGAAATTTCCCATGGTGGATTGAGATGCCCTTGGGGAGCTACATAGAGAAGGAGAAATAATTCTATGAGAAAAAATGCAAAGGGAGAGCTCTCGGCTAGTAGAACTTCTTCGGATCATGACACTCACAATGGAGTAGACTTGCACACTACCATGGATGCAATGAGGGTGAGGAATGCCACAAACATAGATGTGGGTGGTTCAAATACTAGTGGTCTTGCTAAGCAAAAAGATAATGTACCATCCATAGGAAAACACAAGGAGGTAATGTACTAGAGACAGTAGGGGGATGAAACGTAGGGGTGGAGAAATAGTTTCTTGGTCGGGGGGTTGACCTTGTAGTGGTAGATCTCCCTATAGGAGAGGTGTTGGATCTTGAGAGGGGTGTCATTCCTACATGGAATGTACACCATCCTGAACTTTTGAGGTACTCCTTGGGAGTTGCAACTTCATTTCTAGATGATGATGGTTGGGCATTATGTATCTTTCACATGAGTAATATTGGGGAGGTCGAACGTCTCTCTCACTCCATTAGATTTGAGGTGGAGGGTCACTTTGTCATTTGATCCATGGACCCCATTGGAGTCACACGCATTGGGCTACATGGATCAAATGATGTATTGGTAAGATGTCTACTCTATTATAAATAATTATACATAATCACATAAATTTGGTTGATATGATTCTCATGAATATATAATTTATTTTAGGTGGACTACCAATTTGCTTTCATCTTGAGAAAGAAAATTGGGAGACACAAATGTGGTTGGGAAGGCATTGAATTTGCATTTTACTTCTTAAACATTCAATCATTATATGCTTGTTTCGGAAAGAAGTATATGTCGAGCAAAGAAGGAGGCATGGAGTGGCCCATTAGAGAAGGTTATTTCACTCATGGCCTTCTTCTTTGGAGATTTTGTTTCCTCAAAGGGCTCAGTGATGGAATTATGTTATGTGAAGGCTCCTATGGGATGGTCTATTTCATGTGCTTGTGCCACTTCTCATCGCACATGCTTGTTTGTGTGGATAGCGACAATGAGGAGCTCGTCGAAGAATGTGTATGCCCCATGTGATATCAAGGTAAAAGAATTTTGAAATGTGTTTAATTAAGAAGAATGCTAAAAAGAATGCACTATACTTTGATTTTAATTTTTCATCCATGTTTTTTAGGCCTAACCATTGATGCCCACACCCATGGCATGTTAAGAGATGTAATCACGGTGTTGTGTGTATGTGGGAAAGCACCCTAGAGGTGAAAGATATTGTGGCAAGATAACAATGCCACATGTAATATTCTATGGTGTGTGAGTGTTGACCAAAAGAGTGGAAAAGGAGTTGCCACATGGATGATGATGTGTAAAGTGGGATAAGGCTAGAAAGCCTATATCATTGTATGGTTCACTTGAGATATGCAATAGAACTTATGTTGAGTGTGCAATCTCTCTCTCTCTCTCTCTCTCTTATGGAGTTCTTAGTGTGGTATAACCCACCTTAATCTATGCTTAATCTTGTGTCTATCACCATGATCAATCCCATTTTTGGATTGTTAACATGGTATCAGAGCTTGGGTGGGCTCTTGGTCATGGTGGATATTTATGTATAGTTTTTCTTGGTTATGAGTTCTTTGATTAAGCATTATTTTTAGTTATATGGAAAAAAAATTATGCACACTCATATTATCATTTGGATTTGCATTTGTGAGGATTTGAGAGAGATTTGGAGCTGCCATTCTCAAGTTTGAGAGGAGATTTGCAACATGGAGGTTGCATAGAAGCTACCCAAGAGTTGCAAATGGGATTTTTGCAACATGGGAAACCTGCTCATCATCATGGAAGCTGAAAATGGAGATTTCAGCAAGTATGAAGACTATGGAGTCTTCGGTGTTAACAAGGAATCTACCAACGAGATTTGAGAAGGTATTTTGGTGTTTTTGTCTCTAATTTGGTGTTTGAGCATGGAAAAATGCTCTATGAAGGGTTGCTATGTATGGGATTTGTGAATTCCATGAATCTTGTGTGGAGGTGCGTGCTTGTCAAATGGTGGCAAGCAAAATGTGAACTCAAGGGGGAGTTCATTTGTGTGCATTAAGAAGAAGATGTGTGGTAGAATGCTCATGGAAAATGGGCATGTTTGGGTGTGGAAGCCATGAGAGCTTTCACACATATTTGGCACCTCAATGGTTCTTATGAGAAACCACTTTGAAGAAGCACCCTTGAAGATGGTGTGTGGGGATAAAGCATGTACGTCATGGTGCTCATTTTTGGAGCACATGAAGGACATGTCAATGGTCATGGAAGACCTCAACTTGGAGGTCTAGGAGAGGCAAATTAGCAATGGGAGATGCTATGGAGTTTGAAGCTCTTATGAGAGCTAAAGGTATGAAGAATGGTGGTCATTGAAACCTCAAGGAGGAGGTTGTGGAGGCAAAATTCTATTGCAAAGTCTATCAATGGTGGAAGACTCGGGTGTAGAGGATGCAAGGT